>NC_067163.1:8393535-8753535 GCF_903995435.1 Acomys russatus
TGTTTATTAATACATTAGAATTAAGGGAAGCAGAGGCAATCACATAGCTGCGTCATCTTCAAAGTGAATCCAGGATAGCTAAGACTCCACAGAGAAAAATTCTGTCTTGAAACCCCCCAATAAACAAATAAATAAATAAATAAAATTAGAATTATGTTTATTAAAAAAATAGAATTAATAATTCTAATTAAGACATTAGAATTATAGCTGGGGCCATAGCTCAGTTGGTAGAATGCTTGCCTTGAATGCATGGGGCTGCATATTTGATCCACACAATGACCAAAAAAGAAAATAGGACATTAAAATGAACAGTTGTCTAGGTAATAAACATCTCGCCAGGCGGTGGTGGTGCACGCCTTTAATCCCAGCACTCGAGAGGCAAAGACAGATGGATCCCTGTGAGTTTGAGGCCAGTCTGGTCTACAATGCGAGTCCAGGACAGCCAAGGCCACACAGAGAAATCCTGTCTCAAAAAACCAAAGGGGGAAAAAAATCTCAAGATCGTATGATATAATAAAGAGTTTTATACAGACATACTGATATTATTATGGTTACATATTTTTATCACCCAATATTTTGTTGATTCCTGACAGAGAAAAGGCTAGACCCTTCTTGATACTATAAAAATCACGAGAACCCACAGATTGAGAGAGGGTCCTGGTATGTAGTGCCAGCTGGACTGGTCACTGCCTGTGGACTTTTTCTGCAATCATTGCAAACTGGCTTGCTGCTCCTCACAAAAAGATTTGATTGTTAGAGATAAACAGTAGTTTAAATGAGAGCAATTTAGACATGCATGTTAATGAGATTTCTAAGTTTAACACTTGCAAAAAGCATTTCTTTTGAATTCTTACTGTAATAGCCATCATATTTGTATCCCTTGAAAGTTCATTATCTTGTCATTTACAAAAATTTTTATGGGATATTTTTGCCGAATTCCAAGACATTAGCTGAAACAAAACGACAGAGAAATAGTTTCTTATTGCTGTGTGAAGTTATAAGTGGGCAGAGCTTGAAAAGTGGAGATGTGAGGTGAAGGTTTTCTTCCGGATCCAGGCAAGTGGAATGTCACTAAAATATTCTGTCAAGTCTCAGATTCATCTGGTCTTCACCACTGCCTTTCGGAACTAATCCTGGGCCTCAGCTGCCTTTTGGAAGACAGCTGTCCCTGAAGCTGAAACATCCAGCAATTGGGCTTGCCTGCCTCACTGTCCTTTCCCAAAGACACTTCTACGCTCTTGTTAATGGGCAGAGCTGTGATGCCATCACACTGGGCGGGGCAGAATCCACTTTGAAATGCCCTGTGGTTCTATAGAGTGGCCATAGTTATTCCAGTGCGACAGCTATAGCACCTGGGGTGTGACCTCACAAGTGTATTTGCAAAGAATACCTGACCATGGTTATGAGCCACCCAGAGCCTTGCACACTTGAGACAGAGGTTCCTAGGTCCTAGTGCCAACAGTTTCCATACCAGTCTGGCAACTATCTCTGGTATCCATGCTCGCCCTCCTGGGATTCGGGTTTCATTTACCTTGACGGCTGCCTTGGAGTGGAGGGCTACTGAACGGAAGACTTGAGGAACACCATGACCCCACATCCCTTCTTCAGTAAGCAGCTGAGTAGGCCCGGTGGCTAGTTGTCACCCATAGGGAGGCCGTGGGTGATGCTCACATCAGGCCTGTAGAACGGCATGTCCCAAATGTAGGGTTTGATCCTGGGAGAAAGGGAACATCAGGGACTACAGAGGGGCATTCAGAAGTGTAGGCAGGAGCCTCTGGACATCAAGGGATGCCGCAGGCTTTGTTTTTTTTCCTACTTGTTTCAGACATACTATACTTGAAAATAGCGTTATAAACACACCATCAGTATGAGGAAAGCTGACTCTTTCAAAGGTGGGGCCATGCTTTCCCAGGCATGCCTAGGCTCCTGCAGGAAGCCTCACTGCTGCCTTGGCACCATCTCCTCTGTCTTCTGAAACATCTTCCTTTGCATATGTACACATGTGGGTGTAATTTTATTACAACGGTTTCCTTCCTACACGCATAGCACAGGCCTCGAACTTGCTCTGTAGCTGAGGGGACCTTGAGTTCCTGATTTTCCTGCTTCCACCTCCTAAGTTCTAGCATCACAAGCATGTGCCAGCACACCTGCCATAGCGTAGCTTTTACATGTTTTTTACATTTATAAAATATTCACATAGTTAGGTGACAATATTATTTAACGTAAGCTTTAAAAATGTAATTACTCTTAACATATTGTAGGCAAAGGATAATCACATTCATTTTGTCATCTTAATTGGAACTATACACAGAGAAAAATTGAAGCAGTAAAAATTGTGGTTCGCAATCTAGTATCTCTTTTCTCTCTCTCACGGTGTGAATTTTAATTCACTTAAAATGGCTTAAGGTAACCAAAGATTTATCATTCATTAACTTGGCTCAGATTGCTTCAGATCCTAATATCACTTACGAACCTTAGGACTTACATGTTAATGAGAGACCAGCACCACCAATGTGAGCATTACAAGTGTGACATAGCAATGGTAATTTATTCTTTGCACAATCCTGAAAAACATAAAGTCCATCTCAGATGCTCTGAAGCATTGTACAGTGCTCAAAGGAAACAACTCTTTCCCTAAAGATTGTTTATTAAATTCAATTTTGTTCACTCAAAATGTGCCTATCTCATAACCTCAGTTTAACCGAGCTATGTAGAAAGGCCCAGAGGTTCATGGGTCCATTAGAAAACCAAGTCAAGCCTTGTATAAAATAAAGTATGGGCTTGAGCCTTATTCTGCACTGCCAGAAGACACAGCTGCTTTTAAACGCCAATTTTTCAAGCCAGTCTTTTGTGTTTAGGGCTTGCTTTAATTTGAAGTATGCTGTCTGTGTCTGGATACATACATGAAGGTAAACAGAGCATGGGGTTAGGGATCTGTTTCAGTCATACTCACAGGTACCCTTAGCCTCCTGTTAGTCTTCCACATATCTTCCTATGCTGTCCTCAGTGGCCCAGAAGAGATACATGTCCCTATATCCCTTGACTGGAAACATTTCCCATATACCACACAGAGGTCACCTTTATCTGGGTTTTTATGCAGCATCCACCATATATCAAAGACATCTCTTTCTAGCATGCTAGACAGGACATCAAGGTCCAGGTGTTCCTTGGAAATGCCAATTAAGTCCTTAGGAAAAAAATATTCTGAAGTATTTACCTTTCTCCATGGACAAGAAATGCAAAAGTATGGAAGGTCATTCTCCTGTCCTTTGGGTTTTGGCCTCTGGATGATTCTTATTAATTAATTAATTAACTCAGGAATTAAGTAACTTTATATTCAGATCATAACCCTTCTCCCCTCCCCATCCTACCCTCCCTCCTTCTTCTTCCTACCCCCTTCCCCTGCTCCTCAGAAAAAGGGATCCCCCCTACCAACCCATCCCAGCACATCAAGTTGTATCATGACTGAGCGCATCCTCTTCCCATGTGCCTTGGTGAAGCAGCCCTGCCGGTGGGAAGTGATCAGATAACAGGCAGCAGAGTTCATGTCAGAGAGACAGTCCTCAGTCCCCTTCCTAGGGGACTCAACATGAAGCCCAAACTGCCCATCGGCTACGTCTGTGTAGGGGGCGTAGGTCCAGTCCATGCGTAGTCCTTGGTTGGTGCTTCAGTCTCCACAAGCCCCTCTGAACCCTGGTTAGTTGGCTCTGTTGGTCTACTTGTGGAGCCCCAGTCCCCCTTCAGGCTCTTCTATCCTTACCCCCACTTTTCCACATGACTCCCTACACTTCACCCAATGTTTGGTTGTGAGTCTCAGCATCTGCGTCAATCCACGCTGCGTGATGCCTCTCAGGACAGCTCTGCTAGGGCCCTGTCTGGAAGCATAGCAGAGTATATCAATAGTGCCAGTGCTTGGCTCTCTCCCATGGAGTGGGGCTCAGGGTGGGCCAGTTATTGCTTGGACATTCCCTCTATCTCTGCTCTATCTTTTCCCCTGCACATCTTATAGGCCAGGTAAATTTTGGGTCAAAGTTTTTGTGGGCGGGTTTCTGTCCCCCTCCCTCTACTAGGAGTCCTGTTTAGTTAGAGACTTCTCGTAGCAGTGGCCATAGAGACTGAAGAGGAAACTGTCTCACTAAACTGGATTATTCTTGCCATAGCTTTCTCATGTTGCCTCTCTTCCTCCCACTTAGCACAAGGTACATTTCCCCCTCTGTGCACACTGTCCCTCGCTTCCTTTCCATACTCAAAGCCACACATCCTCCTCTTGTTCTATGCCTCTGGCCTCACTTTGTAGATCAGATACAGGATCCATGTGTCCTTAAGGTGATGCTTGGCCCTGTCTGGGGATGAGACATGTACTAGTATGTTCCCCATGGTTAAACCTGACCTC
Organism: Acomys russatus; assembly: GCF_903995435.1. Lineage (NCBI taxonomy): Eukaryota > Metazoa > Chordata > Mammalia > Rodentia > Muridae > Acomys > Acomys russatus. The sequence continues at coordinate 8,397,929 of NC_067163.1, forward strand.
CACACGTAGTATAACTGTCCTGATCATTCTGATTATCAAGGTGGGTGCACATGGAGGTAGAGGTTGTGGCTCCAAATAGCACTGGGTTCTTTTCCCCTATGGTCTCCTTTTACCCAAGCCAAAGTGTGGAGAGTGAGCTGGCCGTGGGTCTTTTTAGCTCTACTGCCCTCTCCCTCTACAGAAATTCTGCTTTGTCACCAGATGCCATGGGGAGAGAATTTCTTTGTCTCTGATGGCTATCAGGAGAATCCAGAAGAAAAGCATTTCTAGAGGGGATGTCTTGTCGTCTGGTAATCTCTTAATGCTGCCATTTGTTCTAAAGGAATGATTTAATCACATACCTGGAAGCTGACTCAGGCACCTGCAAGTCTGTACCTGCAGAAAGGGGGCATCAGAAGTACCCATGGACCATGTGGGCGTCTGAACTCTGCAAAATGGCTAGTAATAGAGTAGCTGTCACTGCCTGGGGGCTGACCCAAGGTCAGTGCTGTGGGGTGATGAAAGCTAGCATTGAGAGTGTGACCCCAACCACATGAGAGCAGGTGCTGTGTGGGACAGACTCATTATGGTGTTCCTTTCCAGTATTTGTCAGCAAGGATGGTGGAGCACCATCCCAGCATCTGAGGTAAATTCAGAAGCAGATCAGACATCCTTTCTTCTGCTTAACAATCCTAAAGCCCTATGAAAATGGCTTCAGTTTTTTTTTTTCGTAGTTAAGTATTTTTTAAGTTATTTAATTACTCTAATTACACAGAAAATTGCATGCTTGTTGTAGATAATTCATTCAGGAAACAGTGATAGCCACTTGGAAGACAGCAGCTCTGCTGGCGATAACAGCAGTCTTCCGACTGTAAGAAATGGAAATGCATGAGCGCACACTTCTGATGAGTTGGAACAACATATGCTTTTCTTTGGCATTTCCCCCTGTAACAGTGTACCGCACATGACTTACTTTCCTCTGTTTTTATGAAGGGCAGCGTCCATTTGTTGGTGTGGTTCTGGAGATTCGAACCTAGAACTTCATGCAGACAAGTGATTTACAACCCCACCCCATGCTTTTACTTTTTATTTGAGTCAAGGCCTTACTCACTGCCTAGGCCAGCCTCAGACTTCCTCTGTAGCTCACTCGGGTAGACCTTGAGCTTTTGGTTCCTCTGCCTCGTTCTCATGAACAGATGGGGTTAAAGGACTACACCACCAGCTGCTTTTCTGAGACTGTGCATAAACTAAACCAATTGAGAGAGTCATGATTCAGAAAAACAAAACAAAACTAAACAAAAAAACCTCACAGCATTCACAAGTAATGAAACCTGGGATATGCTTCTATAGTCACACTGCTTGCTCACTTAGTAAAACACCCACCAAGCTTCCTGTCTGACCCACACTCATTGTTGGGACTCTGCTGAGTCAGCAGTCAGCTAGCCTCCTTCCTTTCTTTCTCAGAAACACTGTTCACACAGGAACAGCCAGACATTTTGTGGAGAGAGTCTAAATTGGAGGTCTCCATTGGGTCCCTCTCCTCTGAGCTCTTGGAACCCCCTAGAAGAGGGGGCAGAAAGATTATAGGAGCCAGAGGGGATGGGGGACATGAGAAAAATGTGGCCCAGTGAATCAACTAAGCAGCCCTCAAATGGGCTCATAGAGACTGAAGCAACAAACATGGAGCCTCAAGCATCTACACTGGGTCCTGCTGAGACTCCTCACAGTGGGAGCAGGTGTGGCTCTGACTCTTTTGCCTGCTCTTGGGACTCTTTTTCACCTGCTGGGTTGCCATGTCCAGCCTCAATATGAGGGCTTTTGTCTTGCCTTGTTGTATTTTGTTTTCTTCTGTTTGCTTGTTATCTCTTGGAGGCCCGCTCTTTTCTGAAGGGAGGCTGAGGGGGAGTGGCTCCATGGGAGAGGGGAAGTGTGGAGGAATGGAGGGAGGGAAAATGTCAGCATGTATTGTGTGGGAGAAGAATCTATTTTCAATTTAGAAAAGAAATGATGATGGCAACTGTGCAGGGAGCATTCGTCACTGTGAAGTTGTTGATGTGTTATCTATTGAATAGAGAGCAAGGTTTGAACATCCCAGGCTGTGAGTTCTTTGCGACATGAGTGTTCACTGTGAAGACACCTGAACACTCTCATCCAGATGCGTCCACATGTCAGCACACTACTGCTCCGAACACAAGGCATGACTTAACAACACATCTGAAATACGTGGTGAATTGCCCATCTGCCAGACCAAAGAGAATTTAAACGCTGCTATAATTCCTTTAGAATCCAAGTGAAGAACAAGGTCGCCCCATCCTCAGCATGCTCGGCCTTTGACTCCAGAGCTGCTTCATTCTCTATGTTCTCTCTTGTGTCTTTTTCAATGATGGCTTGAAAACCTGGCCATGGGGATCAAGACTCAGAAAGCACTGGGCTAATCTGACTTTATCCAAGATGTGAGGGCATGGCCAAGGGATTGCACAGACAGTTGCTGAGTGGGAGGATGTATTTCCAAATCCAATATCATGTACCCAGAACTCAGATAGTACTGTCGGGACTCCACGGTGCAGGGTGGGTAATCCACTTTAAAAAGGGTTCAGCCTCTCCCTCTGCCCTGAGGGGAAGACAGCTCAGTGCTTTCCTGACATTGTCTTCCTGATGGTGAGCGTGGAAACATACCCAGATCCAAGCATATGCTCTCAGGTCCAGCAGAGAAGCAAAGCTCAGAGAAAATAGCTGTGTGGCCTGTTATGGAAACACAAAAGCCGGGACTTGAGGAGATGGAGGCCAGCTTGCAGATCTGCGAGATTATGGTTGGTAAAGGGCACAGCCGGAGTGTGGACCGGCCATAGGCTATTTTAGGAACTCTCTTCACCTAGGCCCATCTCACAACCGGGGGCCCATCAAGGTCTTGAGAGGACAGATGTGGTTCCAAGTACGCAGAGCTTTCTATTGTTTTCAATATGGCCTGTTCTCAATAGCAGTTCACATGGCCAATCCTGTGGGTTTACAGACGCATAAGAATGGGACAGAAGGAAAGACTTTGTCACATGAGATGGGAGAGAAAGTTAAAAAAGAAACACTTCACTCCTTTGAACATCCCAGCCCAGAGCACAGGCTCACTGAAAGACTGAGATACAAGTGTAGCATCGTAGGATGGTTCACTTTACCTGCATCTTACAGTGACATCACATCACACTGTTCCTTTCTGGGACACGAGGAATCAGAGCCGAAGGGGTGACTGCTAATTCGGCCTTGGTTTGTGGAAGAGTCTGTAAGTAGACAAAAAGATAGCAAGAGAGACAGAATGACCCTGGAGGAGACTTTTGCTTCTTAAACCTAGAGTTACAGCAGACAGTAAGCCCATCTTGATTTCCACACGTCCAAATGCAGAGCCGCACAGGAAAGGACCACTTAGTTTGATGCACACCATATCCAGCACGCAGTAAACAATACAAGGCACACTGAGAGCAAGCAGGTCTCCAAAGACACACTTCAAGATTGGAATAGGCTGAGAGACGACAGAATCTCGGGGACTACCAGGATAGGAATGCTCCTGGTTCTAGTGGAAAGGGGGCATGGCTGCTAGAACAGGCACCTGCATTCCAAGGAAAATCAAAGGGAGGTGCAGGAAAGCCCTCCACAGTGGACCCGAGAGAAGGCTGTGATGCCTCCTCAGTACAGCAGAGATGCAGCTGAGGAGGGAGCCAGGGGCTTGAGGATTGCTTGTGGATATCTGTGAAGCATAGAGCAAGGGAAATAATATTGGAAAACGTATAGCAGAGAATCAAAGAGCAGTGAGAGCCTTACAGAGGCCACAGCACAGGCAACAGTAATACCGGGTGGGGAGCAAAGAGAAAAAGGAATAGTAGAAATGCTTGCAATAAAAATGACATACACTAAACCATGGACGGGGAAGCTACAGAGCAGCTCATTGTAGTCCAGCTGTGGAAAATCAGACACAAAATCTTGAAAGAGGCATAGTAATAAGGCAGGAGCAGAAGGGTAGTGATTGAAGAAGTCTAGTCCTCAAAAACCTCACAAGTGGGAAAAGAGTAGATTGAACATTATTTAATGTATCAGAAGAAAACTATCAGTGTGGATTTGTGTGTGTGTGTGTGTGTGTGTGTGTGTGTGTGTGTGTGTGTGTGTGTATGTATGTGTGTGTCTAGAGATGATTCCATCCAACAACAGAATACCATTCTTCATAAACTCACAGGAACTGCTCATCAGGCAGACCACACACTCATTCACAAGGTAAAAAACGTGAAACTCGATGATATCTACTCTCAGACCACACAGGAACTAATCCAAAAATCAGTAACACAGAGGTGCAGAAACTCCTCAAATGCATGGATGCTGGAATCTCAAGATAAACTTTAAAAATATTTTGATCTATATAAAAAAAATAGAGAACTTACAAAAATTTGTGAGATAATCAAAAAGCACAGACTAGAGAAGAATTTTATAACATTCAACTTAGATATAAATAATAATTGAAGAAATACTTAAAATGACCTAAGCTTCTGCCTCAGGAAATTAGCAAAAATTTCAAATTAGATTCAGAATAAGCAAAAGAAAATCAGTTATATGAATTAAGAAAGAAATCAGTAAAACCTAAATCAAGATGTCAACATAAAAATAGTGAAGCAAGAGCTTTTTCTTCGAAAAGAATGAACATTTTAACAAAGCTCTAGCCATGGTAAGAAAAACAAAAGAGTAGGTGAAAATTGCTAGTATGAGAGATGGGAGAAAACTGCCCTCAGTCTCATAAACGTTAAAAAGACATTAAAGGGTGTTATAAGTTACCCCAAGCCCAGGTATTTGATGAGCTAGATGAAATGGGTGAATTCCTGAAAGACAGGTCTCCTAAACCCAGGCAAGACAAAAGAGATAATTTGGATAGGCCCATATCTATTAAAGAAATCAAATTAATAATTAATAACCTTTCACAATAGTATGAGCCAAGCCAAGATGGGTTCACTGTTCAATTCTATCAAATATTTGAGAGAAGAAATTATCGCAGCATTACACCATCTATGTGAGAAGATCGAGCAGGAGGAAGTCTCTTCCCTCATTCTATGAGACCAGCATTACCCCAACACCACACCCTGACAAAGATGTCACATGACAGCCATGCAACCAGTTCCTACCCCTCATGAGCAGAGAGGTGGGGACATATCACAAGGAAATCAACTCTAAGAATTTCTACATTGTTACCAAATTAATTTATCCTAAATATTCAGGGCTGGATCATCATCTGAAAATCATTTGATATAATCACATCAAGAAATTAAAAAATTAAAAACATACAAATACATCCATAAAAGCATTGGAAAGAAATCCAGTATTCATGCATCATCAGTATTCTGCAAATACAGGAACTTGTTCAGGCTGACAAACTTTTTCAAATGCCTATAAAAATCCTACAGCTGGGACTGGAGTGATGGCTCAGTGGCTAAGAGAAGACTCGGTTTTGATCCCCAGTACATATGGTGGTTCATAATCCAACACTCTCTTGTGGCCTCCAAGGGCACTGCATCCACCCGATGCACAGATACACATGCAGGGAAAACACCCACACAATTTCCTACAGCTAACCTTACACTTCGTGGTCAGAATCGGAGGGATGGTCTATAATACTAGATGTTAGTCAGCACCATTTACCACCACATTGGAAGCCCTACCTAATACCTTGAAACAAGGCAAGGGATGAGCAGTATGTAAGCCAAGAAGGAAGGAATAGACCCATCTTTTTCACAGATGATGTTCATGTTCATGTACAGATCAAGAATTACAGAAACAGTGCTCGCTTCGACAGCATATGTACTAAAATTGGAATGATACAGAGAAGATTAGCATGGCCCCTGCGCAAGGATGACACGCAAATTCGTGAAGCATTCCATATTTTTGCCAATGGACAGGACATTCTTCACAGTTGAATGGAGAGTGGGGTATGACTTTCACATGTATTCTGGTGCCGCATATTTGACCACGACCCCTGGATGGGGAGACCTGGTAGCACTCAGAGGAAGGATAGCGGGCCACCAAGAAGAGACTTGATACCCTATGAGCATATAAAGGGGGAGGAAGTCCTCCTCAGTCACAGTCATAGGGGAGGGGAGTAAGGGGAAAATGGGAGGGAGGGAGGAATGGGAGGATGCAAGGAATGGGATAACCATTGAGATGTAATATGAATAAATTAATAAAAAAAGAATTATAGAAACATTATCCCATACTTATTATGCAGTAATAGCAAGGCTGCAAGATACAAGGTTTCTATATACAAGTCAGTTCCCATTGCAAATGTCAGTAATGGAACACTAGACTTTGAAACTAAAGACACAAATGAAATATTTACGAATAAATCTAAGACAATATTACAAGATCGCTAAGAATAAAACTACAAAGCTCCGATGAAAGGAGCCAAAGTTCTAAATAGATGGGGAAATATTCCATGTTTCATATATGTAGGGGGAATCAGTATTGCCAATGTAACACTTATGTAGGTTAAAAGGAATCTTGGGCAGAATTCCAGTAAATTGTGGATGGTGACAAACTGGCTCAGAATGTAAGAGAAATGGAAAAAAATAGCTCGGGAATAAAGGAGCAAATATTGAAAAGCTACACCACTTGAAGTCTTAAACTATTTCAAAGCTATAGTAACCAGGCAGAGTGCTATTGGTAGACAAGAGGTCAACGGAACAGAAGAGAGAGCTGGAAATAGACCCAGCACAGAAGTGGTCCCCTGATTCTTCACAAAGGAGCAAACCAGAGGAGACAAGACAATCTTCAAACAATGGTGCCGAAATGGCTGGACATCTGCTGGCAAAAGTGAGTCTAGATATAGATCTTGAAACTTTAAAAATGGATGGAAAACTTGTATTCAAAGGCAAAACTATAAAGCTCCAGAGGGTAAAGGGAGCAGCTGAGGTCACCTGGTCATTGTGAGGACTTTCTGGGTACAGTGACAAGGGCTGTGAAAGTTTAAAATTGTCATATCCAACTTCATTAAAATTAAAACCTCCTACTCTGTTATGGATGATGTTAAAAGAATAAATGGCAAGCTAAGATAGCACTAGGAGAAAATGTTTATGTGTCACTGATCCAATAAATTACTGCTATCCAATTTTACAAAGAACTCAAGGCCTCCCCTGAAGAAGATATATAATTTCAAATAAGCCCATGGAAAGACATTCCACACCACATATCAGGGAAATACAAGTCAAAACAGTGAAATATTTATCTCCTGTTAGGACCTCTGAGATCCACCACACTGACTGGCAGCTGTGGGTGGATGTGGAGCCAGGGGGAATGCTCACCTCTTGCTAGTTAGTGTACCAAATGGTGTGGTTTGTTTGTTTGTTTCTTTTACCTGTTTAACTGAATGCTCTAAAACTTTTGTCTATAGAAAATGTGGAAATGGCAGCATTGTAAAAATTGCTCAAACCTGGAAGCAAACAAGACAACCTTCAGTGGGCTACTGAATAAATAATGGCAGACCTAGTTAATTATTCAGTCCTAAAAAGAAATTCAGTATGGAGCCATAAAAACACGGGTGAACGTGAAATGTATGCTTTTTGTGAAAAAAGCATAGATGGAAAGGTATGTGCTATATGCTTTCAAATATGTGATATTCTTAAAGGGCAAAAATGTGGAGATAGTAAAAAGATCAGGGGCTGGAAGAAGATGGTGTACAGGAAAAACACTGGAAGGACGCCTTCATTTGATGATCAGTGCATTTTATTGAATCAGTAACTGCAAAAAAATGAAAATAAGGGACAAACTAATCTTCAGAACAGGTTATAAATCACACACACACACACACACACACACACACACACACACACACACACACACACACAATGAGGAACATAGGAATATAGGAATATAGGAAGCCTGGCTCGGAGTGTTCTGATGTGGAGGGAGTCTAGAATAGTGAGACTCTTTTGTAGGACGCTACAATGGTGAGTACATGGTGAGTACATGTCATTGTGCTCTTTCCATAAACCACAGGACCATGGGATGCAAAGTGAGAACCCGAATGTCCACTCTAGACTGGAGTTGATGATACTGTACCAGCGCCAGCTCTAATTTCTCACCCCAATGCAAGATGTTGTTCATACGTTTGTGGAGAGGAGAGGTTGAAGTGTCAAGGAAGCAAATAGGAACTCTGTATTTTCTCATTAAGTTTTTGGTGACCCTAAAGTTGTTTTGTAAAAAGCTTGAGAAAGACTGAATAAGCATGTCTTTAAAGATTTACAATAACCAATAGCACTGAAAACTCCTCAATATTTATCAGCGTTGGAAGGCTAAGTCACTCCTCCCTACCCATACCAAAGCAGTGTTTTCTCTTAGGTGGAGTTGGGGCCTCATTTATGCTAGGCAAGTACTTTACTACTGAGCTACATCTGAAATTCTGGCAGTTTAGAAAGGACTGAAAACAGCAACCCTGCTGAGACTCTGGACACATTACAAACTTGTCCATAAGTAGCAAGAATGTGAACTGGAGCTAAACAGTCTCATATTTACTCAGTACATTAACCATGACATTAGCACTTGTGATGATTAATACTGTCCACCTGGCAGGATCTAGGCTTACTTAGGGGACACACATCTGTACAGGTTGATGAAGGGGTTCCTAGGTTGGGTTAATCAAGGTGAGAAGTCATACACTTACTGTGGAGTAGCATTGTTCCATGGGTTAGTCCCAGGCTAAATAAAAAGGAAATTAGGTGAACATGATACTCACCTCTCTCTATCTCCTGGGCATACCCAAGGGAAATTATATCCGGCTCACACAATTCGTGCCATCAGAATTGTGTGCCTAACTCAGGTGCTCATTGGCTGAATGATCACTCGGTAGGTAAGGCAGGGAATGGTGCCACTGTGCCTGGTGCTTGAAATGGTATGGAGTGTTGAAGGACCCCTACACACATGGACAAGCCTAGAAGCACCATGTTAACTGAGAGCTCACAGGGAGCCATGCCCTTCATGAATTTGTTCAGATGAAGTGTCAGGACTGTAGCATCTGTGTCATGGGGGTAGCCGGACCAGCGTCTAGATGGACTGAGGTGGCGGAGGAGAGCCTGCATGGGTGTAGGCTTCTTCATAGAATGATTTCAGTGTCCTGAAGCCAACTATGGTGAGGATTGCTCAGCTTTGTGGACACACTAAAAACTGCTGTTTTCTTCATATGAGTGAATGGTAGAGTCAGTTAATTATTTCTTAAAAACTAAAACAAGACAGTTGAAAGTGTACAACCCAAGGGCAAACATGACTGTGATTTATTTGTCCAGAAAGTTGACGTTACTAACAATAAACAGAGACTTCACTTCCCCCTTCTCCGCCCAGATGTTTGCAGCTGCTGTCCTGATGGAGAGAGTCAGTAGCAGCCATTTCCTTGTCCCATTCTTGCCCTAGCCGATCTCAAGTTCCCGGGGAAATAAATATTCACATTCCTTCACAGACGAGTCCTGTGAGCATCTTTTAGGCTGTGTACTTCTTAAGACAACCAGATTGACATGGGTTTCTCAGCAGTTAGTGGATTTTGTAGGCCAATGGCCAGATGCCTGTCATGGTCCCCAGAGCGGACATGGACAGAGTTGAGTCCAGGCTTCTTCCATTGCAGAGCTGTTGCTTCCTTCTGTGGAGTCAGGTTTTGTGTCTTGCATCTGGTGGGCTATCTCAGGGGCTGTAATAATGCAGGTTTCAACCCATGTCCAAGAATCTAAAAAATGGTCTGCTTTGTGAAACAGATCGATTGGAAACGGCTGCGAGAGACTGTTGAATCTTAGTGATGTGAAGAGCTCTTTGGGACAGAGTAGGAAGCTGGAGTGTTTGTCTTAGTTATTTGTGGCCTCTGTCCTCACCCCAAGGCTTTCAAAGGCAGAATTCTCCTCCTTAAATTAAACAGCCTTTCTAAACAGATCAACTTTTGATGTACCTGACAAATCCAGATTTCTTTACACTCTTCAAAATAAACACCACCGACTCCTGATGCTGATAGTTCAAAGTGTGCAAAATAGCGGTTAACAAGAATAACAGGGCACCCTTCACCCCCATTATGATTGTGCTGCTCATTTGTGAGTCACCAGGTGTGAATTTCCTTACAGAACATAAGCCCAGAAAGATTCTGTTTAGGGAGCTGAGTCACTTTTTAGATAAACTAACCCCATTTGAGGGCTCTGAAGGAGTCTGTGGATGCTACCTCTGGCTATTAGTAGCATTTTAAATCTGGGGTGATGGCCGCTCTGAAGTCCAGATGAATTCGGCATTATTGCCATCCTTCAAATGCATCAAAATGACTCTACATAGGACCATAATGACAGCGAGAATCACTTCTAATGGGATTATAATGGCAAAATAATAAAGATGTTAAGCAAATGGAAATTACAGCATTAAATATGCTGATATCCACATAGTTGGAAAATGCAAGAGTCCCATTGAATATCCATCTACCACTGTAGAAGAGACTGTATAATTGGGCCTGGTAGAGGAGCAAGGATAAATGGCTTGCAATTTTATTCTTTTTCTGAAAATGTGCTTTGGTTAAGGTTGTAGGTGACACTTTCCTCTTTGCATGTGCCAGCATGGAACTGGAGAAGGACACACAGCTTTGAGGTAAACTTGTGTTTGAACGAAACACATGTTGATTGTTGCTGTGTGGTTAGTTTTTCTCAAAAGCAAGCACAGAACTCTGCTTTGAAAAGTACATCCCTGGCTTCAAGGACTGGGATTCCTGGGCGTATTTCTGCAGTGTAACTCTGGGTTATCTACACATTAAAAGCTCCCTATCTTGAGGCTGAGGCACAAGCCCTTCCTTAGATGCACTTCTAAGGAAGGACTGTGAGCTCTGAGATGTGATAGCTGGTGCATGGCATATGTTATCACTGCTCACTGCCTGGGACTAGAGCACTTTGGGGAGGAGTTGGCCATATAATCCATCTGGCTCTTCTTGTGTATTTCATATGATTGTCCTGGAGAGGGAGGGGCAGGCCCCAACCACACAGGCTACCTATTCTATCAGCTGGATATATGTGCTGCCTGGAGAACAGCTAGGAGAGAGGGAAGTAGGGCAGTAGAGAACCTGAAGGCTCTGCTGACTTTTGCCTGAGGGTCACTATATGTGGTCTGAAACATGTGTGGAGACTGTGGCCTCAGTAGTCGGGAAAGGGCAATGCCCTGTGTAGGATGCCATTGTTAGTAAGCAACAGGTGATTCTTAGCCCAGATGGGGTCCAGGCCACACATGTGGTCACTGACCTTGGCTGTGTAAGACGGCTGGACTTGGGGATGGGCCATCCTGCCCTTAGTAGAGGGAGACGTCGGTGGGATCTTGGGATATTAATGCATTTTGATTCATGACCTAGAAAATAGTACATTTGAGTGTTGAGGACAGAGGACCCAGCCTACAGAAATGCCATGCTTGGTAATGAAGATGCTTTTAAGCCACAAAATCGATTATTGAAATTGACACTATCAATATACCCAAGTGTACTAAATTATTGACTTGGCAAACATTTTTAGTTAATTAAAAAGATTTTCTGGCCTATAAGATGACTTTTAAACACCGCCCTCCAAAAAATCTGTGCCAAAGTTAGGGGTCATCTTATACACCAGGTACTTATCTGCAGCATTCTTCCACATGCTTCAAATGTCCAGTGCATATAGTGGGGGCCGCCATGGCTGAGTCCCAGCTCTGTGCGGGGAGTAGGAAGCAGGGAGGAGCAAGCTGCCCACATCTTCCTGTACCTTGAGGAAGAGAATGTGAGCGTGGATTGGCTCTCCACCAGAACCTGCCAATTTGGCTCAGAGGGCTATGCTTTTTCAGGTTAAGTGTGGAACGTGCTTTAAAGGGACAATGCAGGCTGGCACTGGCTCTCTGCCAGTATTTAATAAAGTGCCTGGCTGTCTGTGCCCTGCCTGCAAATAGACACATGCTCGAGGCTGCTGCATAGGATGTGTGTTGGAAGAGGGGTGGTCTTATATAGCATGTATATCTCTGTGTTTTAACTGGAAAAGTTGGGGGGTCATCTTATATGCCAGAAAACATGGTAGCCCACATTGGTTTGATTCATGGAATGATTTAAGGAAGGGTTTGATGCCTGGATATAATTTCCATATTAGAATGACTTGTGACATGCCACACAGGATGACATGAAAGAACCGGCTCTGCTGAGACCATTGAAAAGACTCATTGCTTTAACAGTGGCCAAAGCCATTGGACATCACATTGGCTAAAACGCAACACCACTGTGATGTCATGAACTCTAATGTTTGTAATTTGCCTGACATGGATGCTGGGAGCCCAACTTGAGTCCTCTGCCAGAGCTGTAGGTTCTCTTAATCACTGATCACCTTTCCAACACATCTTGAAATTATTTTTCAATTTGAACAGTGAGGAAAAAAATGCTGTAAGTTATCATGATAATGTGTATCTCACAGAATAATCATAATATTTATAAAAAACTGTCTCACTCTTCCAAATGCCTCCAAAGGTGAAGTTTTCCTACACACAAAACCTCTCATTTTCTTGGATTTTTTTTGTACTTCTGCATGACAAGAATGGAAATCACATTAATGGAGTAATTCAAGCATAGCTGGCAACAAAGTCAGTGCTGTTACCAAAGCCATTAGTGAAATTCTGTAAATGCATCTACCTCCCACAGGTGGTTGTTTTCTGGAGGACTGGAATACCAAGTGTATTCCACTAACCAGTTTCGCCTTTAGGAGATGTCCAACAGCATCTTCAAACTCCGAAAGATCCAGAAATAGGAAAACCCACACTGACCGTGAAACACAATGCTTAGACTTCCATATTCATGGATGAAACAGAACACAGACCTTCAGGAGCTGAGCAGTGAAATTGAGCTTGTAAAACAGAAGGCTAAAGAAAACTGATTTGAATCTAGTAATGGCAGAGTTTTTTTTTTTTTTTTTTTAAATTGTCTATGGTCAGGAGTAAATCAAATGGCAGAAGTCAAACCCCACCATTGATTTCCCTCCCCTGCTTGCAATGTCTGCACAGGGCAGTGTTCATTATTCGGGGGTGGGGGAGGGAAAGCTGAATGTTTAACCATTTCAAGGAGCACCCAGAGCAGAAAACAAATACCTGTGGGAAGTAGATACGTTTACAGGATTTCATTAATGTTTTTTGGTAGCAGCATTGGCCCTCTTGCCAGTTATGCCTGAAGTCCTCTACTATTGTAATTTCTATTTTTATCATGAAAAAGTACAGCAAAATCTCCAAGAAAATGAGAGTTTTGTGTGGAGGAAAACATCACCTTTGAAGGAACATTTGCAAGAGTGGACTCCTGAAGCCCCGTATGTTGAAGAAACAGTTTTTCCAAACACCCTGGTAATTCTGTGAGGTACTCTAGATATTATCACTAGATGACCTATGACATTTTTCTCACTGTTCAAATAGAAAAGAAATAGTTTCATGAGGGACTATATCAGTGTTCAGTGATTAAGAAAGAGTGGCTGCAGCTCTTACAGAAAACCCAAACTGAGTTTCCAGCACCCGCGGCAGGCAGGTCACAGTTATTTATATTTCCAGGGGATATAACACTATCCTGTATTCCATGGGCATCTGCACTCATGTGCACATACCCACACACTAACAATCACATGTACATATAACAAAAAATAATAAGTATTTTATAAAGACCTAATTTGAAGAGACTCAAGAATTCAGTGAAAATTCAGAATGATCAAATACTTTCATTTTACCTTCAGGAAGATCTCAATGTTTATAAGTCTTTCTGTTTTTATAATAAAACACTTTCCCCCAGAGATGAATGCTTACAATAATAACTCACTATTATTACATTAAGTCAACATGGCATGTCAAATATCATGAATAATGTATGTGAATGAACATTAATGTCATCTGTCATCAGGCCTGTAGGGTACACAACTTTCAGGTAAGTGTGGACAGAGAACAGAAAGAGATTTTCAGTGATAACCCTGAAAAAGCATTACTGTATAAATTCACACCACTCCCTTAATGCCTTGCTGTTCTCCAGAGCACCAGGTAACCATAACCTCCTGGTCCTGCTCACCCACTCCACCCTGATGAATGCTGTGCCTGCTCACCTACTCCATCCTGATCAGTGCTGTGCAGGGCCCTGCTTGTCAATAGTCTCCCAGCACTTCTGTAACTGCGTGAACATTTATGTAGCAGTCCCACTGGATGTTGTCTACAAACATTCACTGGAGAACTAATTATGACAATTAATGTCTTAAGGATGGAAAATAATCTTAAGGAAAGGAAGAGGTGTTGGTTGGTCTTGTGTTGATTGCGGAGCTACTGGCTAATGTCTACAGACCTTTGTTAATGAAGACAGCAACCTTCATTCGTCTGCTGCACTGTGTTCATTCTAGAATGTCTTGATTTTTTTTTCCTCAATGGGATGTCGCAGTGCTGCATACCCTTCATGTCTCAACAACCTTTCCCCTATGCATTTATCCCAAATAAGTCTCCAGGTGTTTCTGTCATTAGCTGCTCAAACCTTAACAATCTGGTTACTTCACAGGACCTGGTAAAGTAGTGTGTACTTTAAAAAGGACTTTTAACTGAAAGTAAAAAAATTGCATCTCATCTTTAAACAGTCACATTTACTCAGTACTGGGGCATGTGCTTGTATGGTTTGAACAGAAGATGCCTCCTTTATGAAGCTCTGGTTCCAAGCCAATGGCATTATAAGGAAGTGGTAGGAGGTAGGGTCTGGCCGCAGGAAGTAGGGTGTTAGAGCATCTTGTCCAAGCCCCCTTCCCTTCACTCCCTGCTTCCTGGCTGCCGTGGGATGAGCAGCTTCCTCTGCCATGTTCTTCTAGCACCACGGTGCGCTACCCTGACTCAGCTCCACAGTAGAGGAGTCAGCTGACCATGGACTGAAATCCCCGAGTCTGTGAGCCAAAACAGTCTTCCTGTTTTAAGTTGCTTTTCTCAAGTACTTGTCACAACAGTGAATAACTAGAGAACACGTTGTGTTTCTAGTCTTTGTGTAACCTCTGAGCCTTCATCATTGGATCTCACAGCCCATCTTCCTTCCTCTTCTACACGGATTTCCCCTTAATACTTGTTTTGAATAAATAATCCAAACCCAATGCATGACGTGAATATGACGCACTTGAGGGAAGTGTAGCATGGGTGATATTGATGCTTGAAATGTCCTTGAGCGATAATGCATGGTAATAACACATGGCATGTGGCCACGTCTCACAACATCCCAAGTTACCTTGTATTGCCCTTCACTCCCAGTCAAGGTTACTTCTGCCAGAGGCTGGGCAAAGGACTGCCTGGACCTGAGTGCAGACAGCAATGGGCAATTAGGCCTAAGTGGAAGATATAGACCACCCAGCAGGTCTGAATCCCCAGGTTGGAGTTTGAACTTTTGTGGTAAAATATACATAGCATAAACTATCTTGTTAGCCCATTCTGTGATATTAAACACATTCATAATGCTTTATAGCCATCACCACTGAGACGGTTTGAGTGCGATATGTCCTTATAGGTGACATCCCTATGGATGCATATGTTTGAATACTTAGTTCCCTGCTGGTGGCACTGTTGGCAGACGTAATGGAACTGGAACCTACAGGAGCTGTGGCCTTGCTGAAGGAAGCACGGCACTGGGTGTGGGTTGTGAGAGCTTTCGGTCTTGCCGTTCTTGCCCTTCGCTCTGTCTGCTTTGGTTTGCGGTTAGAAATGTGCTCTCTCAGCTCTGGTCGCCTGCTCTCATGGTTTCCTGGCACTGTGGACCCTCCCAGCGGAACTGTAAACTCCCAGAGAAACTTCCCGTTAACCTGTTCCTTGGTCAGCGTCCTTTGTTCTTAGTGTTTTATGACAACAACAGAAAGATACTAATTTAACCAAATAACCCTCTCACCCCATCCTCACAAATCGCAGCGCTGTACCTGTCCAGGTGATCCCCCGTGAGCACTTGGCATCCTCAGCTGCACCGTGACTAGTTCCATGAAGCCCACTACTGTGGACTCCCACTGTGAGGGAACTTTACAGCACTTGTGTGTTTGGCACAGTTTCCCAGTAGTTGTTCTGAAGGTCAAGTGACAGTTTATTGCTTGTGTGCACTATGTGTTTCCCTCCACCTCTTATTGAGCGTGCTGGATTATCTGCATCTGGCTGCTGTGAGTCATGTAACTGTGAATGCTAGGACCAGGCTTTTATTCTTCTCCAAGGCCTGGGCTCAGCTGGCCAACAGTACCTCCGGACTTGACTTTTGGAGCATCAGCTGCTGTGGTTTTTTTGTTTGTTTGTTTGTTTTGTGGTGGATGTCATGGCCATGTTGCCCCCCTATTCTGAGTAAGTGGGGACTCTTTTTCCCCTTCTCCATATTTTCACTAACTCTTTAGCTTCTTCTTCTTCTTCTTTAGTTCTCACAGAGCTAGCACAAGGGCATGTCTTTGATATGAATTTCCCCAATGACTGATGACACTGACTTCTGGAACATCTGTGTATCTTTGGAGAAATGTATACTCAAGCGCTTTGTCTGTGACTTGGTGGGTCTGTCATTTGCTTGTAGGAGTTTTTTTTTTCTATCATGAATACAACCTCCTCTCAGGCCCATGCTGTTAGAACATTTTCTCCCATTTTGTGGGCTGCCTCTTCATGATAAGTTTGAGTATCAACAGTACTTCCACACTCAGGAGGTTCAGAACCTGAATCTTCTCTGCTTGTCTTTTCAGACAGACTAAACACAGCATTCCTCCTATCCACCATCGCGCCTTGGCCACAGTTGGCATCATGCACAGGCTCACACTCCCCAGCGTGTGCCAAGGTTTGCTTAGCGGTTAGCTCAACTCTCTGAGCAGCATGCAGGGGTCATGCCCTCCAGTGTGAGTAACTGTAGCTCAGATGCCTCGCTCAGAATGGGGCTGGTAACCTACCCATTTGTGGCGTGATTGTTCCAGTTAATGGTCTAGTGCAGACGCAGCCCTCAGCAACAGACTCAGGTTCTGGAAGCAGTCAGGACCCACTGCTAGTTTCTTTCTTCTTCTTCTTTTTTTTTTTTTAATTTCCAGCTGGGCTGAAGAATGCTCTGTATTTCATTGCTTCTTTCATCTGATTCCTTTTTCTGTGGCTACAAGGAACCGTTCCTAAGTCAAACAAGGCTTCAGATGATGGCTCTGTGCCTTGCAACACACTGTGAATTTTCAGGAAGGAGCTTGTAAAGAGTTTTTACGAAGTGAACGAAGCTGTTTCTTTGTAAGGAAAAAATATAGCCTTATAAAGAAAACCAATTGTACTTCTGACAGCTGTGGAAGTGGGAAGGCTTGGGGAAGTATGGGTTCTCTGCTATAAAATAAAATCCTCCCAGCAGAATTCACCAAGTCGAATAGTTCTGAGTCTGATACCCACACGAATGTGCCGGGTCTGCTGCCTCCTTTAGAGGCTCAGTATGCACACAGGAGGCCTCCTTCAAGCCCTGGGGTCGCTGCTGGCCACAGCTGACTGCAGCTGTGCCCTGCTTAGTGGGTTAGCATTTCATCTGCTTTGATCTGCATTCAGAAACTCTGAGACTTTTAAAAGAAGGATATTTTGTTCTGTTTTGTTTTGTTTTACATTCAGATTCTTCTGTGGAATTCACACATGGTAACTGCCTTTACAAAGGTTTGTTTTTTTTTTTTTTTTTTTTTTTTTTTTAAATGAACTCAATGTTTTTCTATTTCTATATGTGACCTCTTTTTCGATGGTAAGTTCTTTGGAAAATAAAAGTCATTTTTCATTTCTAATGAGACCCAGCATCACTGTGTTGTGGCTTAAGTGTTTGACTAGTCACACAGATCAGGGTTGACATTTAGTCTTTATTCACTTTAAAGATCAGACATTGAAGTGAGGTGCAGTAATGCGTGCCTGTAATCTCAGCACTCAGGGAGGCAGACTCAGGCAGATCTCTGAGTTTGAGGCCAGTCTGATCTACAAAGTGAGTCCAGGACAGCTAAGGCTATGCAGAGAAACCCTGTTTCAAGAAACAAAGCAAAACAAAACAAAAAAGCAACAACAAAAATCAGACATTGAGGCCAGGGAGATGGTAAGTTCTGTTGGTAAAGTGCTTCCTGGACAGGCGTGAGGACCTGGGTGTGGTCCTCAGTACTCATGTAAGACCTTGGAATGCTGCCATATACACGTCACCCCAGCCTTGGGTAGGCAGAAGCAAGCAGAGTTTCTGTCCAGCCAGAATAGTCCAATAAGTGAGTTCCAGATCAGTGAGAGACCCTACCTTAAAAGCAAGGTAGGCGATACCTAATGGTTAATGCCTGGATTTAGCCTCTGATATCCACACGTGTGTGCGCACCTACACATTAGAGTACACACACACACACACACACACACACACACACACACACACACACACAAGATATTGATGGGTAGATCTTTGAGCACTGGGAATTAGTGTACTGGAGTCATTATCTTCCCTATTCCTGTATTACACACATCCTGATTAGGAGTGCCAACTTCCACACATCTCAGGGCTCAAAAACTTGCTTGGTAGTTGAGAAACTGCAGGTCGTAAGAGGTGGTCCTTATAATCCCGGGGGTGGTGCCTGCTACAAGGACATTTTCTCCCCAGATGTCTTTCTCTAACAGAGTCTCTGCAGAAGATGCCAAATGTATAGACCCTGTATCAGGGGTGCAGTGTCTGAGGTGTAGAAATCATGTATCCATTCCCATTGCATCAGGAAGCCACTGACGGAGCTTCCAAAGGTGTGCATCTGAGGAATCCTAGCAGAACGGTCCTTAAACAGAGATATGGGCACACTGGCTGATAGCCCAGTTTTGCCACTGTCCAACCTTGAGCTGAGGTCAACTTTGCTCTTGCAATGTCCTCAGGCTGAAGTTAGTTGTCTGGGCAGGATGGTTGGTTAGACTCTCCCCCAACTCAGTATCCCTGAGTCTGAGGGTGAACCTGCCTTCACTTCCATCCTGTGAACCTCACCTAGCGAAGGCTTTTAGCCCTGTGGCTTAGGAGGACTCAGAATGCCTACTCCCGGTTCTGGCTGCCTAGTGCTGGAGAGTCTCACTCCCAGGCAGCCTCCAGCAGCTTGTCCTGTGACACATGTTCAATGACACAGACCAAACCACTGGCCTCAGACTAACATTTTGTATCTGAAAAACCACTGAGGAAGGACCAACAACATTAGTGAAGACAACTCTAATGGATCCGTCACCACCCAGGAGCGAAAGCATGGGCACACAGCATCCCACTCAAAGTGCGGGCCCCATTTCAGGATAGAGCATGGCGTGACAATGTTCATGGAAATGCAGAGCTGCCGTCACCACACCACACACGGTTTTAAATTATGTAGATTTCAGTTCGCTCTGCGTCTTCCTTGTAAGTGATCACTATGGTTAGTAGATGAGAGGAGTGCCTACGGTGTAACTGACTCTTCTCCATCCTAGAACGCGGATGCCCATGTCTTTCCTCCAGTTGCCTCTGTCTCTATTTGATCACATTTGATCAGAGAGAGAAGAAACTGAGCATTCCTCGGAACAATTGCTTCCTGTGTGTGTGGTAACCTTAGTCCCAACAGATGCTGCACGGAGCAGGCAAGCTTTCAAATAAACCACGAGAGGAAGGTAAAAGCAAATATTTGCAAAGTGCTTCACAGTACCTCCACGCGTTTGTGTCCTGACAGTTTCTGTGTGAACTCTGGCCCAGTGTCCCCTTTGTCCTTGGCTCCAGCACTGTCTCCATAAAGGCCACTAAGAAGAATAAAAAATCGGTGAGTGAGGCTTGAGGCTGGGAGCCTACTGTGGCTGTCACTTCTGCATCCCACGGCTGACAACCTCTGAAGCTCACTTCTGACTCATTGGGCCCATGAGCCCAGCATCAGGAATGTGCTGGGATCTGAGAAGACAGGAACGTGGTGGTGGGGTTTGGGGGTGGGTGTGGGGGTGGGTAGGGGTGCCAGTGTCTCCTCAGAGATTTGTTTCAATAGCTATGAGATGGGCAAGAATTCAGAGCTGATAACACTGTAGGGATTAAGTAAAATGACCTGTGTGTTTAGCTCAGACGTAGGTCTAGAAGATGCCTCTTTCCCTGGTCTGCACAGTCCATGTGATTATTAGAGAGAAAACTTTGCAAAGTGATTAAAAGCATTATGCATTTCAATTATGGAGAGAAGACTGATCCGGTTTATATAGGATTTTCACAATATTTTATAAATACAGTTCTTTAAAATTCAATCGACATCTGAAAACAGGGCATCCTTTGTTGATACATACACGTCCTCCCTGCAGTGGCCCTTTGACAATACAAAATGTTTTAAGACAACTCTTATGTCTGACTTTTTGAGTCTCGTACTTCCCTAAATCCATGGAGTTGGTATAGGGCAAAACAAGTACCACAGGCTCATCCTTGGATATCCTGATGCTAGTTTTCAAGCCCCACAAAGCCCTACCTGCCTAAGGGTGCCCTGTAGGGTACAGAATATTACGAAGCAACTGTTCTTCCAGGGATAGCATCTAACTCAGAGGAGCTTGGGAGCTCAGTGCTCTCAGAGCTCCAGCACAGTGCAGCAGGATGTCTGCCTCCCCGACTCTGTGTGCACCACTAATGTGATAATGAGAGCTGCATTAACCATCACCCTGGGGACATTAGTGCCTTGTTGTACAGTTTCTAATGGCCATCTAGTCTCGACTACTGGATAGATTATCACTTCTGACTTAAGGGCAAGAATATTCTATGAAAACAAAGTCCCATGCCCAGTGCTTCAGCCAGAAGCTCTATACAGCAGACAACACATGGCTGAGCTAGTGTGAGGGAGGAGGTAGATAATAGCGTGCTTGCTGTCTGCCCACTGCCTGCCAAGCACCACATTGGGTATGTAATGATGCGTGTTATGCAGTTGGCACCGTAACCCACCAGGAGGCAGTTTGTCATCCTGCAGCAGCTATGGAAATCATGGTCAAATTCTGGTTCCGTTCTGAATCCAGGCAGGATTTTTTAGGACACTTCTTTGGGCAGCCCCTGTTGTTCCACAGTTTACTCAATTGCTGCGGCTGGAAGTTGATATGTGATGGTGCCACATAGCTCTCTGGCCATATCATTGCTAATGGTCAGTGCTCAAAGGGACCAGAGGGAACTGGAAGGACCCTGAGCAGAGATGGTTGTTGACACTCAAGCTCTTGGAGGCCCACCATTCAGTTGATTTCTGTGGGTCTATAGATGAGAACAGAATTAGAAAGCCCCACTCTGAGACCAGACTGTTGTACCCACAGCAGTCTTGTTGAAGGACTGTGGTTACCTCTTCTACCACTCCCCCTGTTGGTGTCTCGGGTCACCACTGACTGCGTGATGAAGAGATGAACCTAGATGACTCTGCCAGGTGTGTTGGCATCTGCAGAGCCAACTTTTTCCTTCCTTTTCTTTTTAACTTTTTATTGAGTCTTTGTGATTTCCAAAGCACCCCAGTCCTGCTCAGCTCCCTGTCCCCTCATGTCCGCCATTGACACCTCCCCACCAAAATAAAACACACACACACACACACACACCACCACCACCACCACCACCACCAATAACAACAAAAAACAAAGCATAGAAAACATCTCATTGTGGAAGCTGTAGTGTGTCACAATGTGGCCCACAATATACCCCTTTGTCCACACATCTTCACTTGTAAAAGTTCACTGCAATGAACCATTAGTCTTGCTCATGATCTTTGGCTTCTGGGATACTATCAAGATTGGATCCTTATTGGGACTTCTCCCAGTTGTCCTGTTGTTGACCTGTGTCGTGGAGACCCTGCAGCTTTGGAACAGGAGGACTGTCCCTTCCACGCATCTCAGCCATTTGCAGATAATAGAGATTTGGAGGTGAGCCAATTCAGAGACCTGGGTCTGGGCGTGGGTGGTAGCTGAGCTGGCCAGCCGACTAGCTTTACCTTACCTGCATCCCCCAAAGCAAGCTCTCCAGCACTGCTCTGGCTAGGCTACCCAAAGCTGCCATAGGTAGGTGGCAGTGTCACCCTTCCTATTCTCATGCTACTGGAGCTGGCTCACTGGTACCCACCTCTTCAGAGATAGCCCTACTGTGCTGCCCAGTCAAGGTGCAGGGAGCATTTTCCCAAGGGCCGTGACCTGTGAGGGGCTGGGACAGCTCTCCTGCTTTCACACCCTCGGGGTTGGCTTACCTGTGTCTTCACCACCAGGGCCAGCTCCACTGTAGTGCCCAGGGGAGGTGCAGGGTCTGCTCTCCCAAGTGCTACAGCCGCTGAGGGAGGAGGGCTAGCTCTCCTTCTCTTATAACCCCAGGGCCAGCTCTCCTGGCTATTGCAGATGGCAAGGGGGTGAGGGGGAGGGCATCACCCCCACACCGATGCTACCTCATGTCAAATGAATAGTGGGGCTGCTTTCTCACATTAACACTCTTGGAGCTGGCTCACCTGCACTCCACCAGGAGCGGCTCTACTGTAAGGTAAGATCTACAGGTAAGATGCAGGGCCTGCTCTCCGAGTGTTGCAGTTGGTGAGGGGCAGGGAGAGCTCTCCTGAGCTCATCACCCCGTGGGCAGCTTTCCCAACTGTTGCAGGTGGTGAAGGGTGGTACGGGTGGGGAGGTGGCATCACCTCTACACCTGTGCCACCTCGCAGCAGATAAGTAGTGAGGTCAGTTCTTCCATACTCATGTCCTCTTAGGGCTTGTTAACCCTTCCCCACCCCTGCCACCAGGGCCAGCTCCAGAGTGATGCCTGGGTGAGGCTCAGGGCCTGCTGGTGAGAGATAGAGCCAGCCCTCAAGAGTGCTGTAGCCAGTGAGGGGCGGGACTAGTTATACACCATCCTTGGACATCCATATGGTCCCTGGTGGCTGTTCCCATCCCCATGTTCTTTAGTATGAACCATAGGCATCAACAGACTCAGACATTGCCTTCAGCAGCAGCTTGGGTTGGGACCTTTAACATGGCCCCAGGTAGCAGAGCTGGCTATTCACAGCAGGCTCTCCACCCTCCAGATCCATCCCTCTTCATAATTCTCAAGCTACTTCACTCTGTCTCCGTCCCATCTGACCATCACATACTCACACATTGTGGTAGCTCCTGCTGCAGGCTGCCCATGTGACTGGGTGGCATCCTCCATCTCTGCTGCATGGCGTGATGGCATGAGGGTGTCTGCCTGTACTGTGTGCACTGGAGGGCAGGTCTGTGAGTGGCATGGTGGTCCTCAGCTCTGTCTGTTTGTCTGTCTTTCTCTTCCTGTGCTGTGTTACCTGGACTTAATTTGATTTGACTTTCATGAGTCCTAGGCATAAGACAGCTTTGGCCACCAAGCCGGTGTCAAGCTACAATAAACAAAGGCCTGCCACTGCTCTGCCCCTGACTGATACAAGAGCACCACCACCAACAAAGTGCCTCTTTGCCCGTTGCCAGGGATAGGGGTTGGTATCTTTTATTGAACCCTGGGATTTGAGGGTGCCCTTGAAATGCAGCTTGCAAACAAACAGAACAGCTTGCTTATTGGCTGAAGTCTGACTCTCTGGGATGTACTGCAGCCCACAGGGATACTGATCTTGAATTCTAACCCTGGCTTCCATGAAGAAGTTGTGGTCAGTCCATTTCTGCATGTAGTTTCCACAGATTTTGATCTTGTACCTCAGAGCCTTCCAAGAGACCAGTTTTCTTCCTAATTCCCTCAATAAACAGGAAAGAAATAAGAAGGACACTTTTAATTTTTAATGCTTTTGAGAGATAATTTCCAAACTAATTATGATTGTTATATATGTACTTGATACGTTTTTAAAGGAGTTGCTGCCTTCTGTGACTCCCAGAAACTCAGCAGAACATTTTGGATATTTGTGATAGCTTCTAGAATTATGGCATTTCCCCCACACCGTGCCCACTGGCCGACTGTCCGGCTGAAGGACAAACGTCCTCTGGGTTCTTGTTCTACTCTGGGTTCCATGGGTGCTGATGAGGGTTACATTCACCCCTGCCCCTGGGCTCCCTAATCTCATGAGCTGACATGCAGTCATGCGTCCTCCACATGAAACACATTTTCTTCACTAATGAGTGCTCTTTAGCACTCACAACAGGAAGCAGGTCCCGGTGTGTGCCCCAAAGGATTTCAAAGTATGTACATTAAGGAGCATCTGGATTTTTGTCCCAGGCTCCTGGGTTTGGGAAGTTCCAGGGTGCACAAACCCCAGCCCTTTGAGACCCTTGGAAGAGTGTGACTTCAATCTGCTCTCTGAGGCTTTAGATAAACCAAGCTTTAAGTTCTTGAGGGTTTTTGTTTTTTTGTTTTTGTTGTTGATTTTTGTTTTTATTCCTTCCCCTCGTAAATTGTTTTATTGCGTACCTAACTTCATTTTCTTAGCTGCTCATTTTACAGAAAGGACAAGAACTGTGATTTCTTTCCTTGTGTAACATTTCCCTGGTGATAGTAGGTGGCCTTCCCACATTTTCCTGTAGCTTTGATCTAAGTGGCTCAGTAGGGCTGGCCTCCCTGTGACTGCTGTACTGATGTTCTGCGGAGTCCAACACCTGGACACAGGGGCTCTGCTTGGCTCATCCGTCCATCTACCCTGCTGTCCTAGAATCTGTCCAAGAAGCCCTAGTACTGTTAGGCCACCTTCTCCCTTCCACTTTCGCTAGATCCAAGGCTAATCCCAGTTGGGTTGAAAGTTAGGAAACACTTACTTGAATGTTTAAACCACTATTAAAGCTCCAAGATTATAGTATTTTTGGTTTTGTTTTTTTAATCTGAGGTACGTTTCAAGTTTGGTTGACTTCTAAGGAATAGATAGTGTTGCTTGGGTGCCTTAGCACTCACATGTCAGCATGTGTTTTGGTATCCTCACTGCTTCAGGGCAGAGTACTTCTGGGGAAAAAACCAAACAAATCCTGTAGGGTCAAAATAGATGCTGGGCGGGGTGGCATACGCCCTTAATTCCAGCACTTGGGAGGCATAGGCAGGTAGACCACTGTGAGTTTGAGGCCAACCTGGTGTACAAAGCCAGTCCAAGGAAGCCAAGGTTACACAGAGAAACCCTGTTATCCATTATTTTCTCATACTTTTCATAACTGAATTTCAATTCACATACAATAAAGTGGCTTGTGAATGCATGAGGATGAACGCTAAGGAAAATCTTACTGCTGTTCCATCTGAAGGCTCCTTTGGTTCCCTGCCTCATTCTCCTTCCCGGCTCCCAGCAGATAGTATTCTGGTTCTGTCTGCACAGAGGAGCTCTGTCAGCTGGGGGCTTCGTGCATGGACCATCTGCTGCATACTCATCTTGACCACTTATTACCTGTGTTGGTATTAATTCTTTATTGTTGGAGTATCTCTTACTTTTCCAGCTGGGGTGCCCACATCTTTCAACTTTGGAAACCAATCTTCTGTAGCTTTTGCCTAAATTCACGTGGGCCCCAGCCTTGTACTGCTGTGACCCACGCTCGACCTCCCACCATTGGAGGTCTCATGCCTCAAACTCACCTCTGCTCATGTTTCATCTTCCTGTTGCTGTTGAAAATCTGCCTTTCTCCTTTACTAAGTTCTTCTTCGTGGAGATCTGGAAACTTCCCAAGGGGGAAACACACATTTGACATAGCCACAGCCAAAGCACAGTGCTGTTCTACATAGTGCCTCAGACCTTGGAGAGCTGGGTTTTGCTTTGCTTGGATTGAGGGCAGTTTGGTGCCTTAGATGACCTGTCCCTAGGCAGCTGGTGCATCCAGCTTCTCAGAGCTGGCTCCAAGCAGCAGGTTGAGTCTGGGGTCACTCTTTGGTGTGAGCTGTAGAGTAGACTTGGTAAAAAGACAGAGCAATGACTCTTAGCTGCCTTTCATAGCCACTCTCATGTAGCATAATATCCTCAAAAGAGTTTCCTGGGCCCTCTCACCATGGCTTTAAAGTGTTCCTGGGACTGTCATTAGGATTATTACTGGGGAGTGATGGAATGTCGTTAGACATTGCCTTCACTCAGGCTTCCCTCTGGTGACTAGCCTTCTCAGAGAACTTTCCTAGGCTCCACAAGCTTCAAGGACTATGGTCCTGTCATACTTGTCACAGCTTACACTTATGTTTACTTCAATGTTGTATGACTATTCCTTTGTCTCGGGGTACTTCTACATCTAGGTAGAACTCTGCCCCATGGGAGTTGCACTTCTGGATTAATTTTATCCTGTGGCTGTACATCTATCTAGAGCTGTATACTGGCTGGAGTTTCATGCCTGGTTAGATTCTGCCCTGTAGCTATCTGTGTACCTGTGTGGAGCTGCTCTGTTCAATAGGAGCTGTACACATACCTGGGGCTATACACATACCTGGGGCTATACACATACCTGGAGCTGTACGCACACCTGGAGCTGTACACATGCCTGGAGCTGTATGCACACCTGGGGCTATACACATACCTGGAGCTGTACGCACACCTGGAGCTGTACACATACCTGGAGCTGTACACATACCTGGAGCTGTACACATACCTGGAGCTGTATGCACACCTGGAGCTGTACACATACCTGGAGCTGTATGCACACCTGGAGCTGTATGCACATCTGGAGCTGTACACATAACCTGGAGCTATACACATATCTGGAGCTATGCACACACCTGGAGCTATACTCCCTGGACAGGACTATACACCTGGCTGGATTCTGCTCTGTAGCTATACACCTGCCTACAGGTGTATGCCTACCTGATCTGAGCTATGCCCCACAGATGCCTCATAGGGCGGCCCCTGGAATGCTGGAGTTGGGGGAGCCGGGATGCTTTTAGCTCAGGCCAGTCACTTCATGATGGAGAAACAAGTCCCCAGAGTGTGATTCAAGTTATAAATACCAACAGACTAGGAAGCCATTCTATTTTAATCTGTAGACACCAGTTCATCCCATATTTGAGTGCATTTTGCCTTAATGACTTAGGAAATAGAGTGTAAACTGCTTCAGACGGCAGCAGCAAAGCTGGTTTGCATAGTCAGGCCACGTGGGTAGTCCCTGAAATAGATGTGTAGGACTTACCTATCAGTCCTGAAATAGATCCTAGGGCGATTCTGCTCAGTGTAGCAACCTCGAGGCCCAGGAGCCTGTCTGTGAGAGAGTTAATAAATGAACAGGAGCACATAACATTAAAGCCATGCATTCTTGTTGTTGTAGATGTAATTTTATTTGGGTAATTGGAACAGTTCAGATTTGCTGTGTAAAACAGTTTAAATAGGAGTAAGCAGCTGATACATAGCATAAAGTTTTGTCATTTTCATGCATTTTTTAATGATTTTGACAAATTTAAATTAATCTGCATTTGATAGAAGTGTTTCTTTTTGAATATCAGTTAAATTTTATAGAAACCTAGAATTAAATATCTTTTTTATTGGTAGAATTTTCCAATTAACAGCAGTGTACAGTCTTTACAATTAGAACAATTAGAAGCCAATTTTCATTCTAATTTAACAAATGCTTTTCCTTCGAGTCGCCACGGATAATTTTCAGTATTTCTACCATGTTTATACATAGCTATAAACTCACACATGCTTCCATTTGAGACTTGGGGTGGGTAATTGCACATATACAGAAACAAGATTGCCAGGGTCCAGCCCTGACTGCTCACCAGTACTCACCGTTCCAAACAAGAGAATGCCACCATGGCTGAGACCACTAAAGTGAGCTCAACCAATTGCCATAAATCAAGTTCTGTCCAGTTTGAAAGTAGTGCAGTGAGAGATATTTGAGCCCTTTATTCTTTTAGAGCAGTGAGATGGAGCTGCTCTGGCATGCCGGAAGCAGCACATCCCAGCTTGTTGGGTGAACTTTAGGTGGGCTTCAGAATTGAACATATGGAAGATCACTGGAAAGAGGTGGGATGTTTATTTTCTCCCCCATGCCAAGGGTCCCACTGGGCTCACAGCACTCCCTACCCTTAGACTCCGCTGCTCCAAGGCAGGTGGAGGTAGGTGGGCAGTCAACAAGCAGTTAGCTGTGGTCTGAGTTCTTCAGGCCCATGGGCCACTGTAGTGGAAGTTTTGGTTTCTTAAAAAACCCAGTTGTGTGAAGCTTTTGTTTTAATCCCAAGTGTGGGATATGAGGCTGCTTTTAGTTTGTCCATAGCTGATAACAAGCCTTGTGCTGCTTGGAGAGGGGCGTGGTCTTTGCCAGCTGGTAACAGACTTTTGGGACTTAGAGAGCGGCATGGTGTTTGCCAGCTGAGATAGTTTAATTCTGAGGATTCTGAGAGGGTATAAATTCCAGAGCCCAGGGAGAGAAAAAAGGCACTTCAAAGGAGTGCTTCGAGGAAAGCTTCAAGGGATGCTCTGAGAAGGAGCTGCTGCTGGTTCTTCCCCGCTGCTGTGTTTGCTGGTTAGCTGGACTAGATATCCTGACAACTGAGATTGGTATTGCCTCAAAGAATGCTAAACAGCCGGAAGTAGCCAAAGAGAACCCCATCCCCTTTTCCACACTAACCGTTCTTTCTCCCCTACCTAGTGTTGGGGGTTGGAAGGTATTAGGAGGGATAAGGGGTGAAGAAGGGAGGTAAAGGAATAAGAAAACAAACTAAGATAGAGTTAAAAAGCAGTGCCAACTGATCACCTCATCCTACTCCTCTCATTTCCATGGGAGTCCTCAGGAAGCAGGACCACCTGGAAGGGACAGTCTTTAGTGACTGTGAGATGGCAGATGTGTGCTGCTCCCTACAGGCCATTCTGGGGTGCTTTTGGGGGTGGGGTTACCAATGGCGCTTTAGAGTTCAGATTTCTTTGGGCAGTGAAAGCATCACCCATAGAAAGAGAAGAAATACCTTGCCGTTCTACAGAACAACCTCTGTGGCATATGCTTTCACGTCAGTGTGCAAGGCTGTTGTCTTGGTTGTCAGCTCCATGGTGGAAGAATGCTGTTAGGACAGAGGAAGTATCCAGAAGTGCCGGTGTGCACAAAGATGTGGAGGTGTGACCTATCAGCAAACAGTCTTCTCTGTACGTCTGTTCTGAGTGAGTTATCTGATGAAACACAGCTTTTTTTTTTTTTTTTTAATAAGCCCAAGTGAATTGTAAGAAGTTTGCCATTTCCATCAGCTCCTGAAGATAAACCTACCTTTAAAGTATCCCACCAATGAGACTCCGTGGGGGGGGGGGGCTTCCCCTGTTGTACCAATAAGATCTGCTGTTTGTATTATTAGCATAGACCACAAAGATGTGAAGAAAACCCTAACTATGGGATGTATGTACTTGGTAATCTCCATCTGAGCATGAATGCTGCCATTTTTTTTTTTTTTTAAATCCCAGGCCACACACGCACAGCTTGCTGTCACCTCCCGTGGCTTATACTATTTCACTCCCCTTTGTAGAGTAGACCAGGAGTCTATCCCAAGGCAAAAATATTTCATGCAGACAAGAATTCATGACATAAGTTAGTAACTGCTGTGTTCTTCAGTATAGCACACATGTGATGGTCCGTGTCAGCCATCGTATGCAGGTTCACTGGAAGGATCTCGGGGACACGGGCGTGCACAAAGTTCTGTTGCCTCATCTCCTTCCCTTCACTGTTAGTTCAGCTCAGATTCTGTATGAGCCTTGGGTATCTGCTTTTCAGATTGAAAAACTGAATCCTTATCAGTTCACAAGCTGAAGCTTGAAATACTGAAAGGAAGCCACAGAACTCACAGCATCTTACTTTCTATTGCCTCTGATCTTCCAGATCATTTTTACAGATGAAAAGACATTTCCATCATAAGACACTGAGCTGACAGAGAGCACTACCAGGGTGTCAGCAGAGGGTCATGACTCTCCTACCACCAGGAACAGCCACCATTGGGCAGTAGACACACGGTGTGAGGTTAAACATCCTTACTGCAATGTTGCTGTATGTAGTGTGTTGCTCATGGAATAGAAAAAGTGTTTAATTTTATTTTATTCTAAGAAGCCAATGTGGAAAGAAAATCAGTGCTTTGTTTCCATGGGAATATCTTCCCATTCCACAGCTAGGGTTTCTTAGATGACCTAAGGATAAGGGAAACTGGAAAAAAATATCTGAAGCATCAAACTATCTGACATTGTCCTGTTTCTTCTTCCACCACAAAATATATGTGTATGTATACATATATACACACAGCATGCATGCACATATATGTGTCTATGTACATGGATGTACTCATACATGTGTATTCATACACACACACACACACACACACACACACTTAAATATGTATATCAGTTTGTTGACCAAGGATGCTTTAGCAATAGCAGTGAGCTTGACTTTTTTGAGTGTCTGTCTTTAAAAAATATTTAGTTACTATAACTAGACATTAATTATGCCCCTCAAAACCCCTTTTTATTAATAAAATTTCTTCCTTGACAACTCCACGCATGTACACAATGCATCCTGATTACTTTTACTCAACAGCCCTCTTTTATTCCTTCCAGTTCTGTTAACTCCACCTCCTCCCTAAAAGTCCATCCAAGCCATCTACAGAACTAGTGGGGTCCGTTACTGCATGCCCAGGTTGTATTCATCCTTAGCACTTGTGAAATTATCATGGCTCTGCAGGCACAGCACAGGCTAATTGTGCACTCTTGCTTTTCGTCTACATGGCTTTTTAGAGAAAAAACACTCGGAGCTTAAATGCACTGTCAGGATGTATTTAGATATTGGCTGTGCTGTTCAGTTGAACTAAAGGCTGTTGCCATTTCTAGTTGTGGTTTCCCTTTTCTCTCCATGGCCGAGCTGCTTCCTCCTGTCCTGTCCTTGTAGCACCCTGATTTTAGTCTGCTCTGTTTGTAGTTTGATAACACGTGTGGCGATTCCTTCTGTAGACACATCAGTTAGCCTTCCTACAGCCATTGTTTTTGCCGACACTTCTGTCCAATTTTCCCTCTGAATTCAGCATGATTGCCTCATGCGATCTGTGCTGTTTCTCCTCCGTGTGTGTGCCTGTCTGACAGCTGCCATCCCAAACCTCCCCCTGCTGCCCTGGTGGCGGCTCTCAGCTTCCTTCCTTCCTTCCTTCCTTCCTTCCTTCCTTCCTTCCTTCCTTCCTTCCTTCCTTCCTCCGAACCTTCTTTTTCACCTCAGCTTCCAGCTCTCGCTCTGCAGAGCAGAATGTATGTGTTTGTCAGGGCTTTTCTCTGAAGAAGGGCGGGGTGGTGGCTGCTGGGGTCCTGGCTCTCCTCTCTGTTCTTGCCTTAGGTGGGCTCAGTCCTGCCCTGAGTTCCGCTGAAGCAGGCGGCTCACCTGCTTGTCCTCTTCCTGGATGAGAAGAGGTGCAGCTAGGCATGGGGACGGATCAGAGGACCTGAGCATCCCTCCTGTGCTTCTTGTCAGAAAATGTGGGGGCAGGAGAGGGAAAGTAAAGAAGGGATGAGAAATCTTCTCGAGGCACCCGCTTTTCTCTTCAGTGTGGAACTTGGGGTTCTAATCCTATAGGTTCAGTCCCATGTTTTCTGGGAGTGCAGGAGCCAGCCTGGGTTGTTTCTTGGCCCCAGTGATCTACATATTTTTAAATTAGACTATGTTACTGAGAATTGCAATGCACTGCAACACTCTTGGTCTGTTCTGAGGACTGTGCAGAATTGGTACCATCACAACTTCTCCACCTTTCTCTCTGATGCCAACACTTCCCAGGGGCATGTATCTCCTTTGCTAATTGCCTGCTAATTTGGATCTTTTTGGAGGCTTAGATTTCACTCTTTGGTGCCCACTCCAAGGTGACCACAGGGGCACCCTGTGCGTGGTTCCCCACAATGCCCAGAAGTTGTGGAGACAGACACTTTGTGCACAAAGACATGTTTTCATGTTTATCTCCACCTGTTTGGATTTTTAAAAATAATACTTAATTCTTTTTAGGCTAGTCTTGGTGAAATTTAACCAGCATTTATAATGTACCAAGCTTTTCACCTAGAAAGTCTCTGTAATGTGAAATGTCCACGCTGCTCTGTGACACTAACATACTGGGTCCCCCAAGGTGATGTCTACAGAAAGTTGTGGAGACAGAGCAGGGAGCCCGTTGCTCTCTGGTACAACCTGGAGGCGGTGTTAAAATGGAAGCATTGTCTTAGCATCAGCATTCTGGGAAGCACCCCAGCTCCGAGGTGCTGAGGTTATGAGCTCGGCAGATGCGATTTATCCTTTTCAGTCTTGCTGTAGAGCGTTCACAAACTTGAATCTCTCCCAAGACTCTGGTTACTACTTGAAGATGAAGAAGCCAGGAAGAGACTCTATAATTCACAACTTTATGACTCCTGAAGTAGGGAGCTGGGAAGCCATTCTGCAGATGCTCCCAGGCCCCAAACAGGATTCATTTAGAGAGCGGATGCTGTAAACACTTTTGTGAATTTGAAAAGTGGGCGGGCGAACAGTGCGTTGCTTGAGAAGAATTGAACTTCCCCGTGAAACCCCTAACAGGGGCACTGTCTCCTAGGGACTTGTGCTGGCCGTTCTTAAATCTTAATTTTCATCCATCCAAGTCTACTGCTGTCCTTGTCTCATTCTTCAGATGAAGAACATCAGGTGCTTGGGGTGAGGTCCTATCTGTGGCTCCATATCCAGGGGTGAGGTAAGGACCTGCTGTCTGTTGTCCATGCCACAGGCTCTCTGTTTCCTACCATGTTTGATCAAAGACAGCACTTCATGGACAAGATTTTTTCTAGCTGTTTTTCAAAGGAGCGTTTTGTTGTGGTCTTTTGACCTCATCTGTAATTAAAGGGCAAGAGATCTAATTGAGATTGCCACATTTAGGTTGCTTAACTAACTGCATACAGAGAAAGGGGTAAGAAATGAATAGTTTGTTATTTAAAAAGTGCTGAGCTTAAACAGAAGGCTCCATTTTAATGAGGGTATTATTTAGTGAAAGTGCTAATGCAAAGCCTCTCTTACGTAGAGCTGGGTGATACGTGGGGCAACAGCAGCCTTGACATTTGTGTGTGTACCTTCATTCTCTTTCTGGATTCAAGAAGTATTAGAAGCTGCGGTTGACTGTGCTACCTAGACTGGAGGCCAATCTAGGGCTAGTGATAATGGTGTGCAAGATGGACCCATGCATCCTGTGCCCCCTGAGTCTTAATCCACTCTCATCTCTGAAGAGGCAGGAAACATGGGGCTAAGAAGGCCTGAGTGACTGGTGGGCAGGAGGAGCCAGAGGACTCGTGTGCTAGTGGAGTTGAGCAAGACTCTGTCTTGGGGACAGCCCCTTTATAGCATTCGGGCCATTGTCAGATGTGGCTGTGCTTCACTGTTTCTGAAGGGCTGGGTTGGATAAGCTGAGCCTGCACAGAATTAAAAGTCTTCCAGGCCCCACTGTGGCAAGGCCTTAGTAGATTCCTAGAATGTGGCATTGTGTCACTATATTCTGTGTCCCATGGAGGAGCCTTGCTGTGGATTTTGGGCCTGCAAAGACCCCTGAACTATCAGCAGGGACTCTCCTGTCCATTTTCACCTCAGGCCCCATGGGCTTCTTTCTACTTGTAGAAGCAGCTGCTGCACAGGTTCCCACTCACTCATTTCTCCATCAGGCTGCCCCTTAGGCAGAGTGTGTGGGGGCATTTCATAAGAGACTTCCCAACCGGTAGTCCTCAGGGCTGCCTCTGCTAACTGTGCTATGGCAGTAGCCACAGGCTGTCATCAGAGCGTACATTGGCTACATAGGAGATATGCCACACCCCGACGTGCTCCTGAAGCGGTAACTGCCATGTCACCACTGGGTGGCTTCCAGCTTTGATAGGTAGTCTAGAAGAGTGCACACAGGTCTCCCCGCCTGCCATCCCCCCATCAGTGGGAGGTACCGCAAAGGCTGAGCTCCGTGGTTGATGTCCCTATTTGCAGAATGGGGATGAATGGAGGATCTGTAGGTGGATGTAGGTTTTTTTTTCTTATGTTTTCCTAACAAATCTATCCACTTGGCTATCTATTCCCACTCACGGGCTACAAAGTGCAGTGCTTTTGACTTAGACTAATGACCACTGTCCATCACTTCTCATGACAGAGGGCTACATGGGGTCTGTCAATATCAAGTGATCTTGTACAAGGATAGAAGATGCCTGGCTGTACCTCACAGCTACTCTGGGCCCCTGACTGGGTGCTTTGGTCTCTTTCATGTGGCTTTGTTGACCAGCCTCCATCAATGTGGAGGCTGAGTGCAAAGCAGGAGTGATTGAATTAAAGGTCACATGACTTCTATCAGAACATTAGGCTTGTGGCCCTAAAGACTTACTTCTTATCATTACATTTTATTATATTTTGTTATAAAGTGTCCTTCCTCCTAGAAATATACTTATTTCAACCCTTCTGCGCCATTTTCCTGTATTGCCAGGATGGCGCCTAGCATTCAGTGAGTATCAGCTACTAGGACAGAACTGACAGCCAGGATGTCTTCATTTTGTGACTTTTAAAATATTGAAACAAAATTTAATTTCTTAAAGCCCTTTCTGCATTAGCTAATGATCCCCTGAAACTGTTCCTGGAAGTGGAACTGCAGCTCAGATATGCAGATGAATTACACTCTGGACACGTGTTTCCAGCCTCCCCAGGGCTCCTGCCGGTTCCTGTTGGCATTGGCAAACACAATGGCCTGGCCTACATTTGGATATGTTAATTCTGTCTTTTGTCTTCACAGATTCAATAGAGTAAAGTGACAGTGTATTTTGCCCTGACGTGCATTATGAGATTATTGTTACTGACTGTATGAAGTAGGCAAGCACCAAGCTTACCAAATGCATAAGTATTTGTGTTTTTATTGGAAATGTGTTCAATGTTGACTGTATTTCAGATTGGACAAGACATAAGCAGCAGCATCCAGAATCCTCTGAGAATTGCCTTCTAACTAAATGTGTACGTGCTGGTAGATTAGTGCTGCTCTCAGCCTTAGGTAAGCTCCAGTTTATAGTGGGCAGCAGTCAATACAGTGACTTATAACTCGTCAAAGTGACTATTAAGTGTTAAGCCTTAGGAAGGGCAACAGCATTCCCACTTCCTTCTGTGAGGCTCAGGGAGCAGAAGGATGCCAGAGCCGGAGAATGGTGTCACCTGCGCTGTCATGGCTGTGGCACTCCTGAACTCAGGGATGTGGTTACCGACACAGGACTGGGTCCATCAATACTCTGTTGTGAATGGGGTGTGGTCATGAGGCCCACCCTTCCCCAAGGAGCTATTGATAACTAATTGCTGCTGGGAGTGGGGACCATTTTTATTCAGTAGAGGGTAGATGTGATCAGAACACATTATAGACACGTTGACAAAGAATTCACTTTAAAACACTTTTAAAGAAGTCCCTTGAGGAGGAGTTGGACTGTGACCGCTGTGCTTCTGAGTCAGACATGGGGTAGGACTAACTTCCAACCAGTGCACTTTCCCCGGGATGTACGACGGTGTCTCAGGAAGGACAGAATCTTTACCCAATACCTACCCAATATTGTAAAGCAAATTGGGTCCTATGGTGCAATATTCTAGCTTAATTGTCACGTCAATCATTGTCATGGATTGTCTATCTTCAAAACTAGCATGATACGACTCCGTCAGGGAAACAGATAGGTGAGCTGCAGATCTTGAACCATCCTTCAGCTCCTCCAAATCCAGACACCCACTCTCACCCTAACTCTGTGGCAGACCATCTGCAGCAGCCTCTCTTTCTTCTCCCTTCTCCCCATCTCCAGTGGACCACACAGATCTCCTCCTAACTTCCTGCCCTCCATCCATTGCTTTATTCCCGCACCCAACACCAGCAGGCATTCCCTGGGAAGCCGCAGGCCACTCCAGCATGAAGCAGGTAGACACTGCAGATCTTCACCTCTCCACCCATCCCCCGCCCCAGTCCAGGCCCCATCTCACCCTGAGCTCAGGAGCAGATGACCTCCTGGCAGCCTCTCCTCGTTCTCTGCCCTGACTCTCTGGGGACTAAGAGCATCCTGTGTGGATACCTCAGTCAAAGAAAATGTTAAAAATAAATAAAATAAATATTGGAACAATTAATAGATGAGAGTTCATGAAACTGAAAAGCTCTACATGGCAAAAAAACACCATCATTTGGACAAAGCAGCAGCCTACAGAGTAGGAAATGGTTTTTGTTTTTTTTTTTTTTTTTTTTTTTTTTTTTTTACCAACTACATATTCAATAGAGAGATAATATTCAAAATATATAAAGGATTAATAAAAACTAGATATCAAGAAAGCAAGTAACCCAATTAAAAATGTGGTACAGATCTAAACAGAATTCTTAATAGAGAAAACTTAAATGGCTAAGAAACACTTAAAGAAATGTTCACCATCCTTAGTCATTGGGGAAATGCAAATCAAAACAACTCTGGGATTTTTATCTTACAGCCCTCAGAATGGCTAAGATCAATAAAACATGTGGCAGCTCATGCTGGCAAGGGTGTGAAGCAAGAGGGACACTTATCTATTGCTGGTGCGAGTGCAAACTTGTACAGGCACTATGGAAATCAGTGTGTGTTTCCTCAGAAAGATAAAAATTGATCTATCTCAAGATCCAGTTATACTACACTTGGGAATATACCCAAAGGATGCTTTATCCTACCACAAGGATACTTGGTCAGCTGTGTTCATTGCAGCTGTAGTCATGACAGTCAGAAATTAGAAATAACCTAGATGTCCCTCAACAGAATGGATAGAGAAAATGTGGTACATTTATTCAATGGAATATTGCTCAGTCATTAAAAAAATGAAATAATGAAATTTGCAGGTAAATGGGTAGAACTGGGGTCTACAGGACCACAGAGGTTAGGTATTGAGTAAGAGACTGGAAGGGACGGATAAATCTTCCTAGGAAATGAAAATAGAATAGATATTTATGGATGGAATGGGGAATAGGGCTTGGAACAGGAGGGCCAAGTGGACAAAGGGAGGGGAGAGGGGTGTGAGGGAGGGAATATGGGTAAAGACAATTAAAAATAAGGGCAATATGAGAAGTATGGAAACTTAATGCAGCAGAAGCTTCCTAAAACATGTTCATACATTAATATGATATTAATGAAATTGCCAAATAATGGGGAGACAGAGTCCCACCTGGCCATCTTTTGTTCACAAATGAAGCTTCCATACTGGGATTGGGTTACGTCTATTGAGTTATTGGCCAAATGAGTCCCAGGGGAATCCCCAAACAACCCAGGCTGTTTCCAACATTGTGGATTGCTCTCCACAGACTGACAGCAAGGCCCCACTGCTGAAGACAGTACCTACTCAACTCACTAACATGGAGATATTGAGCTGCTACCTAGGCCAGGCCTTCACCCCTGTGTTCCAACATCTTTGGTACAGGAAGGTACTCTGCACACAGTTAGAAGAGAAATGAACACACCAAGGCAGCCACAAACTCTTTGATCTACAGTGATGTACCACTTGCAAGACATGCTGGGGCAGAGGTGGTGCCAATCTCGTGGGAGTAATCAACCAGTAACTGAGTTGGCTTAAATCCCACTCCAGGAGATGGAACTCATACCTGATATTGTGTGAGTGACCAAGAATCGGAGACTAGATAGGCCAGGGCCCTAGGGGAAAAACCTAATACTACCAGTTCTAGGGGGGAAAAATTAGGAAGCAGCAATAAAAATGACTCCAATGACTTTCTGATATGCTTATAGATAAGTGCCTTGCTCATCTACCAATAGAAAGAATTCCCCCTGCAGCAGATGGGAACAAATACATGACCCACAGTCAATCTTTAGAGAGCACTCAGTCATAAATGGGAGGTCTCCACCAAATCTCTTCCCTCAGGGTTCAGGGAATCCTGCAGAAGAGAAGGCAAAAGGACTGTAAGAGCCTTCTCATTGAGCTCTTCTTGCCTCTAGGTCCTTTTCTCCTTCCCTCACTTTCCCACTAGACTCCTTACGCTTCACCTTCTGTTTGCCTGTGAGTCTCAGCATCGGTTTTCAAACAGCTGCTGGGTGGAGCCTCTCAGAGGACAACTCTGCTAGGCTCCTGTCTTTAAGCAGAGAAAAGTATCATTAATAGTGCCAGGGGTTGGCTCTCTTCCATAGGGTGGGTCTTGGGTTGGGCCGGCCATTGGTTGGATGGTCCCTCAATCTCTGCTCTATCTTTATCACTGCATGTCTTGTAGGCGGGGTAAATTTTGGATCAAAGTTTTTTGTGGGTGGGTTGGTGCTCTCCTCCCTCCACTACGAGTCCTGTCTAGTTAGAGGGCATCCTCTTCAGCCTCCATGGCCTCTGCTACTGGGAGTGTTACCTATAATCCCCCTCATGTCCTCCCAGAGGCCTATTCTGATTTAGGTCTCCAGCTTGTCACAGACATGCCCCCACCCACAGTTTCTCTTTTCTCTGCAAGCCTTCTGTCCTCCTGTCCCCACTCTACCCAGGTCTGATCTGCATCTTTATTTCTCTCTGTACTCCCTCTCCTACCTTGTTCCCTCTCTTCAACCTGTCTATTCTATTTCCCCTTATAAACAGGCCCTGCCCCTTAGGCCAGACTCCTGAGCACTGTTTTTCAGTTAATAGAACCCATCCTTGTGCTTATCACAAACCCCTCCCTCCCTAGACCCTTATCCTAAGCCCTGTTTGTCAGTCAACACAACTCGTTCTTGTGGGAAAGGCCATGGGTGCTTTGCTAAGGAGATGTGCTTGGCAAGGGAGTTTTGGTGTAGTCATCCCTAAAACTTTGTTGTGATAACTGTCACATGGAAACATTTTCCCAAAGCTTTACTGTGTTTAAAAAACAGATAAACCACTTGGCATCAGACTCCAGAAGTTTGAACCAGTGCCTACTAACAGGAAAAAAAAAAAAGAGTGTAAGAGCCAGAGAGGACGGAGGACACCAAGGGAACAAAGCCCTCTAATCACAGCAGGGCGCAGCCACATATGAACTCAGTGGCTGTGGCAGCAGGCAGAGCCTGCACCAGATGGAGTTCTAGAGCTGAGAGAATGGACACGTGTTCCCATCCCTAACCCAGCAGCTATCTCCAACTCATAACCACCCGCAAAGGAAAAAATAGTTTTCTTCCAGAGAGTCTCCTTGGGGAAACAAACCACTCTTAAGATAGGCCTCATGCCCAGCAGTCGCTGGTCCACACAGAACAAACTCAGTGGCATTGCTGGGGGTTCTTTGTCTCATAATGTTGTGCCAAGGCATTTTTCTTTTAACCTTGCAGGTCCTTTGTGTATAGTATGATTTCTGGTTTTGTGTTTTTATTAGATTTTCTGTGTGTACGAATGCATGTGTATCTGCATCCATAAGCGTTTCTTGTGTTTTTTCTTCTGCCTGTTTCTTCTGTCCTATTCTGACTTGTTTCTGTTTTTTCTTATTTTGTTATTATCCCTTAGATGCCTGTTTGTTTTCTAGTGAGGGACAGAAAGAGTATGAATTGGGATGGGAGGGAAGATGGAGAGGAACTCAAAGGAATTCCAAGAAGGGAAACTGTAACCAGATAATCAGAATATACTTTATGAAGCAAAGGACTATTTTGAGAGAGAGAGAGAGAGAGAGAGAGAGAGAGAGAGAGAGAGAGAGAGAGAGAGAGAAAGGGAGAGAGAGAGAGGGGGAGAGAGAGAGAGAAAGAGAGAGGGAGAGGGAGAGAGGGAGAGAGAGAGAGAGGGAGAGAGAGAGAGAGAGAGAGAGAGAGAGAGAGAGAGAGAGAACACACACACCATTGTCTACCATGGGGAGAAACGTGCCCATTCAGTGGTGCCTGGTTGTGGAGCGGTGCTGACATGTTTGTGAGAGGAGCCTGCCGTGTGTGCCATGCATGACGTGCTCCTTGCTGTGACAGGCAGGAGGCCAGGACACATGAGCTCAGCAGACTAGAACAAGATTTTAAGTATTTTTCTGTCTTTTCATCAAAATTAATTAATAAGATAAGATCCTGATATATCTTGCCATTTGGACATAATTTATTTTGGAAATTAGGAGGTATTTAAAATTTATGGGCCACAATTTTGATTAAAATTTTAAAAATGTCAGTTATTATTACTTAGAACAATTGCTATGACCAAAAAAAGGTCATTTGAAAATTGGATTCTCATAGATGTTATTAAGAAGTTAAAACATTTCAGTTTCTCTTGAGTTCATTTCTGTTATAGTTCATGTTCAAGGTATCCATGTGTCGCCTGAGGAGTGAAAACTGTGTCAGTACTGTGGTGATTTTGAGCATAACTGTGGCAGTTTTCTAGGATTAGGGAACTTCCTTAAAAGCAAAGAAATGTACTTTCTTTAGAAGGGAATGATGTAAGTACGTGTAAGTAAGTGTGTATGACTTCACACTTTCCTCTTGTGCAGTACAGTTTACACAGGAGAGCGCCTGTGGGAAATAAGACGCGGAGATCTCAGATGCAATGGGACATCCGCTGCTGGGCTCCTTGGTGCCTTTGGTTGTTCTCGCTCTACCATTCCCAAGTTAGTGGCCAATCAGCTCCATTACAGGGATGCTCTCATGCATGTGCATGGGATCCAGGGCACAGCCATTTTCCTACTCAGCTTTGTTGTCCCATGGGAGTGAGACCTTGGGCAAGGGGGACAGCGTCACCCATTCCTCATCCTTGAGAACTTCCACTCGTTCTCTCACAGGGGCGGGGTGAGATATGTTGTGGGGGCCAGAGTAAAACTCATGGGCCCTCACCTCAGTGCTGCTCCTATGCAGATGGACGGTGTGACTAAGTACAAATGTCCTGCAGTCCGTGCTTCTGGCTTGGAAGTCCCTCACTTAAGGTACCAACTCCATAGCCCGTGTCTTGACAAGTCTCTTTCTTCTCCTTCTCCTGTGAGATGGATTTGCTCATGCAAACAAGTCTGTTCTGAGTGGGTGCTGGGCGGGCATCCTGCTCCTCTCCCAAGGAAGTTTACTGGATGGTGTGGGGCTGCCTGTAAATGAACATCCTACCTCAATGGCACCTTCGCACACTTTGAAGAGCTTCTGAATATTAGAACATTAGATTGTGGTTCAAGGTCTGTGCCCTAGAACACACCTCCGTGCTGTCTTAGGACAGAGAAGAAGAGGTTGCAGGCTCCTATGAAGACATTAGCCTCATACCTTTCACATGGATGCACTCTATTTCAGCTAAAACAGCACATCATAGAAGTGGATGGAGGGAAGCAATTATATCCTGAGTCACTGGGACACAAATCCCTGAGCTAGTCTCCCAGTTGAGGTTTGTTTGCATTTGAATTCTTCTAGGAATTTGCATCAAGTTTAACCCCTTCGTTTCAGTTGTCCATGTGCAAAGTGAGTACATCTCATCAGTCTTAAAAAACGACCCTCCTTGCAAAGAAAAAAGGAAGTAATTTATTTAGATTATTATCTAATTTATAGGAACGCCCAGTACCCTCTCAAAATACCCGCCTAGACAACTGTGTTTGAGGTAAGTTTTCCTGGAGTCGGTTAAGTGTTTATGTTTTTGCAAACTGTCCTCTATGCATCTGAGGAGAAAAAATATAGTTGTTGTGGGTTCCCAGGCGTCCTGTCATGTCAAAGGAACAAGGCCACTTTGCTGCCTTTGTGCTGTGGTTACTGTCAGCGAGCAGAACACTTACTCATTTCATCAAGCTTCTAAAAATACTCCTTAATTGGTTAATCACAAGCTGTTTAAAATATGTATACATATAAACACATACAGTATACACATAGTCAGTGGGAGAGTTGGTGACTCTTAGCCACATTCTGCTAAGGGAGTTGTGGTGGCTTAGATTATATTTATTATCTTGTGACTGGGATGTTCCCCTAGTGTCCACTGGGATTGAAGGTTTGATGTATGTACCAGTACTGTTGGGAGGTTATGAGCCCTTGGGAGACAGACCTAGTAGAAAATCCTTAGGCTATTAAGAACACACCCTGAAAGAGGTTGGTGAGGCCATCCCTCTGTCTCTGTTTCCTGCCTAGACTTAACCACTCGCTCCAGTATTTACACTTAACTACTTTCATCATGTCTGATAACTCTGTCTGCCCTCAGCTTTTTTGTTTTTTGGGGAGTGGAATATATTATTATTATTTTTTAAAACCTCTGTAGTTTCATGAGAAAAGGAGTCAGTTGAAACAAACAGGCAATTCTGTAAAGTTAGCTTTAGAAAGCCTACAAATTAGATTAAAATCTAAATTTGTTTTGCTTTTAAAAATGAGTATATCAAAAGGCCTGTTTCAGTGATAGATAAGTCCCAATTGGCTTTGAACCTCTGAAATCAGGGGCTACACAAATCTTTACTGTTCTTGACTCAGCTGTTTTGGTTGTTTCTTGTACTGACACAAAACTAACAG
Source organism: Acomys russatus (assembly GCF_903995435.1). Lineage (NCBI taxonomy): Eukaryota > Metazoa > Chordata > Mammalia > Rodentia > Muridae > Acomys > Acomys russatus. Next base: position 8,440,060 of record NC_067163.1, read on the forward strand.
GAGTCAGTGTCAAATGCAGCTTGTGGGACTACCAGCATTTGCTGAGTGCGTGTGGCATCGCTCCTCAACATTCCCCTCAGGGCACAGTTTGAAAGCTCAGAAGAATTTCTGCGGATTTCTTGCCCCCCACTTCTATTTTTTTCTCCAGAAATTAATTCTGGATGGTCCTGAAGACCTGTTGATCTTAAGGTCCCCAGTTGAGCGTGTGGGGCTTTTCTCTGGGTCAGTGCAGGATATCCCCTGAGCTGAGGAGTCATGGTTAGTGGCATGGAAGAATCTGGAGTCTGAGATGGCTCCATGGGAGCCATGCTGTGTGCTGTGTCAGCTCCTCCCTCCTGCCTGCTCTGTTCACATACTTGAGCACCCAAAACTCCAGTGGTTCCTAGTGGTTCCAGTATAGACTGGGGCAAGTGTCTTTGAACTATTTTCTGGGCTCTTCAGGCAGAGGCCAGCACATGAAGAGTGCCACGTACCTTCTCTTTTCCTATGTAATTGCTCTGTGATGTACTGGGATTTTGCTTTTCTTTTTTTTAATCAGTGTTTTCCTATTTATGGTCATCTTGCTCTACCCAACACTCAAGTTCCCTGCTTGCTTCCTGCCTCTGACTAGCTTAAATCTGTGCCTCACCCCCTTAGGGACCTACACATTGCTTTAAACAGTGAAGAAAATGCTCCTGCAAACCTGTTTCACATACGTGCCTGTGTAACACAAAGCATACAGCACCTGGCACCAAGGTGGGGCTTCAGGGAGGAAGTCACTGGTCTGCGGTTGCCCTGTCTGCAGGGCACTCATTAGGAGCCTGAGTAAATCCTCAGCTGGTCTCATCCTTACACAGGAGGTCCCTGCAGCATCATTGCTGTTCTGCGAAGGCTAGATAAGCATTTTCCGTCGTCTGCACCCAGTAAGTGCTGGGCTCCTAGTGTCCTCCCTAACCCACAATGGCATTTTCCCCTGGTTCTGCTGTTCTCCCTGGGAGAAAGACCACACTACCAGCTGTTCTCATGAGACTGAGCAGTCAGGAGCTGTCTGTAAACTGATGGCTCCCCAGCATCTGAGGTGTTGCTTTCTTGGTTTGTTACCTGTTGTCAACTCCTCTGAAAATAATACATGAAGAAGATCCCCAGAAATGAATAGTTCATACGTTTTAGTTTCAGTAGTATTTTAGTTGTCACCCTCTGTGTCCTGCCTGGAATTCCATACAATATATACTGACTCCTGGCTACTCCCTGAGTATCATGTCAGCCACTGTGCACTATGGTGGACGACAGTGCTTGAGTTCAGCAACCCTTAGTTTACATAATGGCCCCAAAGCATAAGAGTAGAGATGAGATTGTCATGGTGGTATATAGCATATCGTCCTACCTGTTCTGTTTTTGTAAGTTCTCCTTAATCTCTTGGTGCCTCATATATAAGTTAGGTTTTGTTGTGCGTGTATGTGTGTAGGAAAACCCCCATGCACAGGGCTCTGTGCCATCTGCAGAGTCATGGGCTATACCCCCAGAGTCTATAACGTCACTGTGCTCTGACCTTTTGATGTGAGGAAGTTAAGGAGCTTTGATCAAACACTAGGATGGCCCAGTGCCTGTGAGGGTTGCAGCAGCACACCCAGCCCTGGCTTCTGCAGGCTGATGAGGAAAGGCCATGTGAACAGATGAGGGACAAGAGACAGGAGAGCTACTGTGGCCCCGCAGTCTGCACGGAGACCCACGGATCGGATCATCAGGAAGGGGATTTGTGGATGACGCTGGCAGAGGAGCCTTCTGGGTGGGGACACAGTATGAAGCAGTGCCCAGGGCCATCTTGGTTGCTGTCTGGTTCTTCACTGCAGACATCCCAGGCCCCTGGCTAAGGAAGTGTCCCTCTGGTCTCATCTCACTTATTCTGGTCTCAGGCTTTCTTAGCATGAGGACTTTCTGTTTCCTGGAACTGACAGGTCTGTCCACTGTGCGAATGAATTTGGTTATGAGGAAGCAATGTGAATAATTAGCTTGGCTGCGGGGTGTCTTCCTGTGATTTCATTGTCCATTGAGCCAGGAGATGATCTTGAAAGCAGACTGCTTTGTTTACTCATCACCCGGCCTTCCAGCTGTGAACTCATTCACTGTCAGTCATCCATTGCTGAAGGTGGCTGCAGTCCCTGCAGCACAGGGTTCTACACACAGTGGAGGCCCCTGATCCCCTCTCTGCCCAGAGCCTGTAAACATTCATCACTGTGGGTAGAAACTAAGGTTGATTCTCACGAGCATGTTGAAGTTACTTAACTGAAAGGACTTGATATATTTAACCTAGTCACGATTCTCCTATTTACCTGGACGACTTCTTCTAGGTCATGTTATTATCAATATTGGAAATGTTTGATGACTTCAAGAGACTTGTTTCAGTAAGCACCATAGCTAAAGAGCCATTGCTCTTTGAATTCCTTTCTTCTAATCTGTAAAAATCGGCTTGGGGCTATAGTAATGGCTCTGCAGTTAAGAGTACTAGCTGCTCTTGCAGAGGACCTAGGTTCAGTTCCCAGCACACACATGGCAGGCCACAACCGCCTGTAACTCCAGCTCCAGGGAATTTGATGTCATCTTCAGGCCTCCATGGGTACCAGGAACGTAAATGGTATACAGTCGTGCCTGCAGACAAAACACTCACACACATAAAATATGCTTTAAGGCATATTTCTTATTGCCACTGCTTAGGTCTGTTGAACCCAAAAGCTAAGCCCAAAGTCAATTCAGGGATGGGGTCGTTCCTGAAGTCAGGTGGACAGGCTACACAGAATGAGAGGGTCACATGTCCCTGTCTGACAGGTTTATGCCAGGGACAAAGCATTGGAGGTGAGTCCTGCTGCAGTCGGCCCCTGGCTTTTCTGGAGCTGGTTTGATGGAGACAATGAGATGCCTCAGAGAGGGTCTATTAGCTGTCTCTGAAGATGCTCCTCCCTGGTCTGCTCTATCTCAAGAACCTTAGCTGGCTAGCACCTGTGCTCTCCAAGTACTGCCTGTTGACCTCTGCTCTGTGTAAAGTTTCCTGGAAATTAGGCAGGAGAGCCTAGCAACTTGCAGAGTATTCCTACACACACCACCTCACTTTATTTCACAGCGGACTGGATAATGTGCAGGAGATGACTGACTTAGTCAGTCTGAGCTGTTCGGAGTTATCACAGGCAAAGCAATGGTCAGATAGAGAGGAAAGATAGTGCAAGTGGCAGTCAGAGCGAACGGCATGCCACCACTGAGGAGGGCCCTGGATGAAGCCAGGCAACTTAAAAAGCCTTCCCAGGACCGTCCCAGACACCCCAGCCTGGGAGGAAAGAGTCTTGTGTTGGTTGCCTTGGGAACCATTAATCTTCAGCATCCCTGCTGGCCCGAGGATGCTGCCTGTGTCCAAAGTGGCAAATTGGAGTGAGAAATAACATGTTCAGTAACTGCCAGTCTCGGAGGCTGCAGTGTAAGCCCCCCAGCCCTGTGTGGACCTATTCAGCATGTAGCAGTCTGTGGTGAAGGAGGCCTTTCAAGAATCCCATTGAAGCTCAGGGTTCTAATGCCAAAATCAAGGTCCACACTCTCATCCAACACCAGCATAGAGTTGATTTTCAAGTTTCTAACAGATACAATGTTGCTAATGGAAATACTGTCCTTGTCCACTGCCCAGGTAGAGAGGATAGAAACCCTGGTTGGCTAGTGTCACAGAATCTGGGATGGACAGCTTGCTCAAGAGTCATCACTCAGCAATAATAGCTCTACAAGTGTCAAATAAAAGTCCTCGTAAGCACTTAGAAAGTCTCTCACTGGTCTTGTCTGTTATAGGAGGATCAATGTATGTTCTAATGTGCACATCAGAGCTAGGGTTAGGACAGACGCGCACTCCTGCTGTGCTGACGGTAGCCTGGGACGGCCACTTTCTGTTTGTATTATGTGGGGAAAAATCTCATTTTGTAGCCAGTGTTCAGCATACCAGTAAATTGTAACATGAGAGCTTTTCTCCTATGTGCGAGTGTGCATGTGCACATGTCTCTGAGTTTTGGGATCAATACCCTCTCTTTTATTTCTGTGTGAGAGCCTAGAGATAACTGCCAATCACACACGGCTCCAAAACAGCTTACTATTTTCAGTCAGCGTTAGCAGCTTTGCCTGAGGCTAGCCATAGCCAGCCCTGATGCCTCTGTGTGTAGGTGACCCATCAGGCCTCGCCCCTACCATCTGCCGTGTGCCATGGCAGGCCCACCCGTGTCTTACCTTCGCTGTTAATGTTTAGATGCTTCTGACTCCCATTAGGAAATGTTCAAACCTTACTTTTTTTTTTTTTTTTGATGAGGAATCTCTTCAACATTTCAAATCAGGCTGCCTGGTTTATCAGAAAGGGAGCTGCCTGCGGCCTTCGCCTCATCTCTCCCTCTTCTCTCCTTTTCTCTCCACTTCTGGTGTCTTAGGGGCAGCTCTCTGCTGAGATGCCATGTGTTGAGGCAAGGGAGTGTGTTTGAACCTCTACCCATTATGGGTACCTCTGGCCACAGGAGAGCCTTAGAAGCTCTAGTGTCATGGATATTCTCTTCTGTCTCGTTTGTACCTTCCAGGGTAAGGGTGCCTCATGGGATTCTCTTTTGCTTTTGATCAGCACTAACACCCTGCCTTGAGCCCAAGGCAGAGTAAAGAAGCCAGCAGACCCTCTTGGGCCCCACATAGCAGGGGGTGTGAAGTCAGGCATTGTTCCTTTTGTGCACGAAGAGCCACAGACATGCTACATGGGAGGCCGAGGCAGGATTTGCTCAGACTGAGGAGACTGGGGCTAGAGATTGTGCCTCGTACATTTAGACCCCAACCATAGATACTCTTGTCAGCCAATGTGACAGACCTGTGCTCGAGGCTGCTCTCTCATCTTGGTTTTGTATCTCCCCACAATTCACTGCGGTCTTTAAACATACCAGGCCCCGAGAGAACAGACTAGCAAACATGTCTGCTCCAGGGGAATGGATTTTATGCTTAGAAAGGGACATCAAGAAAATAATCTCAGCGTGGAGGAAATAAATGCTATGAGAGAAAAGCAAAGAAGGCTCTCCTGATGGCTGAATAGCAGATGCTCTTTCTCTATTTAAGTGATTGATAGGTCAAGAAAAGGCCAAGAGAGATTGCGCTGAATTCTAGTCCTGTAGACATGTGTCTTGTCTTGGCTGGGCTCTCACCGGGTATGTGGGAAGGAACTAATCTGACCTCAGTATGGCCTCAGTGTTAGTACAGAATAGCTGGGTATTTACCCAGAGTAACTACAGAGCTCACACAGGGCAGAGGCGTGGCATGTTGCTTCTAATGGATGGGGTCTCTGGGAACAATAGGCGTTGGTGAGGTGGGCCCTAAGAGTCCTGTAGAAAACACAGGCAAGCCAGGCAACTCTGGATCCTCTGAAGCCATGTCTATTTAATCATGGCCAGTCAGATCAGCCAGGTCACTGTTGGTTAGGTCACTTGGGTCAGCACTGGCTCCCTTGGGGCCACTTTGTGTCACTGGCACCACAAGAGGCCGTTTGGCTTTCTTATGTGTTGTGCATCTCGTATTTACCTCGCACAAGCTGGTGTGAAAAGGGCAGGTAGCTGTGAGCAGGTCCTGGTAGCCGCAGATCTTGTAGAGCAATCAGTGCCTGGGTTTCAGGGCCTCACAGAGGATGCTTGCTGTCTGCCGTCACATCTCCAGCACCTGCCACCAAGTCCTGAGATGTGGCTGACACCTCTCCAGGACTCTGCTGCTCCTACATCTCTCTAGAACAAACATGACCTTGAACCCCAAGATGCGGGAGCACAGGGCCATGGCTGACATTGTTCCGTTTGCATACAGAGATACACACAGCTTGACGACAGTGAGTACTGAGCCCCCACCTTCTGAATGGCTGGGCACTCCAGGAACTTTCCTGGGAAATATTTTTAGAGGACATTTTTTTGTTTTTGGTTTTTTGAGACAGGGATTCTGTGTGTAGCCTTGGCTGTCTTGGACTCACTTTGTAGACCAGGCTGGCCTTGAACTCACAGTGATCCACCTGCCTCTGCCTCCCAAGTGCTGGGATAAAAGGTGTGTGCCACCACACCTGGCTTAGAGGACGTTTTAATATTTAAAAAAGCTTTCTTATTTTTTTTTTCTCTTCATTTATCTCATGTCTAGAAACTGGCTTCGTTCACAATAGCTGAAGGAAAAAAAGACCAAGACAATTCTTATTGTTTACATATTTTGAATGGAAGACTGAAATAAGGTTAATTTATTTTGTGCTTTACATAATTTAAAAAAAAAATGCCTACAAAATTAATGACAAGTTTTAAAACGGTACTGCAATTGATCCCTGACAGATACGTTCTAATGTCCTTTTTTTTCCCCTTAGGTATGCTAGTTCTGCAAATTGTTAAGCCACTTTGCCTTGCGTGCTAAAATAGTAACCAAATAAAGATGCTGCTTGAAGAACTAGAAGTAATTACCTTGTCCCCTGACATCTGCAGTGTGTATGTCCGAGTCCAGAAGCTGCTTGAGCTTTCCTGATTTCACACTTACTAACTTAACATGTTGATGCACTCAGCTTTAGTTAATCAGTTACTGCTTGCTTACCCATAATCCACTTCTGCAGGCTGCTAGGGATGCAGTGTTCTTGGGATTGCCCCACGCTTCAGAAACTGAAGGGTGTGTAGCAGCCGGGGAACTTGAGGTCAACACGGGTGAAATCTCTCTCCACCATTGACCACAGGGAGCTCTGAAGAGCTGAAGAGCCTTGGGCATTCAAGGATGTTTAAATTTGAAGTTAACATTTTTTATTACAGAGCCTCTGCCCAGAGTTAGGCCTCTCTCTCCGTGTCAGTGCATATACTCTGTCCTCGGCGACTGCTGAGGAATGAGACACACCCCCATCTTGAGCAAAGGCATCCTAAAGGAATGCCCAAGCTGTTAATGAACATGACCATGAAATGCCACAGGAATAAGTGGGATGTGTGAGCGTGGTAGGGTGCGTGTGTGTGCGTGTGTGTGTGTGCGTGTGTGTGTGTGTGTGTGTGTGTGTGAGAGAGAGAGAGAGAGAGAGAGAGAGAGAGAGAGAGAGAGAGAGAGAGAGAGAGAGAGAGAGATTATATTTCCTATTCTGGCCTGTTATATGCGGGGCATTTTTAACCTGTACTAAAAGTAAGATGTTGGCAGTGGCCCAGAAGGAGAGTCCAAGAACACTCTCATGCTATTCCTCATATTAAGCATTTGGCCTTGGTTAGACTCTAACTTACTGCTAGAGGCAGAACAAGATCTTGGTGTTTGGGTATATGTGACGGGTTTCTATGTATGAGTCTGCGGTGCTCCTTGTCGAAGAAGTATTGCAGGACTGAGGAGGGGTGGGGTTAAGACCGAGAGCTCAAATGTAGAGAAAGCCTTGTTCACAGCTCTGTATTTAGCAGGGCAGTTTGTGTGACATATAAAGTGTTACTGTGCCTTCATCTGCCGCCATGTACTCTGCTCAGCAGCCATGTGCTGCATTGTGGCTTTGGAAGGTGGTGCTATAAGCATTGAGCTAGCGCAGCTCTGCCACAGTGTAGTGTAGAGGATTTTGAGTGTCTGTCTGTTTGTCTATCTAATTTATCTATCTATCTATCTATCTATCTATCTATCTATCTATCTATCATCTATCATCTCTCTGTGTGTTTCTGTCTCTGTCTCCATTTGTATCTTTCTGTTTCTCTGTGTGTCTCTCGGTGTGTGCAGGCAGATACCTGTAATTTATCTTAGGGTTTCTGTTGATGTGCCTATAGGAAATCTGTGAGACATTTTCTCAATTGAGTTTCCTTTCCCCAAATAACTCTGGCTTCTCTCTGCTTGACAAAAAACTAACTAGCACACATGACATGGCTGGCCACTGTGTATACTGAAGTCTCTGCTATGGGGTGCAGTTGCCTATACTAGGATGACTGTGGGCCGTGAGCAGGAGGTGGGGGAACCTACTCAACCCTTGTTTCTCTTAGCAATCACAGGCTGGGGTTTTGACTCACTTTGGGGAAGACGAAAGTGAGGCCAGTGCAGAGTCAGGGGAGGCTGCACTGTAGTCAAACACAGAACTTGGATTGGAGTCAGTAGTGGGCTAGGGCACTAGGCCGTCAATCCCTCCAAATGCATGTTCTGAGCAACAGAGAGTGCAGACCTTTCCTAAGACAGGCTTTCACCTTGAGAGAAGATGAATAGATCCAAGAAGTGTGTGGAGCTGTGGGACTTGGGAGTCCCATGTGAGGGTTAGCTTGTCCTAGATCCAGGTCTGGTGGCTTTGGCTCAAAGTGGCCTGAGTCAAGGGGCATAGTGAGATAAGTCCCTGATGTTGACTTGAGAGTGGCTATTTCTCTTTTGAGAATGAAGACAGCTCACTGAGGAGCATGGAAGAATGAGCAGCTTAAGGGTTGGGGGACCCACTAGTAACCTCAAGATGGGCCTTTGTGAACATGAGGGAGATATGAACAGCTCTGTCTAGACATTGATCGCTGAGTGTGGGGCCAGGATCAATGTCAATCTGTGTCATGAGTAGCTGTGTCCTGTGAGTCCTGGAGAGAGCAGGATGTGAGCCTGTGTTTGTAAATATTGTTCTGGGCACAGGGTAAGGTTGGGGTTAAAGAAGATACTGAAAGATAAGCAACCAGCAAGGCAGTGACATGCTCAGAATTCTAGGTGCCCCAACACAGCAGAAGGCCATGACTTGACTCAACTTCCTCTTGAGGAATTTGTCACCTTCCTGGACAGTGGTGCATGCTCATTTCTGCTGGTCTTGGCTGGCAGTCAGTGACTATCTTCACCTAAGGAAGCAAGCAATTTCTGAGGTCTCCTGAAAGCTAACAGATATCTAAGATTTATAGAACGTTCTAGACGAACCAAGCAGGATGAATGCTCTCATGGTGATTAGCTTGCTGGGGGCCTGGCAGAGTGGATCCTGGTTCCATACAGCAGAGAGAGGCATGCCTTACCCCCATCCCTTGTGCCCCATGGTCAAGGGTTCATGCCTTTGGCTCAGAAGCATCCTGAGATCCCAGCCCTTTATGCTCCTCTCTTTCTCATGCACGTGCAGTTCATTGTTGATTCATACAGATCTACCACTGTATGTTCAAGCCTTGGCTTAACCTTGCAGGACCCTTCCATTTCAGTTCTTCCTACACCCCTCAGTGGATCTAGCTTATCCCTCTCTGGTCCAAGATTCCCTTGAGAGATCACTGGCTATCAGTTTATCGGAGCCTCTCCTAGATTTCCGCACCACAGCCCAGCAGAATTTGGCTGTGTGCACATAAGGGAGCCAGAGCGTCACGTGTTTCTGAGATGGGCTATGGAACCATAGTCACATCATCAGCTCTGGGCCCCCAATTCCATGCACACTCACCCCAAAGGGATTGTGTGTTGCGTGCATCTGTTCTCTGCAAGGCAAGGCTTCATTTATACACCCATGCTACCTGGAAGGGTGAGGGCTGCTTTGTGAGCACCTCCCCCAGGCAGGGACTTTATCTCTGTTTTCTGCCACACTAACTTACTCTGAGGTCACTGTGACCTCTGTGAAATGTTTTCCTCTCTGAGCTGTTTCAGGTTTAGCAGGTCCAGGCGTGGCTGGGAGTTTGAGAACCAAGGGTCTGAGCAACAACTTTGTGGACACAAAGGAAAGTAGCTCGCTCATTTGCAGTGAGACACATTATTTCAGAGCCCAGGAAAGCTCAGGGAGATGCTTGAGTCATTCAAAGCTGTTTCTCATAAGCTCACATGTTCCAGCATATGAGGTGTGATGCATACCCTGTGCGTGGCCACACCCAGTGTAAGGCCTGAAGAGTGGCTCAGGTGCGATGTTCTGACTTAGTCTTCTGTGCTAATGCAGGCTGTGTGAGTGACCCCAGAGACCTCAGACAGGCTCTCTGCTCCATGGTAAGGCCAGAAAAGGATTATTCCCATGTGTGTACTATTGAATTCCCTGGGCAGATCAGTTAAAGGTTGATGGTGGGACCTGAGTGGGAATTACAGAGTAGGCAGTGGTTCTCAACCTTCCTAATGCTGCAGCTCTGTAGTATAGTTCCTCATGTTGCAATGATCCCCAAACCATAAAATTACTTGGTTGCTACTTCATACTTTTGCTACGGCTATGAATGGTAATGTTAGCATCAGATATGCAGGATAACTGAGATGGGACTCCAAAGAGGGTTGCGGCCCACAGGTTAAGAACCACTGGAGAGATGGCTCAGCGGTTAAGAGCACTGACTGCTCTTCCAAAGGACCCAGGTTCAACTCCCAGCGCCCACATGGCAGCTCACAACTGTCTGTAACTCCAAGACCTGACACCCTCACACAGACATACACGCAGGCACAACACCAATGCACATTAAAAAAAAAAAAAAAGGTTAAAATGGAGTCTACTGAACACAAAAGTGGGGACCCAGTGCAGAAAGAGGAGCTCTTTGGGTGACACTTTAGGGGCCATGATTAAATATCAAATGTTAGTGGTAGTGCTCAAGAGCTAGCCCCATTCGCAATTGGGAAATTGAGATTGGCCGTAAAAATCCTTCTTAGTTTGTCATTTAATTTCTGCTGTCTTCCCTGTGGTTTGTGTTTCTGAAAACAAAAACAAAAACAAAACAACAACAACAACAACAACAACAAAACTCTGTAAAACTTGGGCTCAAGATATAAAGAGACTCAAGCAAAATGTGACTTGGTTGAGTTCGTTAGGGGTCTGTGGATATGGTAGGCTCCCACAAATGTGGTTCACTGGGCCCCAGGGGCTTCACCGCAAGAAAACCAAACTGCTAAGAACTGGATAAGACCCTTCACAGTGCAGCCTGAGGTTCTGGCAGTTTTCCCAGAGCGTCTGCGCTTTCAAGCCTGGTATTTGTGTTCCCTGGGTTGTGTTTGATCCTACAGTAACGTCACCTGGACAAAAGTCTTAGCATGCAGTGATCTACTGTGACTTTTTAAAGCTACAAATTCAGCTTCAAGCATCTTTCCTCTACTGTTGCTTTTGAGTGAGACCCATGCAAAGAAATCCTCAAGGAATAGACCCTCCTAGTGAGAGGACAGCTTCCGCTACCAACTCTAAGATAAGACCTTTCCTATGAGGGGAGAGTTGTCTTCTGGTTGCCTGCCCTGTTTTGAGGAGTACAGCATGGTGCCACAAGTGAGTCAGTGGATACTCCCAGGCTCTGCTGTAGGCACACTGAGCGCCAGGCTCTGCTGTAGGCACACTGAGCGCCACGCTCTGCTGTAGGCACACTGAGCGCCAGGCTCTGCTGTAGGCACACTGAGCGCCACGCTCTGCTGTAGGCACACTGAGCGCCACGCTCTGCTGTAGGCACACTGAGCGCCAGGTTCTGCTGTAGGCACACTGAGCGCCATGCTCTGCTGTAGGCACACTGAGCGCCACGCTCTGCTGTAGGCACACTGAGCAACATTGCAAAGGCTTCACCATCACTATTGACCCCAGAGACACTGTAAGTTGCCTTCTCTCTCCTGAAGAACAAGATCTATCCTGGCCTGGCATAGGGTTGGTTCAAATAAAATTTAAATATGAAATATACATATGAGATAATTTAAATTGTCCAAAGTAAGAAAGGACTAACATTAATGCTCACTCATCTGACTGTTTAAGGGAAAGGAAATCTTAATCATTCTCCAAGGTCAGCAAGTCAGAGCCCTCTCGTTGTTGTTGGAAGTGCATAGGGCTAGGAACGTTTCCTCACAAATACGGGAAGCTAAGCCCCATGCCTGCTACACTTGGCCAATCTCTGAACAGAGGGATGGCACCTTTCTCACGCCCAGTCCTACACCCTGCCCACCAGCTGGGAACAGATATGACGGCTTGGCGTGTGCAACACACAGATGGGAAACTCAGAGCCCATAATCTTCCCAGGAGCCACAAACTCCTTCCTTCTGCCCCAGGGAAGCAATTCACTGTTTCCTGTTTAAATGGTACTGCGTCACAGAAATATAGATTGTTTGTTTGTTTCTTTCTTTATATGTGTGAGCACATATATGTGGAGGCTGAAGTTCAGCTGTCAATCTTCGGGCACCATCTATCCCCTCCTGCCTCTCTCTCTCTCTCTCTCTCTCTCTCTCTCTCTCTCTCTCTCTCTCTCTCTCTCTCTCACACACACACACACACACACACACACACAAACACACAGGTCTTTTACCAGCCTGCAGCTTGCTAATTAGTCAAGGCTGTCTGTCCACTGAGCCCCAGATATATGCCTGTTTCCACTCACCCCCAGGGTTGGAAATACCACCATGGACCACCACACCTGGATGCTTGTTTGTCTGTTTTCTAGCATCTGGGGATTGAACTCAGGTCCTTATTCTTATGAAGAAGGCACTTCACAAACTGAGCTGCCACCCAAATCACACGAAGCGTAAGGTGGGTGCTTCTTTCACTCCTAGAGGCTGGTGTCTGACCTTGGACGGCTTCGCTACATACGTTGTATGTCTGGTTTTACGTGTGCTTCCCCACTCTCTGTTTTTACATGTGATTCCCCACTCCCCATTTCACATTATATCTTACTGTCCATGTGCCAAGTTTCCTCCTTTAACATATTGGCTACTTTTTGTGTTCTGATGAATTTAAAACCATTGAGGAGCACCGTATTAATACGGTAATACAATCTGACAAAATTACAATTGTGGATAAACGGAGACCTACAGTCCCATCACTTCTTTTGCTTTCCTTTGGAGTTGGGCACATTGGCCTGAATTGTGCGTGCATCTCTGTGCCCATAAAGCTGAGAAGCAGGGAAACAAAAGTGCTTTGAACTGTTGACTAGTCACTTTGCCAATGCAGTGGTAAAACACCATGACCAAGGCAATTTATATAAAAATGCATTTATTTGGGCATATGGTTTTAGTGGCTTAGAATCTGTGATGGTGGACAAAGGCATGGCAGCAGCAGCAGCAACAGCTGAGAGCGCACATCTTTTGACACAAGCACAAGGCAGAGAGGGGACTACCAGGAATGGCATCAGGCTTTTGAAAGCTCAAAGCCCACCCTCCTAATCCTTCTCAAACAGTTCCACCAACTAGGGACCAGGTATTAAACCATATGAGCCTATAGGGGCCATTCTCACTCAAATTGACACAGCTGGTTTGCTAAAGGTGACAATGTAGATGCTGCCTCCCTTACTATGGAGCTATGGCTGTTCTGCTAGTCCCAGTGGGAGCTCCCCAAGGGTCTCAGTTGAATTCTCTTAGTGGGAGGGTGACCAATGGTTTCTGCGTTTTGTTCTCGAGGCTCTAGGTAACCCTAAGCCTCTCTGAGCATTTGCTGTTGAAGTGCCTTTGTCCCCTAGATGGAGCCGTGTGCCCGCATTGCAAGGCAGAGACAGAAGATGCTCTGCACATGCCGGGGCAAAAGAACGAGTCTGTAAAGTCTGTAATCTGCTTTGCCTCTGCTGGGGACATTCTTTCTCTATCTGCATGGCTGCAGGGAGCCAGCACCCACTTTCTTGTGGGAACAACTCTCCACCCAAGTGCACAGGGACACAGAGATATGAGCTATCATTGCCTCCAAGCAGGGACAACATCAGTCTAGAGTGTGATGTGTCTCAAGGTCATGGCTTTCATGGCAGAAAATCAGTGTTGTAGCTCCTGAGGGCAACTCTTAGAACTATCAAGAACGACATAAAATGGCTCAGAGCTTTCATAGAACACAATTTTTGGCACTCTAATTTCTGGCCAAATAAAATAAAATAAATAAATCACTTATTATCTTGTAAACGAGAACTCCCAGAGGACAGCTTCAGACTCGTTACACTTTATTCAAGGGGTTTGTGGCTGGTGATGGGAGGAAAGGTGTGGAGATGGACTCGGGAGAGTACGGCTGCACCTGTGGAGGCGTTTTCTGTGACAGTGCCCGGTGGAGCCCCCAGGAGGTGAAGCCTGGAAGTGCACGCAGCCTCGTGGGCGCATAGCCTGCAGGGGCTGGATGTAGAAGCAAGCCTGCACCTTTACCAACCATGCATACACAGCAAGGAATGACGTTCAGAAAGAACCAAGGCATGGGAACTTTGTCCACGAAGCCAGATGACAGCTTGACAAAGGGAGAAACATAGCAAGTGGTTATCTATCAGGAACCTGGGAATCTGTGGGTCCTGAAGGCCGTGGGGTTCATACTATGACCCCAGGGTGACAGCTCACCTGCTAGTGAGGAAGGAGCTGGTGAAGTAGTGTTTATGGTGCCACGGGGTGATGCCTCCAATGCCGTGTGTGTGTGTAACTTATCCCTGAGGAGTGACAGAGTCCTGGCGAGTGCTGGGGACAAGTGCCCCAGCTGAGGAAGGAGTGGAGTAGGGCAGACCCTTGCATGACTGTGGTTGCTACTGAGTTGCCAGCCACGGTGATGTGATCCAGAAGCCTCGGTTTCAGAAGTGTGGCTCTGTGCATGTGCTTCGTCTGTCCCAGCTGTTAAACCTGCGTGTAGACTATCTGACTGTTGGATATGCAAAGGTGTGCTCCATGCCAGCCTACACTGTCTTGTCTCATACTCTAAGTGGCTTTCGGCAATGTTTTCCTGTCTCTTAAATAAATGCCCTCTCAACAGTAAATAAACAGCATTTAAGTAATTGTTATACTATCTCCAGACTTATATTCCTGTGACGTTGACATTCAGCACTTACCCCCAGCAGACTTTGCTCTTTGGGGCCTTCAGAACGTGGGGTTTTGTTTGCCACGATCTTGGCCCCCTAATTTCACAACTACCAGGGTCCTACTAAGTTCACTCTCCCTTTCCTGCTTAGGCCCCAGGGCTCAACACTTACTCTCAGGCTCAAGAAGACTCAAATTGTCATGCCACGTTACTAAAAACCTGCACCAGTCATGGGGGCGGGGTGTGTAGTGTGTGTGTCCACAGCACTGCTCTCTGCATCTCCCTCTCTACCTGTGCCTCAGCTGGCCTTGTCCATCACCAAGCAGTAACTGCCCAGTCCTCACCTGCCTTGGCTTTGGATGTTTCCCTGGCCTGTCTGAGGACTGAGCAATGAGCTTATCCTCAGATTCACAACCCTCTTGCTGTGCTTCTTCTGACTCTTGCCCTGCCCCCTCCCCCCTTTCTCCCTCCTACTCTTTCTTTTCACTCCTGACGTCCTAGCTCTGCTCTGCGACCCTGCTCTTCAGTCACCAGTGGCTTCCTGTGTAAAACCAGAGTTGGTTTTAGTTCTGGAATGGACTACTGTCCAACTGCTCAACACAGCTACCCACTCTCTGACTTTTAGACCTTTCTGTGTCCTGCTCTTCTCTGGCCATTTCTTGCTACCCAGCCTCTAGCTCCCTGAGGGTCTTGATCTCAGTTGATTATACAATCTCCCCACCCAGCTGTCACTGGTGAGAAGAGTCCCATGTCAAGGCTTTAAATATAACTCTTGATCTCTGCCCATCCCTTGCTCCAACCTCATCTATCCACGTGCTCCTTTCTGATTCCTCTGAGTGCATGGGAGGCAGGGCCACATTCATCTGGTCCAAGCAGGAGCCTGCTTTGTGTCCCCTGCTGCTCTCCCTCACACTTGGTGACTGAGCACAGTTAGCTGGGCATCACATAGCCCACGACTTTCCCACCCACAAATCCTGCTGGGTCTAGTTGAAAACACATCATAGGCTAAGTACCACCTGCCTGCTCTGACAGTGTTCAGCTTCAGACCGAACTGTGCATCTCTCAGTAGGATCTCCTAGTCTCTGCCTCCTATGGGCCATACTCCCCCTACTAGACCCTCCCTATATTTTCCTAGCCAGCAACAACTCCAAGTACCCTTTGACGACATGACCCATCTCATGTTACACCTAAGAACTAAATGTGGCAGTGCCATCTTTTCCCTCTCCCAGAAAAGACAAAGCTATCTTGGTATCCTAGGACTCAAGATGGTACCCGCTCAACTTCCAGCTGACTGCCTTTCTAGGTCCTGTGACTCAACCACAGGGCTTCCTCAGAACTTAACACCCTCCTCAGCAAGGCCTTGGAGCATCTGATCTATAGGAGCCCAGTCCTACTCCAGATTCTCTGTGTTATTACCCCCTGGCACTACTTCCTGCACGACTCTGCTTTTTGCTCATTTCCCTAGTCAGAACATCGCCTCTATGGGTCAAGAGTTTTGTTGTTTTTCACTCTCATGTAATATCCACTTATTAACTGGGCAACATCAGTAGTACTTAGTAAGAGTTTTGCATTTTATGCTGTCAATAAAAATTTTAGTATGTAACAGTTTCAATAAGTCATTTTGCTTTCATACTTGAAAGTACAGCTAACTTTTATATTACATGGCTCACAGTTTGAGCTCGCAAGTGTAGAACAAAATATAGTGTAAACTCTGCATAGATGAACCAGTCACACAAGAGCCATGAAATACAGTTTATAGTAGCTTCTTCCTTAAAGCCCAGGGTCGGGTGCAGAGCCTGAGTCATGCTCACAGGAATGCCAGCTGGGGTGGCACAGGGTGCAGCTGGCACAGGCGATAATTAGTCTCAGATACATGACCATCACTGAGGTCTCTGATAATGGTTTTCAAAGTAACAAATACAGACTGTGGAGAGATACACTCTCATATGGTCCCACTTAGCATTCCTGGGTCAGCCAAGCCTGGTCCATCTTAGTTTTCTTGGTTGGAACACTAGCCTCAACTTTCTGGTGCACACCCAAAGGCTACTTATTCTTTTTCTCTGCACATTGGTGTCCCTTCTTCTAAGGGGACAGGAGTGATCTCATTGTGGAGGTCGGCTATGTGAGTCAGTGTGGACAAAGCTTAGCATGCTTGGTCCGAGCCTGCATCAAGCATTATTTCAAATTCCATTATTTTCATTTGCCAAGTCCAAATTGCAAATATTCATTCTTCTCAACGTGTTTTCAAAGATGGATGTGCTGTGAAATGTCTGAATTGTAATTATTTGCATGAATTGCTCATGTATTTACTGTGTTTATATGATGAGAACAAATCTCTCAACAACTTTTCAACATGCAACGATCATTGGGAACCAAGGCACACTGTGTATCATAGTTAATCTCTTGACCATCCTCCTCCTCCGAAAGGAGTTTATGCCCTTAACAGACCTCGTCCCATGCCCACCTTACTGCTGGCAACTGCCTGCTGGCTTCTCCTGAGAGCTCCCTTTTCGGAGACCCCTCCCTAAAGAGATGTACATGCATGTTGTTGCTATTCATTTTGAATGTGAGTGTGCTACACGTGGAAAGTACTAAGTGGGGCCAGTGAGACGACTTGGAGGAATGAATGTACTTGCCGCCAAGCCTAAGGACCTGAGTTCAAGCCCCAGGATTGTGGAAGGAGAGAGCTGACCTGCTCAGCTTGTGCCACACATACATATGCACACACTAAGTAAACAAACAATGTTTGTTTGTTTTTTTAATTTAAAGAAAGTGTGAAGTAAACACCTGCTGCAAGGAAGGAGTGAGATGCCCAAGGGGTCCTCACAGACAAACTCCAGTTCCTAGGACTGCTGCAGGTCTGGGTGTCAAGTAGCCCGGCCTGTGGCCTAAAACAGACGTCACTGGGCTCGGGGCAAAGTTCTTTTAAAGTGAAGAGAAGGAAGAATTTTTTTAAAGTTCAAAATAGCTAAGGAGGGGAATGCTAGGAATGTGCTATTTGATTTTATTGAAGATTTTTCTATTAAAAACTCTGAAAAACAGTAAAACGATGTCCATTCAGCCCTCATTTATAGAAAATAGAATAAAGCCATGCTGTTATTAAAAGAAACATTATTTTTGAAGCATAATGTGAGTTTAATTACCTCTATTTTCCAACTGCTGCCATTTTGTTCACTTTAAATGCAATCTCTAATTCAGCACGATGGAGTCTGTACATTTTCTTCAGGATTTTTTTTCTATGATGAGGGTACATTACCAAGGTGCACATTTTACAGGCCTCCAGTTTGTTCTTCTGACTTGAATTTGTGACCTGAGTTCTCCTCCCAAGCCCAGCTACATGTGCTATTTTGAGGATATAGATGTGCAGTAGAGCAAGGGTGATGTTCTGGCTCCTTCCTGCTGGAGGAGAGAGAGAGGGTAGGGAGGAGAGAGAGGAGGTGGGGAGCAGAGAAATGGGATGGGGAGGAGAGAGAGGATGGAGAGGAGAGAGAGGGGGTGGGGAGGAGAGAGAGAGGGGGTAGGGAGGAGAGAGAGAGAGAGAGTAGGGAAGAGAGAGAGAAAGGGTGGGGAGAAGATGTGGGCTATTAAAGAGTGTCCAAGTTACAGCAGACATAGAGTTTTGGTGCCTTCTTACATTGTATATATGCATGTTATTGGTCTCAGTAGCTTGACAGGGCTGCCAAGATATGCGAGTGCCTGTGGGTGAACTAATAGTATCCCAATTCTTGCAAATGGCTGTGTAGTGGAGTCTCCATCCAGCTTCCTGTTAACAGAATTGCTTGCAGAATGAGGAATTTGGTTTGTTAAACTTTCTGCTGAATGTGGGGCTCACCTCGTATTCTCATTTGTTCCTACCCAACCTCCTGGGCTATGGCATTGTTCACACTAAGAGTTGACGACGTATGAGTGGCCTCAAAGCCTGGCATGCACCTTGTTTTTGTCTCTATTATGCGATGGCATAACTTTTCTTTTGAAAATATCTTTTTGCAATTAATTCACATGACATAAAATTCACTCATTTCAAGTACCAAATCCAGAGCCTTTTAATATATTTACAATGCTGTGTGACCATCTGCGCTATCAAATGACAGATTTGATCACTATTTTTGATACTAGAACCTATTAGCAGTCACCACTACGCTCCCTGCCCAGCAACCCTGGCAGGCAAATCTGCGTTCTGTGTCTACAGATTAGCACATGTTGGCTACTCTGTGTTGGGTGAGGCCTACAATAAGTGGTCTTGGGTTCTCACTTCTTTCACTAAGAAAGTATTGTAAAGTTAATTTATGCCTTAAGTTGCATTCATACTTTCTTGTTTTCAGTACTAATACACCATGTTTATTTAATTATTCCTCAGACAATATGTTATCCACAATGCTGGCCTAAGCATCCTTTCCCTGCTTTAATTTCTCTTGGATATATAACCAGGAGAGGAATCACTGGGGTCATGATGTAATTGTACTTTATTGATCAACCTCCAGGTCTTGTTCCTTAGAAGCTGCACCATTTTTATTCATACTGGTAATGCATGGATTTGGATTTCTTTATACTCTGGTTAATGTGTGTCTTTTGTATTACAGGCTCCCTAGAGAGAGTGTGGTATCTTACTGCCGTTTTAGCTTGCATATCTGTAATGTCTGTTGATGTTGACTGTCTTCTTAAATGCTTTCTAAAGACTAGCTTCTCATCTCTGGAGAAATGACTTCAATCTTTTGTCCATTTGAAAATGATTTTCTGTTCTTACTGAAGTTTTAAATACTTAAATATTCTGTAAATAATTTCCTTATTATTTATAGGATTTTTCAAATATTTTCTCCCATGTTGTAGGTTTTTCTTTTGCTTTCTTGATAGTGTTTTTGCAGGGCAAGAGTTTTGAATTTTCTCAAGTCTAGTTCACCTGTGCTTGTTCTCTGCCCTTGGTGCTTGGAGCGCCATGTCTGAGAACTCCCTGTTAACCTCTGTCCACAAGGGGGCAGCTCTTGTGCTGTGTTCTGAGTCCTATACCTTTTACATCTAAGACTAAAGGTTTGTTTGTTGGTTTTGGTTTTTTAAAAAATATATTTCAAAGATGTTTCACTCTGTGATGTGAGATTGGGATTCATTTTTTTTCTCACATGTTTTTCTAGTTATCCCAGAATTGTTTGTTGAAAAGAACACTCTCTTCCGGTTGGGTAGTTATGACATCTGTCTTAGTTCACTCAGGCTGCTCTGGTGGAATTCCATAGGCAGTGTGGCTGTGTAAAAAGCACACACTTGCTTTTCATAGATCTGGTGGCAGGGAGTCTTAGATCAGGGCACCAGCAGTCCAGTGTCTACGGGGAATGCTTCCTGGTTCATGATGATGTCTTCTTGCTCTCTTCATGAAGTGGGAGGGGTGAAGATGCATTCTGTCCATCTACAAGGACTCTACCCTCATAACCCTATCACCTTCCAAAAGCCCCCACCCTTCAGACAGTCATTTGGGGTCTTGTGTTTTCCTGTATGAATTCTTGGAAATATAAGTACTTGACACATGTCAGCTTTGATGTCTTATTTTTTGGCTCTTGGTTTTTATCTCACAGAAATGTGTGCCATGTGTAAAGGGAAGCAATTTGTTTTTTCCTCTGTGTTTAAAAGTCTTAGGCCATGTGGGCATGTGGGGGCAGATTGTAGCACTCTGACTTGTTGATGTACAGGTTCAGACCAGGCAGCATGAGTGTAATTTCAATTAGAATCTGACTTTGAGTAAGTTGCTCAGCTTCTGTGGTCTGAGATCCTCACCCTGAAGAGTGAAACATCTTTGAAATTGAAGTGGGGAGTACATGAGGAACCTATGGAATGCATACACACTCCTATTATGGAGTATATACACACTCCTATTTGACATTGGTCCTGTGAGGTTTTTATACCTATATTGTGGACTCCAAAGGTCCTAAAGAGAGCAAGAGAATGAAGGAGGATGATTAAAACTTGGTTCTACTTGCAGAGCCTCTGTGCTGCTTCTCCTGGTTAGGGCACCTATCGCCTTTCTACTTGCCACTGTGTTGTTGTTGTGTCGACTGAACCTCTCCTGAAGTCTCTAAAGTTGCCCTCATCTCTGTAGAGGCTCATGAGACCTCAGACAACATCCTGCCTCTGTCCCTAGGATGACTCTAGATATCAGAACACAGTAGGGCATCTATTCTGACCTGCTTGGTTGCAGTTGGATTCAACAAGTGCAAACCAATGCTTTCACTTGGGTACTGAGGTGCTAAATAGGTGGATCAGGAGATCACCTGACCCTGGGTCTGGACAGGACACCAGGGAGTTCTGCTGTGCTCACAAGTTATGCCACCATGATGGGAGATCTGGGGGTAAGTTCTTCCCTCTTGTGTGTCTCTGCTTTTCTCTATAAAATAAGGAACTTGTTAGATATTCTCCAGGGGACTCTGTGACTTTAAAATTCAGTATGCCTATAAATATGACTAAGTGGTTTCACAACTATATTTAAAACTACAAGAGTAGACTAAAGGGTAGGAAAATAGCTATGATTCTCCTGTTGGAGTCACAGTTGGAACTGAGTTTCAGAAGGTGTTTTGAAGTTACAGAACATCCAAACGTCATTGATAAGGGACTGATAAAGTTGAATGTCACTGACAGACTTCTTCCCACTGTGGGATGAGTTCTCATGAATGTGGCTTTAGGGTAGAGGTTTGGAGGATGTCACCAGAACCTTTTAGAGGGCTATTAGTGAGGTCCGCACTAGGAGCAGACTGGGGATCTTCCAACCTTTATCACACCGTTTTCTCGTTTTCATCTGTTAAATCACTCAGGCAGTGCAGTTCCTGATGAACTGTGAGAAGTACTAAAAGGTTAGTGTTGGAATGAAAGTGTCTCTACAGCTTTACTGTTTTTAAAGGTATAGGGAACTCTTCTTCTGAGCATTTCCTTCTGACACATGCTCCATAGGACCCCTCAACTGAGGCACCTCAGTATACTTGAGTGTGTGGCCAGCAAACACTGCTTGAATGCCTCTTTTTAACCCTATGTCTAGCTCCTCATAGAGATAAAACATAGTCTCTTTTCTCCTTTGTAAAAACTAAATATGTAGGGTTTTTTCTGGTTATAAAAATATTTTTTAGTTTATAAAGATCAGCTCTGTGGAAAAAGAAAATTCTTTCTTGTTATATGTCCTAACACAACAAAGTAATCACAAGAGGTAGTTTGCTAAATGTAATTTCAGAATAAAAAATAAGCAAGCACGGGCACACAGATGAGTGTAGACACATGTGCACACAGACATAGAAATACAAACACAGAATCACACGAATACAGACATGTGTACACAGAGGCACATGCATAAACATGACTCTAAAACACATGAATGCAGATGTGTGTATACAGAGACAAATACATAAACATGAACAGAAGTATAGGTGTATGTACACACAGAGAGTCCCATAACCCTGAGTACAAGGACATGCAAATCAGATGCGCGTTGTGGTGGCTGCTCATGGTTGTCACCTTGACTATGTCTGGAATGAACTGCAGGCAGAAATGGGGGCACACCTGTGGTCTGTACCTGGAGGCGGGAAGACAACAAGCCTTTGATCTGGATCTTGAGGCTGGAGGACACAGATTTTTTGATCCAGATCTTGAGATGGGATGACACACACTTTTGATCCGGGTTGACATGTGCCTTTAATCCAGATCTTGAGGCACACATTTAATCTGGGCTGTACCGTCTGCTGGAGTCCTGTGTAAGGAAATGGAAACATGTGCCTGCTTGTACTCACTTGTAAACCTACAAGTGCATTTGTTCATGTTCTTACTCTACATGAAGTTCATGGTTGTGTAGTGTTCCTTGTACGTGGTAAAAAATTTAAAAACTAGATATCTTGATATTCAGGTTGCTTCCAGCTTGTCCCTTAAACCAGTGGTTTTCAACCCTCCTAACGTTGCAACCCTTTAATAGAGTCCTTCATGTTGTGGTGACCCCAAACAATAGAATTATTTTTTTGCTACTTTATAACTATAACTCTGCTGCTGCTATGAACTGTGATATAAGCATCCCTGTTTTCCAGTGGTCTCTGAGGGGCGCGGCCCACAGGTTGGGAATTGTTGCCTTAAGCGATCTTAGGGGAGCCTTGTGTTGAGGGAGCCCATGATTGGGACTTTCACTGTCTCCCTGTGGTAGGATGGAATAAGTCTGTGTTTTCTGTGATTTCCTAGTGGTGTCTGTGTGGGCAGCCTGCAAAGATCGGCGAGGGACACTGCATGTTCAGTGCTCTGTCGATTCTGGACCTCTGTGGGGACACCACACAGCAGCCCTTCCAGCGCCATGCTTCTGTTGCTGGGTTTGTCACAGGACCATTCTTCCTTTCAGCAGGCCAGAGGAAGGGGAACTCGGGCCTTCCGAAACCTGACTTGGGTGGCATTGGGTGGCATCTGTACTCAAGTCCCTCTCGGTAGCTGCCACAGAACATTTTCTCTGTCCTTCTCCTTATCTTACTCGGTTGTTTCTTTCTTCATTCTTCCCAAGCTAAGGACTTATTTTCCACAGGGGACTGCATCAAGTGCCATCAATATTCACAGTTAAATGACCTGCAACTCCCAACCTAGAACACAGTGAGGGAGAAATAACATTTCAAGTAATTATAGCACAAGGCAGGCAGAACTGTAAGGAGCAGTATTTTGCCCAGAGATTTAGAAAAGGAAATGGGGGAAAAGAGGAGGGTGAGGTTTTGAGTAATTTCACATCTCAGGTATTGTGTGGAGGAGTTCACTCTGACTGACGGTCGCAGGATTGAGGCAGAGTGAAGGATGAATGCATGAAAGAAGATGGCACCAGCATTTCCTGGCCTTTTGTGACTGACCTGGCAGTCTGAATAATTTACCCAGGTAACCACAGAGAGGCCTCTCAGGACTTGTTATGTATCAGTGGGCATGCTTATAAATGTGCTGTGAGGCTTGTTCTAGAGGGTGTAAGACTTCTGAAAGAGCCTGAAACACACCGAACAATAGCAGAGCCTGCCAGGAAGCGGGGACTAGTTGTAATTAATACATAGTTGCAGTGTTCAGACTCATTTTCTTTCCCCCAAGTGCCTGTGTATTTAGAAACCAAGCAATGAGCAGGTTCAACAAATGTGCAAATCTATCAAGATCAATTTAAATATGGTCCTAATTAACCCATTTCCTAACATTTTGTATCATTGTAAGGATAATTGATGTTCACACCTACACTTCAACTAATATGCATATATATTTATAAACAAGAAAATATGCAATTTTTTCCTATGGTAAAGTAATACTGAGTGCTTTTCTTTAAAAAGTACTTTGTAAACTTTTACTTCTCCAGTTTTTTAATTTGCTTTTTAAAAATACATTTTATTAATTTATTCATATTACATCTCAATTGCTATCCCATCCCTTCTATCCTTCCATTCCTCTCTCCCTCCCATTTTCCCCTTACTCCCTTCCCCTATGACTGTGACTGAGTCATGACCTCCCCCTGTATATGCTCATATCAAGTCACTATGGGAATGGGTGCCATGGAGCCTGATATACCGGGTCGTATCTAGAACTGTCTCACTGCAGCCCAGCTGATCCACTTGGATAAACTGTTACTGTCTGACTCCCTCGGGTTTCTTATATGCAAATGACTTTCCCATTATGTTGCAGTGAACTGAAGTCTGGGGGTAACAGGCGATAAAGCAAGGGAGTCATGAACTTAGAATGAAGCATTGTGGGAGGAGCCAAGCTCCCCAGATGGAGCATCTGGAAGGAGGAGGGTCCAGTACACCTTGTTCTGCTCTCATTTTAAAATACAGCAACTGGAAAACCTTTACATAACTCATGGAGATAAGGAATCAAGAACAATGGTTTTCGTCTTGGAAAAGCACTAATCAGACTCGATAGCCATAGAAATTTGGTGACCATGTATATGGTATCAAAAACAGTATAGTTCCTGGATGCAATCGTCGAGAAGCATAGTATCCCTGCCTCAAATGTTGGATACTAGCAGCATGTTACCATAGCAACAAAGCAAGTAGACATAGCAGGATAGTAAGCAGCAAAAATAATATTCAAGAACCCAAACTTTAATATTTCATTTCTATTATAATCACAATCATTTTTTAGGATGCTGTTGTTGGGTTTATGCTTTTTGAAAAGAAGGAAAGTATTTTGTTTTGTTTTGTTTTTTGAGGAATTTTACTTTTGATAAACCTTTTTATGGAATGAACTGTGTGGTAAGTTCATCAGCAAACTCGCCCTGTCTCTTCTTGGTCGTTCATTCTTCAGTTCCCCTAACATTAATTAGTGCTTGGAGCTGTCCATATTCAAAGTGCTGAAAGTGTAGCCCATGATGAACATCACTGTCTTGGAAACCTGCCTTCGTGGTACACATTTTGTTTTGTGGGCTGGAGTAGACACATATTAAATATGTTCACACACTCAAATATATGCATGAATCTTTGAGTCACGTGTTCAAACCTAGTGGTTTTTAGAAAGTTTCACTGCTTCAAAATCTATATTAAAGGAGCTGTGTTAGATGTATAGTTATAAGAATACACCATAGTTCTGTAAGGTTTTGCATATTCTGTGGATTTCTTTACCAGCATATAATTAAATAAAACATATGTATCATTTGACACTCCTATCTCTTTTACGCTGAAATGATTAGACAATGTTTGAGTGTTCAATTTAAGTGAAAAGCACTAATCTCAGCAGAAATGAAAATCATGAGGAATATTTGGATTTGCAGTGTTTGCAGTTTTGTTGTTCTGTGGCTGCAATGGTGAAAGTTTAAAAGACTTTTCTCAATACCGAGTGAGCTGCTTCCAAATACCAAGTTGTAAAGGAAAAGCATAATTTACCTAGACTCTTCATTATCAAATGTTTTCATTAATGCTTTTATTTGCTTTAGAAAAAGTACCAGAACAAAATAATAACAGCCTTCATAGTCAGTAACACACAAAAATAGTTTTTCTCTTCACTGAACAATAATTGCACATACAAAATTAAATATAGTTTGCTCCTATAGCAACAAATGTTGAGGGCATGCACAGAAAGTGTTGCTTGTGTCATGATGTTTACATGTGTCCACCGTCCCCAAAGCACTGTATTAATAACTAACCCCATGCAATAGACATTTTAGTAATATTGGATAATTTTACTTAATCACACGATGCATTTTACAGCACACAATAGAGACAAGTTCATTAAGAATTTTATCTTCAACTCGTCAAACTGGCAAACTGATTCATGTTTTCACCTTAACTCAGGACAGTAATTTACAGCTATTCAATGCCTTCCTGGAGTTGTTGGTCTTCAGATGAAGAGAACAGAAATTTGTTTGTATAAAAGAATGCTTGGAAATGTACCACATGGCTGGTCATCTTGGCAGGCTCTGGAGTGCTGTGAAATGCAGGAAACATTTGTCCTGGGGAAGGGGCGGAGGAATGTCTGTTGGTACCTCCAAATCCAGTCTCTGCCAGGATGATTGTCTTGGTAGGCATAGCTCTCAGCCTTATACATGCCTAACGTAATTTTGAATAACATTAGAGAATGCAAACAGTTATAAATCTATCAGATAAAAATATGTCCCTGTTTTTTCTCAGTTACAGTGTTTGATGCAGTGTTTCAAGTGCTGTCCATGGAATACTTTTGTACGAGGCCTGGCTGTCTTGACCGTGCCTCTCACAGTGTCTGTGATATTAGTGTGCTTGCCCTTTTTTTCATTTTCTTGCCTTTTCCTACCAGTGGCTAAGTTTTGTGTTTGTCCTGGTATGTTTTATGTTACTTGTATTATTTCTTCTCACTCCTTCTTAGTTTATTCACTCATATTTTTGGTCTTGATTTTTAGTAGTTTGAATCTATGATTCAAGGGGTTGATCTTCTTCTCTGCTGCTTACATAGGACTATAAAAGGATGGGAGAGGGTTTGTGTTTTCCTAAACCAACAGAACACTAGACCTGACTCTCAGATCATGGGTCCTGGATGCCAAGTTCAGGTCAAAGTGGACGGGATTCTGAGTGATGTGCCCGAGGAATCCCACTCCCACCAGCCTTAGTCTGTACCTTCTGGCCAGGGCAAGCTGGGTATTGAGTTTGTCTCTGCCAGACAGTAGCTCCATAAGTGATACCAGCCCTAGAGCTCTGATATTTCCCTTGTAGAAGAAGAATACTGTTTGCCTGCCTGAGAACAGGTGAATTAATATGAATATGTTCCTGAATTTTCAAGCACATTGAACTCCCAGCTTGATTTTTAAAAATGCTAAATCCAATCTGAACCTCTGCTTTCATTTTCTGAGTCAAGGCTGTAACCACCCTTGAAGAACTGAGGGACATGTGCTTGGAAACCCTAAGAACTTGTGGATCCACGCCGTCAGGATGACAATCCTGCTATAGGAAACTACGTTGGAGCTGTGGAACTATCGTTATGAAATCTTATGCTTAGAGCCTGTGCTTAATCTGAGCATAATTTTGACACTAGGATACCCAGAGTCCTCATCATATATGCAGGAAGTTAAGATACATTGAATCAGCCATTAGGCATTGCTTTTGTCATAGATGACCACAAGACACAAATTAATTAAAATGTACCCACTCTAATAACCACTGTCAAAGTTGGCGTGTATGAGACTCACGTTAACCAAGTATTCAAATGCTGCTTGTGCTTCCAAGTTCCCTCTCTCATTATTTATTATTCTTTTTATTGTATATGAACAGGGATACATCTTAATTGGTTAACTATCCCCCTGCCATCTGCCGATGTAAGTGGCATCACCCTAAGAACTGTGTGGTTGATTCATTGTTTGTAGTTTGCTGGCTGTGCTCTCTCTTGACTTCTCATCCCTGTTTCTGAAAGAAGATTAGGAATCTCCATTCTGAGAATCAGTGCTGGCTTTCTGGTGATGTAAACAGGGATCAGGCAAAACCAGATCCTGTGGGGGCAATTTGCTCCAAGTGAGCTTTATTTGCAAGCAGCCTGTGGCCTTTCATGTTTGAAAATTGTGAATGTGTTCACTGATACCAACAGGAGAGGGTGAAATGTGTTGCCAGAAAAACAAAAGGCAGCTAATCTTTAATTTAATGTAGCAAAACAAAGTCCTTGCTGGGACACTGATGCTTAAGGCTGCAGAAATAAGAGAAGTGTTGACATTCTGAGTCTCTTGTTTACCAGCTTGTAAACCCTTCGTTCTGGATTAGGAACCAGGCACTAGCAGTTGCATAAAACATGAGCACATGCTTTCTTTCCCTTGTGTTTCCGCATTATTCTCTGACTGAGAAGTATTGATAGCAGTTTCAGGGACCTTGGTAGTTCTAAGGCTACATGTTTTGTACCCTTGTTCTGTCTCCAAGTGGGGATCGCCTTGCACGGGGGTGGTTGGCTCTTGACCTAATTTACCAGCGGTGGGTGTTGCTTTTGCATTTTTCTTTTCCTCCTGGGAATAAGAAATTAACTTGAGTGCTTTACAGGGTGGTCATCCCCTGGGCGGAGCTGCATTCTTGACAAGCCCCGCCCCACCCCTGTGCCACGGCAGTCTATGTTAGGGTAGGAGGCGTCGCTGACCACCCAGCTCCAGATCTCACTCTGAACAGTAGTGTCCATCCATGGAATACTGAGAATAGCTTTGTGCAGCCACAGACAATGATTTCCAAATCAGGCTTGGGTGAAGTTTCAACAATCTGGAGGTATTTTAGCAAAGAGAGTCAGGTCAGCAAAGGACAGGAAGGAGATTGGCTTGGGTAGTCATACTGGCATTCAATTTCACAGTCATCAACAAGTCAGCTGTTCAACCAACTGCTCATTGATGAGCTTGTCCACACCGTAGCTGTTTTGAGTCACATCTAAGAGAGACAGGCTAAAAACCCAGGTACCCCATGGTGATTTTTAACTGCTACTTCAGAAATCAAGAAATATACCTAGTATGGCTCTGTGCAGACTTCCTAACAGCTCTGTCGGTTTCCCTGACAGAAACATGCTCTTATGTCTGCCTCAAAAGAAAGGGTGAAAACCTGCCATCCAAAAGCAAGGAAAATATCTGGCAAATCTTTGTTGAATATCTCCTGGTTATAGCTGGACTAGATGTCGAGTGAGTGACGGAATAGCAATGTGTGACTGAGAAGATGTGGGCAGAGCTCCTACTAGAGGCACAAGGCACAAACATCTCAGAACTCCCTTTAGTGAGTTCATATACACTTGGTTTTGCCTTGCAGGAACCCAGTCCCAGCAGTAGCATAGCCCTTCTACGTTGTGTTTTGTTGGTCCTGCATATTTCAGGTGCCTCAAGCCATTTTGATTCCATTGGTTTCCTAATCCTTCTCTCTAGGATAACCCAGTTGTTTATCAGGCCTGTGTGCTGCTGATCACCCTGGTCTGTTTTCTGTGTGAGACTGGACTGTGTATTGGACAGGAGCATATTAGTTCTAGAGCCACTTCTCATCCAATGGCTTAGCTGTGCTTTGGTTTTTTTCCCCCTATGGAATAAGATGCAAATAGTACTCTCTTCCAGGCTATCAAGAGGCAGATGAACAAACCACATGGTCCTGGGGAGCCCTTAATACAAGAGCTCCTCTTCCTCTCCATTGGATGACTCTCTTCCTCCCAGTTGGATAGTCTTCTTCCTCCCAGTTGGATGGTCCTCTTCCTCCTGGTTGGATGATCCTCTTCCTCCTGCTTGGATGGTCCTTTTCTTCCTGGTTGGATGCCCCTCTTCCTCCCAGTTGGATGGTCCTTTTCTTCCCAGTTGGATGGTCCTCTTCTTCCCAGTTGGATGCGCTCTTCCTCCCAGTTGGATGGCCTTCTTTCTCCTGGTTGGATGGTCCTCTTCCTCGTGATTGGATGGCCCTCTTCCTCATGGTTGGATGGCCTTCTTCCTCCCAGTTGGATGGTCCTCTTCCTCCTCTTTAATATGCCTCTTTCTCCTGGTGCACTTACCAGATTTACTCTAGTATATTCTACCCTATTTTCCCCACTATGTGATAAATAACTTGTTGAGCGTGAAGCCAGCAGTGCTGCATCCCATCATACAGTGTCATTCTTACCCCACGCACCGCAATTCCATCATTACCTCAGACCTCATCCTCTATCCATCCATTACCCCAAGGCCCACTCTCCACTGTCATTCTCTACCAAGACTCCACTCTCTTATGGCAGCTTTGTTTCAGGCCTCACCCTCTATTTTAGTATAACTTCAGGTCCCAGTCTCCCATTTCATCATTGCCCAATGCCCTATCCTCCTACTTCAGTATTATCTGGGGTCCTTCCCATGTGTAGAAAATTGGAGTGGATTCTGGGCAATGATAAAACACCAGGAGAAGGTTACTCCATAGGGCAGAAAGGTCCTCCATCAGTAAGTAGGGCATGGACCATAGGGGCGGGTCACAGCACTAACTGTCATTTTCTTTGAACTTTAAGTCAGTTGCTTTAAGGACTGGAGACTTTAGCCTTGCCGTCTTCAGTGAACTAGGACACATCTGGACATCAAGGAGCCACTGACAAGACATTGTAGTGAACAAAGGGTAGGATCTGAGCCTTGCTTGAATAGTTTCTCTGTAATATCATCATAAAATCCTCCAGAGCCAGAAGCAGACTGCTGAGTGGCTGGGGGCTGGGGTGGGGTGGTGATCAAGACAGAAGGTACTAATTCTCTCATGGATCTAGAGTCAGACTCTGAACTTGGGGCTCAGGCTCAGGGACTGGTTTGTTCTGCAGGTTCTAAGGTCCGTTCCATGCCTCTTTACAGAACCTGGTGGTGACAGTCTTTGGCTGTAGCCCCATCAGGCTAGTCAGTTTGCCTGTCTTCACATTGATGACAGTGTTCTGGGATGCTTGTCCTTGGTCTTCCCTAATTATCAAGTGATCGCATCTCAAGATCCATAATTATGTCTACAAAGACCTATTTTCAAATAATATCCTATTCTGAGGAACCAAATAGACATAAATTGGTGTAGGGGAGGCATTAAATACTCCAGTGGTCAAGGCAACATCCTTGCTGAGAGACACCAACACATCCTATTGCACGTAACCTACTTTCCTGAAAGAGGCCTTCAGTGTCCTCTGAGAGGAAGTGTACATACAGTTAGTTATTCTTTCCACTAAGTGGTGTGTTGGTGAGGCCAACTGAAGGAGATCTGGATTGGTTTATTGTTTTTATATTGAATATTAAAGTAGGGTTTTATGATCTGTGGCCACTTCTCTGCAGCAAGTGACCTCAACACAGCTGCCCAGTGAGGTCCAAAAGCAAATTCACTCAGACCAGTAACAGCACAGTACAACTTTGCAGCCTAAGTCATTGAGCCATGGAGCCAGGCGTGGTGGTGGACACCTGTAATCCCAGCACTTGGGGAGGCAGAGGCAAGTGGATTTCTGTGGGTTCCGGGTCTGCAAAGTGAGTCCAGAACAGCCAAATCTACACAGAGAAACCCTGTCTTGCAAAACTCAAATAAATAAATAAATACATAAATACATAAATATTAATTGATCCACAAAGTACTTTTCAGGAGCAGACTGGTAGTCTAATTTGGTGTAAACATGGTATGTTCAAGTCCAAAGCTAGTCCTGTGAGTGGTGAGTTGTCTGGTAGATCCCTGCCTTTTTGTGTTGGGCTGTTGGGCTGCTGGGATAGGTCAGAGAGGCCCAGGGGGCCTTTCCTAGGACAGACTTCCGGAATGTGTCCTGCGGCATTTGTGCAGTGGCCAGGCTCAGTAGCTCTTCTCTTATCCTTGGTCTTCACCAGCCACTGTCTCTGTAAACTTGATAGTGGCGGAATAAAAAACACTAATAAATCCAAGTTTTCTGGTTATTCTGCATGTGCTTCTAGAGAAAGTCACTTTGCTGAAAGTGAGGTTTTAGGCATAGCCATTGGTCGTCTGTCAGCAGGTTGGCTCTCACCAGACCACACCCCTCTCTTCATGCGGAGGCTTGGGTATAGTGTTTGACTCTTGGGGTGGAGTTTTTGTACTACAAAGAAAAGCAATAACAAAAAGCCCAGTCCTTCATTGTGAATAAAAAGGATTACTTTCTACTAGGACATTGTCCAGCTGAAGTTGGTGTAAGGATGTGTAGATGCCAGGGGTCTCTGACCTCCCCCTGCCTAGAGTTGGCACTTATCTCTGTCAGCATCCTGGAAGATGAGAGAGGAAGGCTTTCCTCTTCCCCTGCAACTTCTCAGATGCCAGGGAGCGCGGAATCTTCGGCAGGAGCTGCTCATGTGGACTGGCCTCTCTGAACACCCTGCCCACTCACTTTTATGAAGACCTGTGTCGTCAGCTCCGTGACGCTCCGTAGGAAGTTGCCCATTTATGGCTACTAGAGCAAATGATATCATCACAATAGGTGGCTCCTGTCTAAATAGGGATCGTTTGTGAAATGAGATTATAGACATTTATCTGAAAGAGCAGGAGACAGAGCACCTGCTCTCAGTAATTGACGTCCCAGGGGGTAACACTGCACTCTAATCAAGGCGTCCATCTCCATGGCTAATTCTGTTACGAGCAGAGAGCTTGCCTTTTCCGCTCAGTGCCAGGCAGCCCCCACATCCACATGGAATCCACTCCAGATCCATGTTTTCTATTACGCTTGAATATATGGGACATGCATAGCAGTCCTATGCCTGCCACCGTGCTGCAGTGTGCCTGTTTTGCAGAGTACCGTGGTGGCTGCCTGGTCCAAGCCGAGGCTCACCGGAGCTGTGACCACTCACTTGGTCACCCCGGCTTCTTCCTCCCTTTGCAGCGAGGTTAAAGTGCCCCTGCGTGCTCAGCTTCCTATCTGCCAGGAGCTGCCTGCGCTTCGCATTTGGATGCTGCAAACCGTGCAGCAGGAGTCTTGCTTCGGTAAGTCAAGGATGACTCATTTCTTACTTTTCGTGTCTTGGATGTATACTTTACTAGTTCTGTGGCCTCTGGGAAATGATACTTAACTGATCAGCGCTCGACCAGCTAACCTGACAGCTGCTTACCTCTCTATACTTTGCAGCATGTGTTTTCCCCTCTTTCTTTTCATTGCCCTGTCTCATAGACCTAGGTTGCACTGCTTTCATAAGTGAAATACTCATGTCTTGGTAGACAGTAGTGACATCCAGGAGACTAGCATCACTGCAACATAGGAAGCATCTTCCATGCCCTGGGGGCTTGGGGGAGATGGTCTTGCACAGCAATCCAGAAAGACAAGTTCTGTCTCCGATTAACCATCATTCTGTTAACCACCAAATCAGTCTGTAACACGCTGTTTTGGCTGGCTCTCCTTTTATTTCAGCAAAGATGTGGCAGCTGGGTTGTGGGTTCTGTGATCCCCTGGGAATGAGTAGATCCAGGGATCATAGGTCATTAAACCTGTGTTTCATGGGCTAGCAAGAGAAAGAAGCCTGCAGAGAGGGCTTCCTTTGTGTTGTGAGTGCAGTAAAGGGTTCTGAGCTCTTCCCAGCTGCATTGAATAGGATGAAAGGGAAGAGAGGTGCTGGGATGCATGCCTGCTGGGAAGTGCTGTCTGTGCCCAGTCTTTATAACCAAAGCCCCTAACAAAGCACTAATTTAGCACTTACACCAAGTAGCCCTCCTCTGCTCTGTGGGAGGGGACAGTGTGTAAGTGCCATGGAATCGCTGAGGCTTTGGGTGAAGCATGCTGTGGAGACACAGTGTGACAGGGAGCTCCTAGAATGCAGCCAACTGGTTCACATCAGCCAGGGAAGGATTTTTCCCCCCAGTTAGGAACTGTGTAGCTGGTCTAGCTGATGTGGCTGGTCACCGCCAGCCTTGGGCAAGTGAGGCGCGAGAATGAAAGTGAGGTGTGCATGGTGTGGTCTTTCCTCACATGCTTCGTCCTCACTCCGCTCCGCTGACATGTTTCGATTTGTTTTCGCTCTTCCTTGGGAAAAGAGACACACCTCTCTAAATAGAGCTACCACATCTGGCCCCTTCCAGTACGTCTCTGAAGAGCCTTGCTGTTGCCTCCGCATCTGGGTAATAGCTGGCTGTACAAATTCCTGTTATAAATGGCTGAGTTTTCACAGGGAGGGCTTACACTCTGCAAAGGACTGAGCATGTCCAGAGAGAAGCTGCCATTGGCTTCTGCGTTTCCAGGTGGTTATCGACTGCTTCATTCATAATTTCATCCCCCGAGCCTCAGATCTGTCATCTTCCAGGAGCTCAGTGGCCAAAGGGGGATTTTGCAGCCTTAAGTCTATTCGCACACCAGGACCAGTCAGTTGGACTTTACCCAGCTTTTTGAATCATGCCCTGTTCAGCAACAAGTATTTTATTACCCACCTTTGCCCCTCGTGGGAGAGAGCTCTCAGGGTGGCATCTTGCATCCCAGAGCTGCACAGGTGTCCTAGCCTTTGGTTGGATTTGTAGCCCGAGTCAGAGGTTGCCATTGGGAGTAAGCAAAGAGAGAGATTTAGAGGACAGCACAGTTAGACATTGGTTAGAGAAGTAGGCCCCAGCCTCTCCCTAAGTTCACGTGCAGCAGGTAGTGCGTCCTGGTTTGTTTTAAACTAAATCAAAGGTGGAATGATGGGCATGAAGTTCTGCATTGTAACAGTGTCCATCGGTAAACATAATCATGGGCTGTGCACATAGGTCTTTGGCATGATGGCCCACAGACATCACAGTCAAACCGTGATGCTGCTGTATCCGGCCACTGTACACAAACAACCTTTAGTTCTCTCTTATTCTATCAAACATGACTTCAAAGTCACAAACGGTTTTTGCTTTAGAGAATACTGTCATTTTTATTCAAGTAAAAATACGATTTCTGTCTTTGAAGTTTACTTTATGGTATACTTGCAGGTAGTGGTGCACCTGTGTGTGTGAGGAGGTCAGGGGATGACTTTTGGGGTTCAGTTCTTGCCTTTCACCTCGCTAATGCAGAGTCTGTCTTGTCTCTGCCAGTGCATAGGGTATTCCATGCTAGCTGTCCTATGAGCTCCTGGCCTGTTTTCCTGTCTCTATGTTCAGTCTCCCTGCAGGAGTGTTGGGATTGCATATGCATGCATTGCACCTAGCTTTTTGCAAAGGTTCCTGGGACTGACTTCAGGGTTATTATGCTTCTGTGGCAAGTGCATTGACCTTCTGAACAACCTTTCCTACCCTAGTTTTGTTTTTTTGTTTCCACTTCAGAGAGTGGTGCGTATCAGTGCTAAGGTTTCAGTCGGTGCAGGCCACCTTGACTGTGGGAGCGGAACTCTGCAGTCCTCTGTACTGTGTTAGAAAGCATGGTCTTTCTAGCATTCTTATGTTTCTTCAAATCCCCAGAAGCATGCCCCACCTCCCCCTCCCACACACCTGATCCTTGTCTATGCCCCACATAGACAGTCTGAGAAAGGAGCAAGGAAGGCTGATGAGGAAGAGCTACAGCTGTGAAAGGAGGAGAAAGGGCGTCTGGGAAGGATGCTGGCAGTCCTGTTGCCACTGAGCCTTGAGATAACACCAGACACCTACACACTGTATGTTTCCAGCCAGTGTACAGTGTGTGGGAAATTTCTGAATCAGTCACACCTCCACATGTTAATGGTGTGATTCTTTTATGCGCCCAGAAGCTGAAAGCGCAGTTACCCACCCCAGGCTGTGTGCACACAGCGCTCATGGACGCTTGAGCTCACACGATGGAATCAGGAAGTTGTTTATGGAGATGTAGCTGTTACCTGAGATTTGCTTATTAGATCATTATTTTATTCATGACTGGTAGTAAAATTAGCATTTTTCATATGACTAGCATAGAGGAAAGAGTCATGACACTTCTTTGTGAAGAATGGCTATTCTGAAATTGCTTTCCTGTCTTCGTGTGTTGGTTAAGAGTGTGCTGCTGGGTAAGCGAGGGTAAAACATCTACAAGAACTTTTCTGTTTCTCTTTTGTGACAACCCCCGCCTCCCATTAGTTTTGTGGCTTTGGAATTTACCATACTTTGGACATTGTCCTCTGAGGCGCAGTTACGTGCCTTGAAGTCTTGCCTCAGATTTGATCACAAAGCTGCAGAAAACAGCCTGTGCTGCTGTTCCCAGGTGTCATGGGAAGCCTTGGTCATGCCTTCCTTCTCATCCAGTGTCTCTCAGGCATGCACCACCTTCTCAGGTTATCATATGCCAGTTCCCCCATTCCTGTAAATTCTTCTTTGATCACAGAGACAGAGAACCCTGCTCGCTAGGATCCACAGATAGTCGTGTAGTCTGGGGGTGGCGATATGGTGATGGGTACAGGCACTAGCCCCCAAGCCTGATGAGCTAAGTTTGATACTTAGGACCCAGATGGCAGAAAGAGAGAAATAGCTTTAAAATAGCCCTCTGACCTCCACCTGACCTCCACATGTGAGCTATGGCATGCACACATGCGCACACACACTAAATGTTAGTGCATCTAAGTAACTTGGACTATAAGAATTCTGAGCTATCCTCTTAAGCTATTTGTTATTTTTAGTCTAAGAGGAAATCCTGGTCCTCTTGGTATCACATGAAGACCTTTCCTGAGTTCCTTGCCGCAGTCCCACACCAAAGAGTGTGACTTTGCATATAGATGGTATTCCTGAAGTACAGTCACTTAGACTGCTCAGGGTCAGGAGTGTGGGGTGGGTATATAAGGGCCAGTAAGACCTGCGTCAGGATACAGGATGGGTTAATAAGGATGACCCCTTCTACCTGTCACCCTTAGCATTTGGTTTGGTCTATGGTCCTCTGAAGCAGGAGGGGGGACCACAGGGTGCTCCCGGGCGTGTTTCAGCAAGGCCTGTTTGTTGCTGTGATAAACACCATGACCAAGAGCAACTTGAAAACGGCAGATTGCATTTCAGATTGCAACTCCCAGGCCGCTCCATCACTGAGGGAAGTCGGGCCAGGAACTCAGGTAGGGAGCTGCGGGCAGAAACTGACGCAGAGGCTGTAGAGGGATGCTGCTTACTGTCTTGTTCTTCGTGGCATTCTCACCTGGCGTTCTCATATAAATCAGGACCACCAGCCCAGGGGTGACACTTCCCACAGTGATTAAAAAAAATCCCACAAGCCAATCTGGTGGGGGCACTTCTCAGTTGAAGTTCACTCCTCCCAAATGACTCTAGCTTGTGTCAAGGTGACCGAAGTAGCCTTCACAGGGGC
Organism: Acomys russatus; assembly: GCF_903995435.1. NCBI lineage: Eukaryota > Metazoa > Chordata > Mammalia > Rodentia > Muridae > Acomys > Acomys russatus. The sequence goes on from NC_067163.1 coordinate 8,476,694, forward strand.
CAGTCACATTCCCAGATAATCACCAGTACATGCACATTTCTTCCCCCCCCCCCGCCAGCTCCCCCCCCCCCCCCCCGCTTCTTATCTACCTAGCAAAATGATCTAGAGTCCTTGGTATCTTGGTCTGGAGCCAGCAGGTCTGGAATCTCTAGAGAGGACTTTGCTGCATTTCAGTTTGATGGGTGATGGGTATTTTTTACTCCCTTTCTCTACACTTGCAGGGTAGAAGGCACTAAGGCGGGCCTCTCCTATTATTCTGTGGGCATGGTTTTGTGGCCACCTGTTGAGTATGGGAGCTACCTGGTACATGTACTTTCTGGCTCAAGTCTAACCGTGGTTAACTTCCCATGACTACAGCTCATTTCTTTGCAGTGCTGAGCAATATTCGCTTTGCCATGCATCCCCTAAAGGATGTCCAGTTGGTCAGTTATGAGTGGGGCAGTTGTGAGTATCCTGGAATGGCTGTGTGGACAAACTTTTCTTTGACTAAATACCAAGACGTCAGGGCATTCCAGCTTGTGTTCAGATTTGTAAGAGTGTTCCAAGTTATCCCCCAGGGTGTCCATAGCCTTCTGTATTCCCCAAAGTGAAGAACAGTGTTCCTGCTGTTCACCTCTTCACTAGCACCTAGCAGCTCTGCTTCCTTGCACTGGACCATTCTCATGGCTGAGGCTTCATCACCAGGCAGCAATGTTTCTGTGTTCATTCCTTGTGCAGTGTCTCCCTAATACCAGAGGGGAAATTGTCCGTGCAAGGAAGTGGAGGAAGGAAGCCAGAGGAGATGAAGAAAGAGAAAGAGAAAGAGATCAAGTAGGATGGCTGCAGAACCCCCAGTCCTGACCCCACTGTGGGAATCTTACTCCTGGGCAGAGTAGCTGCCAATGTTCCTGAAAATGTACCTCACTAATCTTTAAAGATGGTACTCCAAGAATCTCCATCTTGAAACTAATCTAAAGCAATGGGACCATGCAGCTCAGAGCACCAGGGCTCCATGTGGGCTGGGCGCTGCTTCAGGCTTTTCATACCTCAGCTGGATCCAGACCTTGAAAGACTCTCAGGGTATAGCTAACAGAAATAAAGTTCTGCTAACGAAAACAAACCCTAGGAACATTCCACTCGAGTATGACAGATAGCTCTGCTCCGTGCTTCAGACACACACATTTGTTGCAGCTGACATGGTGACAACATTTTTAGTTGCTGGGAGAATGATGCAGCTCAGATGGATATTTCTGGAGGAACGATTGGTCCCCAAACCACATTTTCTAGGCCAGACTTCTTGAAAAGACTAGCTAGAGGGCAGGTGAGGGTCAGCAGAGACGAGCTGGGCACATGTTGGGGAAGATGAAGATACTGATTCTTGCATCTGGGCACTATGGAGAGAGAAACAGATTCTCATACACTGAGTCCCGCCAACCTGCCAGTAAACCAGAGGTTCTCAGCCTGTGGGTCACGAATCCCTTGGGGGTCCCATAACAAGTATTCTGCACATCAGCTACTTACATTGCAATTCATAATGGTAGCACAAATTCAGTTATGAAGTAGCAAGAGAAATAACCTCATATTTGGGGGGGGGTCACCATTACACGCAGAACTGTATTAAAGCGTCACAGTGTTAGGAAGGTTGAGAGCCACCGAAGTGAAGTGTAACCCTGATGCAATGATGTAAAAATAAGGCAAAGCAAATGAAAGACATTTTTGACTTTTTTTAATGGTCAAGAACATGGTGGGGAGAGAGACTGAGTCATGCATTTTTCTTGTTACCCTCCCCATTGTTTTATAATTTCCTTTATTTCTCAAGAAGACAGCTCAGGGGAAGATTTAAATCCCTCCTCTCACTAGTACTGTGGAGCAGGTGTCTCTGTGTGTGTGTGTGTGTGTGTGTGTGTGTGAAGCTGCCCTCCCATGAACACACAGACCCCTCAGCAGCTCTGGAAGGGCCCTCACCTGTCTGGTTGTGCCCGTTTGCCAAAACTCCACAATGAGACCTGTGACAGTCACTGAGCACAGGCCAGACCCAGGTGTGGGACAATTGGTCCCTCTTCAGACATATCTCTTGCTCATGTTCAGGTGACACCTTTGAAAACCATTTCAGGGAGAGCGTGGAGGTCGGGGGGAGGGGAAGGTGGGACTTACTGTCAGCAGGCTGCCTCATGGGCTGAGACCCCAGGTGTGGAAAGCAGGTCACGGTTCCAAGGGGGACTGCTGGGTGCACTGTGTTGACTTCTTACACTTTGTGCCCTGGTGCAGCTTAGAGGGCAGAAGGAGAGAATCTAGGTTCTCTTCTCAGGGTTTCAATCTTGTTTGACAATAAAATCATCCTTTTGGAGATAGCCTCAAACTTGACCTACCTGCCGCCTGCTATCGTGGGTGATAGCCAGCACACATCTCACAGGACGCCTGAGGAAATCCAGCAGGGATGCTCACATGGGGTCCCTTCTGCTGGTGACGTTCAAGGTGGGTTCTTGGATGTCAGCAAGATTCCACTGCCGCTCTTCCCATGTGCTGCCTGGGGCCCTGGTGCAGGCAGCGTGCTTCAGCTCGGATAGGGAGCTTTCAGTCTGTGCACCCTGGCCACACACCTTTCCCGCAGAGCCGAGCTCCTGTGCTCCCTCACTGCTCCTACGTGTATCCATCTGATTTGTTCAGGCATTCCAGTCCTTAGCACCGAACTGTAAGCATTTGTGAGCATTGCCCCTCTTCTCCCTCAGTTTGCACTGTACTGTCCGTGGTGTGCAGCCTAGATTACATTTTCTAGTATGTATATTTCAGTGTGTGGGTGTGTTGTCACTGAAACGAATATGTATATGTTTTAATTTTATGTAGCCTGTGTGAGTCTAGGTGAAATGAAGATCTTCCATCACCTACAGTTCTCTTTCTCTCTGTCTCTCTCTCTCTCTCTGTCTCTCTCTCTCTCTCTGTCTCTCTCTCTCTCTCTGTCTCTCTCTCTCTCTCTGTCTCTCCCTCTCTCTCCCTCCCCAGGGCTGTGCTTTTCTAATGGACTCCCAAAGACAAGCAGGGCTACATAGTATGTGAGAACCCTGAGGCCCACTGAGAACCTGTTTGGGCTTGGACACTGGTAGACACTTCTGTTTGAGTGTGTCATCTCACTTGCACGCTATCTTTTGGTCAGTCGGTGCTTCCTGGGTGTCAGGGTCAGAAGTGTGTGCTGGATGCTGCATGGACCCAGCATCCAATCCTTCTTGAGAGACTGACTCATTCTCGTTCAGTCACACTCAGGGTTAGTCCTTACACACAGCACCCTTGAAGCATGCGTGAAAGCAAAGTCCAGGAGGTTAAAGTAAGCTTCCTCTGTGAGGAAACATCGTTCCAGAGACTGTGGGGTCCTCCCCATGTAGCTTGCTTTGATGGCATTCTGAATCTGAAATACAGCACGTGTTCTTTTCACACCTCTCCATTTCTATAGCGACCTTTGGAGAGAAGTGGGAGCCGCCATTCACTTAGTCTTCATCTACACCGCTCACAAGTTCTCACCTGCTACCATATGCGATTAGCTCATGGAGACCCAACAAGATGTTTGCTGAACTGTTCATTTGGTGTCCGTGCATGCAAGAAAGATCTTTGCGACACAGAAGCCAGATCCTCATTAAGATGTTGCCAGAAGCCCAGACCTTTGTAAACTTCTCCCCGAGTGTACTGCAGAGCCTGGCTCTCTTTCCTGGGCATTCGGTGACTGTTGGATGGATCCACAGTACAGTTTGACCTTGCTTTTCTTTCAGTAACATGAAACCAGCTGTATCTAGTAACTATCACACTCTCTTGGGAAAGATGTGGTCCATATTAAGCATACTGTCAGTGTGTATGCCTTTGGCTCCAGTGGGTTTTAAAGAGAATTGCAGCTTGTGATATTAAGCAGGGACCCCTACTGGAGCCATCCTAGGTCAGAAAGCTCAGGTAGAGCCAGGTCTCAGACTGTGCACATTGCATTTCCAAGGTTTCCATGTGGAAACCATATGCAGCTGAGGTTATTCCCTAGGTAATGGTCCCATCTTCTTGGCTCTAGGGACTTTCTTTGTGGTGTGTCAGGATTTCTACTCTCAACCCTGTGACTTTTACATCACAAGTTCACCTGTGACAGAGGATACTTCAACCACAGTGAGAAAGGTGGTGGTTGGCAAGCCACAGACATTATTTTGAATTGAGGTAATTTCTAGCCCCATGTGTGTTTTCAACCTTCTAGAGCAGTGGTTCTCAACCCATGGGTCAGAACCCGCTTAGCAAACCCCTACCTCCAAAAATATTTACACCACAATTCATAACATTAGAAAAATTATAGTTATGAAGTAGCATTGACATAATTTTGTGGTTGGGGGTCATCACAACATGAGGGACTGTATGAAAGGGACATGGCATTGGGGATGTTGAGAACCGCTGGTCTAGAGCAAGCTCTGCACTGGAATCAGTCCTCATGACATTGACGTATATTTCCTTTCACAACTTACTCTAAATACTAGAATGTTTAAATCAGATATAACACAGTCAACTCGTTTGTGTTATTAAATTATATTGGGCTATAAAGTTTTGTAGATAACAAGATTAATGAATGGCCATTCTGTGTTTTTTTTTTTTTCTGACAGTCACTAAATTCTAAGACCTTTGTTGGAATGATTATGTTAACAGTATTTTTACGACAGTGGCACAGTGTTGGCATGAGCACAGAACTGGTGATATTGGCTCACAATCTCAGAATGGACAAAAATTGATGTAAAGGAAATAGAACATGTCCCCTTCTCAGATCAGAGGACAACTTATAGTTTGTTCTCTCCTGCGTTATACGGATCCTGAAGGTTAAATTCACTTGGAAGCAGACACCTTTACCCACTGAGCCATCTGACCAGTCTCAAACCACCCTACTTTATCTCTGTAGCTTTGCTTTACCTAGAATGTCATCTGTGCAAAGAAAATGGTGAGTGGTCTTTTTAGACTGGCATCTTTCACTTAGAAATATGCATGGAAGATTCCTCTGCATCTTTTCCTGGCTCTGTGGCTTGTTCTGCTGTCTCCATGGCCAGCGATTCGTTTATCAATTATATTAGTTGGTTTTCTTTTTGCTGTCACCACATATGTGTCAGAAGGAACTTAAGGGGGAATGATTTACTTACTTGAGGACACAGCCTCCGTTGTAGCTGGAAGGCATGGCAGCAGGTGTCCCTGTGGTGGCGCAAGCCTGAAGCCGCCTGTTCACATACCAGTGGCTTCAGAAGCAGAGAGGAGTGCTGGTGAGCAGGCACCTTTCTCTCATGTTGCTTTAGCTCAGGACCCAGGGCAGGACATGGTGCCATCTACATTAAAGTGTATGTATGTGTGTGGGGCATGTCTTCCCTCCACATTAATCCTCTTTGTAAACGCTCTAGCACCAAGTGGACAATGGAGATTGCCCATCACTTTTATGCATCCATGATCTTGGTAGATTACAAATTTGGTCAATTCTAAATAAAGTAACTTTAAATATCAGTGCGCTGGCTTGTCTGTGGACTACCGTTGTCAACTTGTTTGGGCAAACTGTTTTCAGTTCACTTGAGTAAATGGAAAGGACATGACTGATGGATAACATGGCAAGAGTATGCCTAAGTTTTAAAAATCATATTATTTTATGTGTGTGGGTATTTTGCTTGCCTGTATGTCAGTGTAGGCTACTGTACATTACCGTAGCCTATGGAGGCCAAAAGGCATCAGACGCCCGAAACTGGAGTTATATATACACATGGTTACAAATTGCCACATGGGTGCTAGTCACTGAATACAAGTCCTCTGCAAGAGCAGCCAGTGCTTTAAACTGCCGAGACCTCTCCCCAGTCTTGTTGGTGGAATCCTGCTACCAGGATGAAAGACATTTCGCTACAATCGTGATGCTGCAGTCTGTCTGAGCATTGCTGTGCACTGCTGTCTCCCATGGCACTCTTCTCCCTCAAGTGCCCTGTTAAAGCTCCTACAGCCACTTTACCTTTAGGACTCTCATAAAGGATGTGCTTCCTGGAGGCCCTAGTAGAGATTAGGAAACAGCAGCAGCCGGGAAGCTTTGTGCTCAGTCTTGAGTAGAGCAGAGAGAAACAGGACCACGGAGCTGTCCTTTATGCTCAACACACAACAGTTCCTGGTGAAGGGGGTGGTGACCATCACCTTCAATGGGTCCCATACATCTGCCTTTGCCTAGCTCCTTCCTTACAGGTATGAATCATGGATGCTAACTATCTCTTTTTTTCTCTCTTCAGAACACTCAACAGACAGTTTTATGCAGGGACAAATTCACTTACATTGTATTCTGAGGAGCTGTTCAATTTGTTTGTGTTCTTTTGTTGTGAAATTTTACTGCACTAAATATTGCTGTAAAGGAATAACACATTCATTCTTATGACCTAAATATGAAGATGAAGAAGACATTCCTGTCCAGATAGGTTAATAATATAAAAGGACATACATTGTTTCATCAACATGCAAAAGCGTTATGTTTGGTATTAATACATTTAAACTTAAATTAGATGCTAGGTGTGGGCCTGTAGTTCTAGGTGCTCAAGAATCTGATGCAGAAGAATCAGAGGTTCAAAGCCAGATATGTAGTTTATGTAGTGTGATACCATCCCAAGAAAAATAACTAAAAGGTATGAGGTTAGCTCTGCAGTGCTGAGGACTTGCCTAGCATGTGCAGGATTGTATGATCCACCCTAGTACCACAATAAAAAAATAAATGAAAGAAAAATATTATTTAATTTAGGTTATCACTAACTAAATTTTCAATAAGTGATTATTCCACTCTTTATTTTAATTTTTACAATTTATATAATTGCATTTAAACTTTCTAATTTCTGAATACTTGATAGTTTCTGAAATAATAATAATGGTACTAATAATGAGACCATCCACATGTCAGAGGGCCATGGGCAGCACTGAATATGCCAGCTCGTATGCCCTGCACACACATTCCTACACATGGCGCAGCTGCACAAATATGTATCCTCAACCATCGCTCTGTTGCTGAATGTTTGGTTTGTAGTAAGATGATTTTTATAGAGGAAATGGCTACATTTTCCTCTCCTTTTGGGTCACTCTACTTATTCATTATTTACTGGCTCTTTCCTCTGTGGAGGGTGCTCATTGTACCAGAACTTTGTAACATTAGGAACATTCTGCAAACTGAATGTCATCCACAGTGCTTACGAGACAACATCCAACAAGGATGCTGCAGCCTTTGGAGTGAACAGACATCAAAGCTGCTTCTCTATCTCATTTCTAGTCATATAATCCTCTTCCACTATGGAGGAGAATATCCTTCCCCTTAAGTTACATCAGAAGAGGACTCCGGGGACAAGTACATGTTGGAACCCGTGTTTCCTCCCTGTATGACGCCAGGGCTTCACACTGTGAGATACGCAGCCCCATTGTCCTTTGCTTTGAACAACGCATGCAGTTCAGGAAAACATCCTCCTATCATTGAAAACAAACAAACGTTCTTGGGAACTATCATTGAAACTGTAGACTGGAAACACCGTGTGAAGTGTGTTCATCATTTGAAACATAGTCTTGATTTTAAGTAAACAACAGGAAATGTGTTGTTGTTTTTTTTTAAAGCAGTTTGTTTCTCTGCCTTCTTTTACCCTTGAGGCCCACACATGTCTACATTTCCCTTATTTAGAAATAATTATTTCAGGGCTAAGTGTGCTAGTTCAAGTTTGAGACAGCACTGATGTGACAGAAACTGGAAGTTTGCAAGTTGGAGACCAGCCTGGGCTACATAGAAGGACCATGTCTCTGAAAACCAAAATCATGTCTTGTTCTAGCTGAGAGGCAAGTGAGTCTAGCACACCCATGGAGGAAAGCTTATGTCTGCTATGAGGGAGCCATGGAAGGAGATGTGCCAACACTCTCACGGGCAATTAAATCCCAGGCAAGAAGCGTCTGCCCTGGGAAATGGTTTGCCAAGGAGCCAGCATTTGGCATGAGTATCTGGGCACAGCATGGCTCCATGTGGTATCAGCCTGTCTTGCCTGGCATGTCTTCTCCTGGAGAAGATCAGGTTCCTTTCTGTCTGTGGGTTTCTGTGAGGCCAAGTACCTGTGACAGAGAAAGAACTAGTGGTTTCTGTCTTCCAAATCATTGTCTGGATGCAATATAAACACATCTCTTCTGTGGAGGTCATCAGTGTAGCTCATTTGATCTGAGGGGAAAAAACGGAATTTAAGAGGAACTGTTCTTGAAGCCATTGGATTGGGTAGGGCAATATTAAGGTATTTTTCCTAGTTTCATTCATTTATAGAAACTGGGCCTTGAAATCTGTTGAAACAGCAAGATGCATCAGGGCTCACTAGAAAGAAAGATCTGTCTTGACCAAAGCTGATCACTCGGTGGTGAGATTTGACTCTGAGTCTCAATTGTCAGTCAAGCTTCCAAGAGACCCAGTGAAAAAACGCATTTCCTTCAAAAAGAGCCACTCTGGCCAAGAAGACACCCGTCACCCTTAGGAAGGACCGGGCCATCATTCTTCTCTCACACATGCTTTGACTGACCATGGCCACGGGTGCAGTGACCAGAGGTGATTCCTTGAAGAGTCTGGTGTAACTGCCGGTCTTCATGTCTAATTGGTCTATGAAATAACAGATGTCGTGGGATGCATCGCAGTCATCACTTTTATGAAGCCTGAGTTATGTCATCATTTTAACCCAAATTTCTAATCTGAATATTTGATTGAGCTCATTCATTCCACAAAGTGTATTTTTAACAAACATTTCAGGTATGGGTTCCATGATGAGGTTTCCCTCTTAGTCGGACTAACTGACATCAGGAGTGGTGAGAATTAGTGTTGCTGGTCCGCCGAGCTAGAGCAGCTTACACTGTAGTGTGTGAAGTTGTCTCCAATAAAGACTGAAGAGTTCATTTCGTACGCAAGAAAGTCCACCACGTGACTCCACAATTATGCAATGTAACGAGAGTTTGACACCAAAGCTATGGACCAGCTTCCACAAGAAAAGAAAGTTTTGCTTTGCACACAGTGGTTTTTCTTCCCTTGATATCAACAGTAACTCATATGTCTAAGGGGCTGATAAAGGTGTTTGCTCCGAGCCTGCCTAAGTGTGATTTCAGCACATGGTGGAAGTATCTTTTTATGCAAAATAAAACAATATTTCAAAAAAAGCCCCAGTATTTCTATGTCATTAAAACTCAATGGAGTCATTCATAATGGAAATACTCATTAGATACTGGTAGCTTCTGGAATGTTATAGCCAGGGATTTCTGCCTGCCTTAGTTAGTGTTCTGTTGCTGTGATTATCCACCATGATTAAGGCAACCTGTAGTAGGAAGGATCTATGTGGGCTTGCCATCCAGGTGGGATAAGAGTCCATCGTAGTATGGAAGCAGTGGGCATGGTGGCAGGAGCAGCACACTGAGGGCTCACATCTTGAATGCGAGCAGGAAGCAGAGAGCAAAGCTAGGAGTAGGGTGAAGCCTTCACTTCTCAAAGCTTGCCCCCAGTGACATACTTTCTCCAGGAAGGCCAGACATCCTAGCAGTGCCACAAACCAGAGATTGGCTGTCCAAATGTCTGAGAGTGTGTATGACAGTTTTCATTTAATCCACCATACTGCCTACCATAACGTGAAGCCATCCAGGGTGCAGACACGTCTTTCCCAGACAGTGTTGAGGCCTAGAAGTCTCCTATGTCAGCCTTCTCATCGACTCCATTGTGGGGCTCTGCAAGTCACCTCATCTGTGCAATTTCAACCTTTGCTTGGTTCCTGCCTCTTGTGTGGGTGCGTGAGCATTCTCAGGAGCCTTCCCCATCCCAAACCTTCCCTCTCTAAGTCCTGTCCTTCAGGCAACCTCCATTTCCTCCACTCCCTTGACCCCACATGAGGTAGCCCTGCCTCCTCTCTCAGTTTCCTACCCCAGCCTGTACCACAGGCCATGGCTTCATCTCATTTGTGTGATTTCTGTAAAGCATCAGGCACTTTGTTTAGTTATTATTAAGTCAGCCGCATGTATCACTTTCCTTCATCTCTTTATTCCCAAGTGAACACTTCCCAGCATCCTCTCATCCTCTGCCTCTTTTGCGTTTTCTTTCATCTGATCTCATTTCTCCAGCTGTCACCCGAGTGACTCTCATTTCCCAAAGCAGGGACACTAGCCTTAACGCATCTGCACACACTCTGCTTCCTTCCAGGGCCAATGGAAGCTTTCACCTTGACCATCCGTCATCACATGAACACATCGCTCCTGGCAAAACCCACATCCTCCTCCTTGCCTCTGCAGTCTGTCCTCTTCTCCTGGGTACCAGCTGCAGACGCTCAGGCCTTGGATCCTTCTCGCCTACTCCCTGCCCTCCTCTCCAGAGTTGAAGGGTCCTAGCCCATCACTGTGATCTGTCCCGTAGTCACCCGCTGTTGGTCTGCCCATGTCCTGCTACCCCCTGGGATGGAGCTCCACTTCTGTGCTGTGGCTGTCTTAGAGGCCTGCTCCCTCCTTGTCTAGCTCTGCCTCTCAACTCAGCTGTACAGCAAGCCTTCTCTAGGAGCCCTGCTCCCACCTCACCAGAGCCACTACTCGTCACATCCTTCGCCCCCTCCCCCTGCCAGTAGGGCTTGTGACTCCTGAGCCCTCCATGCAGCCTTTACTATGCCTTGTGCTGTAAACCTCGTGGTCCCGACAGCTTCTGTATCTCCAATGGAGAGTTACTCTGGTTGTTTGTAAGGTGGGAGTAGGCCCAGGGCTAGAAGATCATACAAAACCTTAAAGCTGGAGTAGGCGGCCTCTTGTTCTTTCTCTCTGCGCACTTGACTCCGCCTATCTTCTTTGAGAGTTAAGCTATGGAGCTGCCAGAACCAAGGTAACAGCTGAGCGCTGACTCTTTGTGTTTCAGTTTCTGTGCCCAAGAAAGAGTCCATGCAGTGAAACTGATGTGGGTGTGATCACAGACTGAAAGAACTTGAGACACAGCCTTTTGGGGTCTCTTGGGACAAATAAGCAAAAGAGCCCCATGGCTTCTTTTCCACCTTTCCTCCGCTCACATCTGGCAGTCTCTACAGCTGCTGCAGCCAAAGCAGGTAGTGCAGAGCCAAAGGTGGCACCCTGAGGTCTTACCTGTCTTCTCCGAGCTGCGTACAGGCATGTCAGCGTGTCAACAAATGTCTTCTTTCCCTCCCCAGAAGCTGCCAGCGTATTCTCCCTGAGGACCAGATGATCACAGCTGGCTGGGACACTCCCTTCCTCCAGTTAGGGGTACACTGGAGTGATGGGACAGTTATACCTGTGTTTGGTGGCTTTCCTGGCTCAGCCAGTTCTCTTGGGAGAACTCCCTCCTGGCAGAGTATTTGGTGATGCCAAGGCCTCTCAGTTCAGAACATGGGTTGGAAATAGATATTTTGAGAATGTTCTGAAAGCTCCAAGATTTTTACTGATTTGCAGACGAAGTAATGTCACACTCATTAACACTGGTAGTAACTCAGTGAGTGAAAGAATATGGAATAAAAGGAACAAATCTGTATTTAGGATTTTATCATGTACCCCAGCAAGTTAAAGGATATTATTATTTAAAAAGAAAGAAGGGGTCATTACTCTCATGGAGAACTTCAGAGAACATTTCTTAAGCATTAGTCCCATTAGTTTATAACACACAATCTCGCATCTATTTGTTGACCTTGACTGTTTAATTAAGCATAAATTTTCAACCCACAGCTAGCCACAGTCACCACACTGCTTACGTCCTACTATACATCCCTGTGTCGGGCATGCTCAGGAAAGCACAGGAAGCCACAGGGAAGCTGAGTGGTACAAGGGGTGATCCTTATCCAGAGACTTCTCTGTGACCTCCAGGCTTCAGCTCTTCCCTGGGGTCTGCTACCATTTTCCAACCCAGGTTGTACAGACTGAGCAATCAATGCAGGGGCTTATGCATGTTCCCAGATCGCTTAGGAAGTCTGGCGCTGTGGAGAGAGGCTTGGGCACAGACAGTGTGAGCGAGCTGGTACAGTAGGGAGGCTGGTGGCTCAGCTTCCTGCTAATTAAGCACTTCCTGGGCCCCAGGGAAGACACTGCAGACTTGGACTCCAAGGTCCAGTTTCTGCTGGTCTAGGCTTACTCCAGGAGCTAATGTTATGCTTTTTTTCTAGTCTGCTCCATGACATAAGGTTTTGTTTCTTTTTGTTTTTCCATAAAAACGGTGAAAGGAATAAAAATAATACAATTCTCCCTCCTTTGAGGGCTCTTGTTAATGGAGAGTTGGTTTGAAAGTGTGTTCACTCAGGTTGAAATCATGTTCATACTTCGTGTGATTTTTGTCATGGCTCCCATATGAGACGGTCACCATAGCAGGCTGCTTTTCCTTTTGAAACTGAAGTCCCTCACCAAAGTGTCAACACACATTCAAAGACCGGATTTTTATCACTCTCCATGATCTCAGCACCAGCCTTTGGGTGCTCATCCCAGGGGGGGAATGCTCAGACCCTGAAGGCTTGAATCAGAGAAGGGCGAAGAACCACATGGCTCTCTTTGAGCCTGGCAGTTTGTTCCCAGCCATGGAAACACGCCCAGCCCAGTCCCACTGCCCCAGTAGGACTGCTGCAGGAGGAGGGGGGGAATGCATGTCACCCTGACACGCCTTCTACAGTCAGACCAACCCAGCCTGTCTGCCAGCTTAGCATTGGCGTGGGAAGTAGGGGGTTATCTTTCATCAACAATGCCTGTCTTTATTGATTTGGTAACAAAACAATCATTTCAAAATATGACTAATAAAACATTTATGAAGAAATAAGAGCTTGCCTATCATTACATACCCAGGCTGTGGGCAATGTGCAGCCACCCTGCACAGATGGATACACAAGCCTAGGTCTCAGTAAAATGCGGAGAGTGATGCCCTTCCCTCCCCTCAGGGCTCAGGACACTCTGAAGAAGAGGAGACAGCAGGAATGGAGGACACCAAGGAAGCAAGGCTTTCTAGACACAGCAGGACCAAAACACATATGAACTCCCAGAGATGGGGCCAGCATGCACAGGGCCTGCAAAGGTCTTCACCATACTGGGTCCCAGTCCTGAGAGGGGAAGTGGACACAAGCCCCACATAACCCAGAAGCTATCTCCAATTCATAACCATTTACAAATGGGAAAAAAAAAAACCCATGTTTTCTTAAAGGGAGTCTCACTGAGGAAACAAACTACTCTTCAGGGTAGGCTGCATGGGCAGAAGTAGATGTCAACAGAACACAAGCTCAGTGGCATCTTTGGAGGCTCCTTATCTCCTAATGCTGTGTCAGAGTTTTTACATTTTATCTACACACACACACACACACACACACACACTTAGAGTTGCATTTATATTATGGCTTTGTGGTTTAATTTTTTTAACTTACTGTTTTTGTGGGATTTCTCAGTGTCTGGATGAGTGTGAGTGAGTTTCTGCTTCTATATGTTTCTTGTGCCCTTTTCTTGGGTGTTTTTCCTTCTGTTTGTTTTGTCCTATTCTGAAGTGTTAGTTTTTATTTTATTTTATATTAACCCTTAGAAGCCTGTCTGTTTTCTAGTGAGAGACAGAAATGTGGTGTATCCAAACAAGAGAGGAGGTGTGAAGGAACTAGAGCAGTGGAAGGGAGGAGGACATGGTAATCAGGATGTATTATGTGAGAAAAAAAATTATTTTAAATAATAGTTGTCAAAATAAGATGTTTGGGGGAAGTTTAGTATTAAAGTAATTTGTTACCAACTTTTACAGTAATTTTGGAAAAGTTTGAAAAGTTTTAAATCCATACCTCAGAATCAAAAGAAGAAGAGGAGGAGGAGGAAGCGGGGAGGAGAAAGGAAGAGGACGTGATGCTGGAACACTTAGTAAGCGTTTCCTTTCCTAGGCTAGCAGCAGCTTTCCACATTGGCTGGAGATCTGTGTTGTAATAATTCAGACCAAGAGAAGTCAGAATGCGCTCCTCTGGCTCTGTGGATGGAAGACTGGGGAGTTGAAGCCGTTCCTTCCGTGACCACCTCATGGCTCGCATGCTGCCTGGCTGGACTGTGATGCGCGTCTCACACGGTCACATTGTCACAGCTGAGCTTCCTCCGCAGATCTTCAGTCATCTCTCCTTTCCTTTCCTCTCCCACTTCCCATTGTACTTCCTTCCCCTTTGTTTCTCCATCTGGCCTTTTCCAGAGCCTCCTCTACCACCCCAATCACTGCTTTTCTTTGGGATGGATAGTTTACCTTCAACTGGTAAGCCTTTGGCGCTCATATCTTCTACCACTTTCCCTCTCTCCCATTTCTATTTATCTGATGACATCACTATGGTAGTAGATTGATATGGCTGACTTCCCCCATAACCTGTGTATTCTAGACTCTCTCTTTCCACTTTGGAAACCCCCAGGACCTTCTCTATCAGAAATGGCTCCTGTGAGGGCATCTGCCCCCGGCTCACCGCTTTCTTTGAGCAGGGCTGAGCTCTGCCCTTAACCCTCTGAGCAAGTGTCTCTGGACAGCGCACAAGCCACAAGTGAGCGCAAAGGCCCATGCTCAGTTTAAACCTCTTTGGTCATCATTGTCCAGTAGGATGTGGTGTGCTCATCCTGCCTGACCACACATGTCAGAACATGAACTTTTCCAGGCCCCGTGTGGTTTGTCAGAGCTTTTGAAATGGCCGACCGGGAAGCTGTCTAACCGCAGGATAAGACAGAGTTTGCTCAAATGACACCACATGTTGGCGAGGATGTGGAGAGAGAGGAACACTCCTGCATTGCTGGTGGGAATGCAAACTAGTACAACCACTTTGGAAAGTTATCTGGTGCTTTCTCAGAAAAATGGGAATAGGGCTTCCTCAAGACCCAGCCATCCCACTCCCTGGAATATACCCAGAAAATGCCCTACCACACAACAGGGACATATGCTCAACCATGTTCATAGTTGCTTTATACATAATAGCCAGAACATGGAAACAGCCTAAGTGTCCCTCAGTAGAAGAATGGACTAAGAAACTGTGGTACATTTACACTATGGAATACTACTCAGCTATTAAAAACAAGGAATTCCCAAAATTTGTTGACAAATGGATTGATCTAGAAATTATCATAATGAGTGAGTTCACCCAGAAGCAAAAAGAGACAAACGGTATATACTCACCTATATCAAAACACTAGTCCAAGGGATACGTACCATGAAAATCTTTACTTACCAAGAAAGTGGGTCAGAGGAGAGGACATCCTATTGAGACTTTAGGTGAGAGTAGCATGGAAGAATGGGGAAATAGTAGGACCCACAGGGTCCTGGAAACCTACAAGAAGAACTTTATGACAGGCAGATCTAGATCCTGGGGTCTTCCTCAAACTAAGGCACCAGCCAAGGAGAATATAGGCAGTAAGCTTCGAACCCCTACCAAGACCTAGCCGACGAACATGATATTCTCCACCATTGAGTGGAGAGTGAGATCTGACTCTCACACGAACTCTGGTGCCCCTTTTCTGACCATGTCCCCCGGATGGGGAGACCTGGTGGCACTCAGAGGAAGGATAGCAAGTTACCAAGAAGAGACTTGATATTCTAAAAGCATATATAGGGGGAGAGGGTCTCCCTCAGTCACAGACATAGGGGAGGGGAGAAGGGGGAAAGTGGGAGGGAGGGAAGAATGGGAGGAAACAGGGGAAGGGCTAACAATTGAGATGTAATATGAATAAATTAATAAAAAAGAAAAAATAAGAGAGAAGGAAAAAAAAAAAAAAAAAAAAAGACAGAGTTTGCCCTCTTCCCGGCCAGGTGTACCTCACAAAGGATCTAGAATTGGGAAGGGAAGGGGATGTGGTGTGGTCACTGTAGCCAGCTCTGCCAGTGTCTCCAGGTGGGCCTGGCTCTAAAGGAGCCCTGTGCTCTTCCAGGGACTTACGTAGCCACAGCTGCAGCATGAATGAATGGCAGTCACCTGGTACTATGAGGAGTCACACAGGGCACAGTGTCCCTGGGGAACTTGACACTGGATTTCACCTCTGCTTCTATAGGGCAGAGGGCAGAGCCCATAGGATGTGGGTAGATTGATTTTAAGGAATTTATCCATACAATTGTGGGGACTGTGGAGGACGCAAACCACAGGGTGGACCAAAGTCAGGATTTCCAGGGAACTGACTTGTGGCTCAAGTTTTAACACAGTGGGAGGCAGACTCCTTGCTCCTCTGGGCAGCTCAGTCATCTTCTCTTAGGGATTTCAGTTGATTCAATCAGGCCCACCCCCATTGTGAAGACTCTCCTGACTTAAGTGTTAGTCCTACCTGAAAAACACCACAGCAAAATCAAGATGCTTGACAAAGTGTCTAGGTAACATAGTGTAGCCAAGAAGACACAGCATCAACCATCAGAAGGAAGACACTGGCATCTTCCAGCCTTGGGCACCAGCATCTAAAAAGAAGGATGGGACAGTGGCCTCAGAGGTTGGCTGTATGTAAGGGCACCATCTAAAGATGCCATCAGAGACAGAGAGAAGAATGACAGAGATCCAAGTATCACGGGACATACCTTGGGTATGGCTGTCATGACAGTCAGGAGAGTTTGTGGCCCTGATCTGCTGCCTCATTAAGAGAAGTGGCCTTGGGTCTGCCTTATTAGCCTGGGACTCCCAGATGCAAAAGCCAGTAAGAACTCGATAGGAGCATTTCCAATGTGATTAAAGCTTCCATACACTGAAGGCCCAATTAAGCTTAGGCATTTTAACTTTATGCTTTGAAACGGGTTTTCTCTAACCCACTGCAGGAGTGCATAGGTTGTAAGGTGGCTAGTGATTAATTGTAGGCACTGAGAAACAAATGCTTGTAGTAAAACCAAGACAGAGAACGAATAATTAATTTTGCTTTTCTGGATGAAAGCAAAGCCACCACTGTCTACTTTTCTCTATTTTCTGCTGAGGCTTCATGCTTTCAGTTCCCTGACAACGAGTCTGTGCCACAGCTTCCGGTCCGTCTCCTGTGACAATACCAGACCGAGCTACAACTTGCATTTGTCAGTTCATCACAACACATGACAGACATACTCATAGTTCCATTTCAGGACTCAGGAGGCTGAGGCAGGAGGATCATGAAATTGAGGCTAGCCTTAGATGCCAAGCGAAACCTCATCTCAACCTACCTACTTACTCACCAAGCAAATAACACAGGGCTTCCTTCAGCATTGATCTAGAGCAGTAGTTCTCAGCCTTCCTGATGCGGCAAATCTTTAATACAGTTCCTCATGTTACAGTGCCCCCCCCCAACCAAAAAATCGTTTTCACTGCTACTTTATTATTGTGATTTTTCTACCATTATGAACCGTCATGTAAATGCCTACGTTTTCTGATGGTCTTAGGTGAAAGGGTCATTCAACGCCAAAGGGGTCATGGCCCACAGGTTGAGAATCACTGGTGTGGAGCCTTCACCAAGTGTGTTGCATCGGCGTCCATTGGGGGATCTTGCAGGTGCTTCTGTTTCTCTCTGCCCAGTTGCCAGGCCCTCCCTAGTGGGGGGGGGGGCATGACTTCAAACACAGCATGTGGACATTGAGGCAGCAGGGCCAGATGGCTATCACATAGGCTTATCTAGTGTACTCAGGGTCTGGCTGCTCATCCATTGTGTTTGTCCTTGGTGGTTTGTTGTTGTAGATATGAGCAGGAGCAGCAGGGTCCCAGCAGATTTGGCCCCTTATGGATAGTGGGTGGCCAGGAGTGTTGAACTCTACTCCTGTTGAGGCTATGGGTCCCTTCTGTCACTTCATGGGGGAGATGAGGGTCCCACCGTCCTATTTTCTTTAAACAATGGGTTCAGTGACTGCGCCACATTCCTTGCTTTGAAGGGCCTGGGCAGGGGCCTCCTTTGAGGCTTTGGGTCCTTGAGATCTTTCTTTCAGACTCTCTTCCTTGGCAGTCAGGGCTTCGGCTCTTGGGATTGCACCACTCTGTTGGCTCGGTAAGGCTTTAACTTGGTCCTCACTTTCTGGTCACCACTGAGTCTTGCCTGCTGTTTCTCAGTGCTGGAAGGGTCTACCCATCATCTAGGACCTTTATGGATGTCAGGAAGTCAGCGATGGTACCAGCCATAGTCATTGCAGTGAACAGACTGATCCTTAGTCCTGTTACCGGCATCACTGGTCTCAGAACAGCATAATCTTGGGCTGAAGAAAATTCTAATGAGGCTATGCCCTTTCCCCCGTTTAATATTAAAAAGCCTTGAGACTTTAGAATATGAAGTAAAAGGGCATAAAGCACTTACAGACATTAATAGGAGCTCATTAATTTCTCAGTGTGGATCTTAGGAATGTTTGCTGGATGCGTGCCATTCCCTTTCTTCCCCTGGAGGGCGTGCTCCAGCAGACAGTAGGGATATTGAGCAATCTTAGAAAACTTTGTATGTTCTGAAAAGAAAATCATCATAGATTTTAGCAATCAATGTCTTCTCATTAAATGTGGAAAATGTCCAGTGTAAACAGTGTAAACGATGATGTTTCCGTAGGTAGTTTTCCAGACACTATTTTCTGGGTGTGTGGAATACAAACGGGGCTGCTTTCCTGCTGTGTGAGGAGGGCCCATTTTCCTAGGTTGGGCAGCCAGCTCAGCTCTGCTGCTGTTTCTCAAACTCTTGAGGAATTCCTGGGCCACTTAGTAAACTCAGAGTTTGTTTGATCGAAACCCTCCTCCGTGGAAACTTGACCAACAGGCTTGTGTTAGGTGGGGGAGCATAGAATGTAAGAAAGTCTAGGCCAGGCCTGGGACTGAGAACTTGGGAGCATATGTTAGGGCAAAGGGTAGGAAAGGCACACAACTCAGTCCTGCTCAGGACAGGAGCCCACTCATGCCTCTGGACTGAACAGGAACATGGCTGGGCGTCTCTGTGACTCATGGCTAGGTCTGGTTTTCCATCACCAGCTCTCACTTACCTTTTGGCCCTGTCCATTTCTGCCTCTTTTCTAACCATTTGGATAGCTTGATTAGAGTGGGAGGTCACAGGGTGCTGTGTTCACTTGGGACATCAGTCTGTTTCCTCGCTGCCCAGGTGCCTGAGGGGCAGGATCCAAGCCGTCTTCATCAACATCACAAAGATTCATACTGTCCTGCATCTGAGAGGTCAGTGTACTTGGTTGTGATGGTCCCTAGCTTTTCTTCCCCAAAAGCATGTTTTTAGGGAAGGAGTATTCCAATATGGCTTTGTGGAAAATATAAGGTTATTTTCCGGAGTGAGCCAACCATGGACATACAAACAAGAGAGTGTACAGGCAGGTATTCTCTGGCTTTGAAAAGCTGACTGCCGTTTTCCACCAGCCCTTGGACAAGAACCCTTCTTCTGTGCTCTGGACATTAAACAACTCAGAAATAAGTTTTGCTAGCCATGTCGCTAGGTAGAGTTTTTCAGGATGACAGATGTACATCATCTATCATTTATCCATCATTCACATAGGAAGGGAAGCTAGCTCCTCTGGAGTTAGCATAACTATTAGAAAATGATATGATTGTGACATTTAGAAGAGATTCTTTGAAGGCAGAAACACTAAACAAATAACCAGAGTTCTCCTATTCTTGGCTTAAAGCTTTCTAAGGCTCTTATGTGCCGGTGACTTCCTGGGTTTGGCGGTTTGTCAGCACTTCCCACAGCTGCTGTGTATTCCTTCTGGGAATTAATACTTCTTTTAGCACTTTGAAAAACTTCACAGTGATGAAAAGAAAGCAAGGAGTAATTTCTTTGTTGTAGAGAGATCCCAAGGTAAAGAGTTTGATCATCAGCTACCAGTAGACAAGTTACCTCTAAGCCTCGTTTGTTCAGTGACTCACAGAGGTCTAGGAGAGAGCCCTGGAAGCTAGTTGCACCATGCTGGGCCTCCTGCAGGCTTCTGTTCCCACCACAGCCTGTTCACTGGCCTCAGGTTCCTTAAGGAATGGCTCTGTGCCCCTAACAGAAGTACCAGAAGGATAAGAGAGATCTTGTGATTGGCACAGCTGCTCATAGGATGCTGAGAGGCCTCTAAGGGTGGAGAGCTTTTCCTGCCACCGTACCGTTAGCTACACGCATAGCTACAGGCATGCACCAAGCAGATGGTGTGTTTGAACTTGGGTAGTCCCCTGGTGGCCAGTAGCTTGACATTTAGTGCTAAAACGCAGTGTACACAGTATTTAGACATAACACAGATTTTCTTTTTATATTTACCCAGATTACACTATTTTGAAGATGGTTTTCTTAAATTTCAATAATTCCTTCTAAAAATGCCTAGGCATGCATTCAAAACCCATCATTTCAATGAAAACATATTGCTCCATACTATTTTGTAAAATTTACACCAGAAAACTCAGATGTAGAAGTAAACCTAAAGGTTATTTAAAAGAGAAATTCAGACCTTCGAGAATGATTCTTCCCTAGTGGGAAGTAGTGGCAGACACAGAAGTGAAGTCAGCACGTGCATAAGCCCCTGTGCTAAGTGAGAGCGGCCCTAGAAGGGATTGGTCAGGAGGCCCTCAGTGTGCAGCGGAATCTCGCTCTAGACAGAGTGGCGTAGCGTGAGCTGTCTGAGGGGCTGGCTCACTTTTATGATAGAATGACCAAGACTGTACTTGGTACAGATGCTCCTGAGCAAGCATCTTTAATGGTCAAAAAGGTCTCTGAAATCAAGACTTGATTTGTCCTGAAGCTTTTGGAGTATTGTGTCCTGAGCAGATGATTTTAGTGACGATGTCTCACAGGTGGGTATTAAAAGCTAGACTTATATACAACCCAGTTTTCTAAAAGACAGAGACCACAGAACTCCTTTTGGGGTGACCTTAAGTAGGTGGCCTGTGAATAAGCTAAGCATAAAACCAGTAAGTGCGACATTGTTCCTGTCACAGGTGGTTCTAGAGTGGCCACATTCATTGAGACAGGACATAGGACAGTGATGCCAGAGGCTGTGGAGAGAGGGGAGAGTTAGGGTTTGATGTTGTGGGGTATCCACAGAGAAGACTGCCCAGACATGGGTTTAAGCCAGCAGTAAGTCTTTATTAGTTGGCCAGCAACTACACTGGGTGCTCAGGGTCCCAGTGTAGCACTCGGCCTTTCTTAGGGTGAGCTTTTAAGTACGAAAACTGTGTTTTTCGTTGACATACTTCAGTTAGCAAGAACAGTTAGCCAGAAGCAGAACTGCAGAAACTAAAAAGCAAGGTTAGTACATTTTGAGACTTTCCCAGAATTATATAGAATTTGATGGATTGGGTCTTTTTTTTTTTTTTTTTTTTTTTTTTTTTTAGTTTTGGTAGATGTTGCCATATACATGCTGAATTTTACAGCCTGCATTATTTCTTCCATCGTGGAGTCAGTTGTATTAAGGTCTGGGGCCTACGAAGGTCTGGGGCCCTGTTACACTTAATATAGCAAAATTTCAGTTTAGGAAGAAGAACATTCTCAAGACGGATGGTGGTGATGACTTCATGAATAAATACAGCAATCACCACTGAATTGTATGACTAAAAAGTTAATAAAATAAATTTTATGTTTGAACACCTTAATACAGAAAGAAAAATGTTCAACAAACTTAAAAAAAAAGTACACATATAAAATCCCAATAGCAAAAGTGAAGTAAACCAATTTTAAAATGGGCTGCATAACAACGAAGATAGATATTTCTCAAAGGCAAATGTAGAAATACTCAATAATTGTATTAAAAATATTTCACATCACCAATCACCATGGAAATACAAATCAGAGCCACAGTGAGGCATTGTCCCAGCAAAAATGGTGGTTACTAAAAGGAGCACAGGTGTTAGGGGGCTGAGGAGACCAGTCCTTGCAAATTCACAGCAGGGCTGTGAACCAGCAGAGCCTTACAGACACGAGGACGCGGTAACCTTCCAACAGCACTTCTGTATGACCTGACACTTCTTCTAACATGTGCATGCTCAAAGGAGATGAAGCCACCACGTCAGAGGACTACCTGCAGTCCACGTTCAATGTAGAATAATCCACAATGGCTAAGAAAGGGGACAGCCTAAGTACGTATCATCTGATGAGTGGATAGAGACCGTGACACATATGCAGATGGCTCCTCTTCAGTCACTGAAGGAATGGAATCCTGTGTGGAGGGAACCTGGGGATGCGATGCTAAGTGGATCGCATGGTCTCAGCTGTGGATCTTACTGACAGTCCAGGGTGAATTAGTCAAGGTTATGTAGGGTAACAGAACCTACAGGATAAATCTGTCTCTGTCCCTCTCCATATATATGTAGAGATATCTATATCTAGATGTATATATGTAGATACACATCTATAGTAGAGAGTGAGCAAGAGAGATTTATCATATATATATATATATATATATATATATATATATATATATATATATATATATATATATATATAATTTATTAGAATGATCTGCAGGCTGTTGTCCAGCTAATACAATTGCTGCCTATGAACAGAAGGTCCAAGAATCCAATAGATGTTCAATCCATGAGTCTAGATATCTCAGCTGGTCTTCACTCTACACTGGAGTCCTGAAGGTGTAGGCTCATTTAATGCAAAGGAATGGGCTTGCTATCGAGGCTAGAGGAAGCAGGCAAAGAGAAAAACCTTCCTCCCTCCATTTCCTTTATATAAGCTTCTAACAGAAGCCGTGGCCCAGATTAGAGGTGGGTCTTCCCGCTTCAAAGCGTCACACTAAGTAAAACGCCCTCACAGGTGTGCCCAGCCAATTTTGGTTTTCAGTCAAGCTGACAACCACGAACAGCCATCACAGGGATCACAGGGTTAATGGTGGTCACTAGAGGCTGGGCAAGAAGAGGGAGTGAGAAAACATGGAGCAGCAGGTTTTATGTTCCAGTTAGAAAGGAGTGACAAGTCCTGGGTGCCATTTGCACATCAGGGCTACTGGATAATGGTGAAGAACCAGAGGAAACAGAAGAAAGGACTGAGTGTCTTCCCCATGGAGAACTTGAAGAAGACAGGACTGTTGGCTTTTAAGCACAACATACTGTACTTATATATGCAAGCATCACATGGATGGCAGGTGAAGTGATGCATCTATAGCCTTCCTAACACACAGGCTTGATGGTGTCTGTGGTTTGAGGCCAGCCTGGGCTAAATAGGGAGACCCCCAAACACATCAATAGCTTCCCATAGAAATGAACAGTTTCTATATGTTTTGTGTTTAAAATGTTTAACTAAACGTGAAACCAACTGAGCCAGTGCCTACCCTAAGCTTTCACCCTCATGGAGTAGTATTTATGGTGTAGGGAGGGACTGTGCACACTGGCAGAGGAGAAAGGTGAACACCAACACAACTACAGACCCTTTGATCTACAGTGGTGCTCTGCCTGCAAGATACGCTAGTGCAATAGTGGTGCAAAGAATGTGGGGATGACCAGGCAAGACCTGTTTTGATTTAAGGCCCTCTCCAGGAGATGGAATTCATACCCAATGGTGCGTGGGTAACCAAGAACCTAAGACTAGATAGGCCGGGTACCCATGGGGACACCAAATACTGCTGTTCTGCTAAAGGAACACAGCAGCAAAATGACCCCTAATGACATCCTGCTGTGCTGATAGGTCAGTGTCCTGCTCAGCCATCCTCAAGAGAAGTTTCCTCCGACAGTAGATGGGAGCAGGGAGTTCTGTTCAGAAGGGGCTAGAAGGAGTGTAAGAGCATAACGGACACACACACGAACTCTCAGAGACTATGGCATGCACAGAGCCTGCGTGGGTCTGCAGTAGATGGGGCTTGGCGCTGAGAGGAGTGGACACAAGCCCCACTGCTAACCCAGAAGCTGCCTCCAATTGATAGCCACTGGCAAATGGAAAGTAAGTTTTGTTTTTCCCAAGGGAGTCTACCTGGGGAAACAAACTACTTTCAGGGACAGGCCCCATGCGCAACACTTAAAATGAACTTAGTGGCGTCTTTGGAGGTTCTTCGTCTCAAAATATTGTGTGAGAGCAGTTTCATTTTAACTTATAGGATTTTTGCATATGTATCATACCTTCTAGTTTTGTGTTTTTATAGGATTTCTGTGTGTGTGTGTGTGTGTGTGTGTGTGTGTGTCTGTGTGTGTGTGTACATGAATGCCTCTGCATTTATATGTGTTTCTCATAATTTTTCTTCAGCTCTTTTTCTTCTGTTTGTTTGTTTTGTCCTTTTCTGATTTATTCATTTTTTTTATTATTATTATCATCATTGTCATCGTCATCATTGTCACTTAGATGTCTGTTTTCTGACAAGCGACAGAAAGGGATCCGAATGGGAGTGGGGGGAACTGGGAAGCATTGGGGGAAGAGAAAACCATAATCAGAATATATTATATAAGAAAAATTAATCTTCAATAAAAGAAAAAAATCAACATAGTCATATTGTAAGTTGATATATGTGAGCTAAAGTAAATATATGATTTGTACTAAAATTGAATTAATGAGAACTCGATGTCAGATGTGGTCTATGTATAATATTTTCTGTGCACAGCAGCACTGAATCACACAGAGCTGCTAAAGTATCATCGTAGGACCAGGGGAGAGATGTGCCAATCTCAAGTAAGAAGTTCAAGCTGTTAGCAATATTCCTGAGAGTGAACCATTTATTTTGGCATTGTATATTTATATAACTTTACAGGCTTATGTTCTTCTGAAGGCGACACATACATTTTGTTTTGTTTTCTTTCCATGAAATTCTGAAGGCATTATCAGGAAATTCGGGGCCAGGGGCTCTGTTCGATTTCATGTCACGAAATTATACTTTGCGAAGTCTCAAGCTGAGAATGAAGTTTAAATTTGGTTTGTGAAATTGTTCAATACCAGAGAATTGCTCCTACCACTCATTCAAAGTGAGGCCCAAGGGGCCTGGGAGTGCCAGGCAGCCCTCGGCCAACTCCCTGTCCTTTCTCCTTCTATCTTCAATGTCACTGGCTAGGAATGCTGAGTCCTGGCTGGGGGGGGGGGGACACGGTGGGGGGTTGCAACTGCGGGGGAGGCAAGATGGGTGTAGGACTTATTTATTGCAGAAGAAAACCACAGCCTCAGAAATCACAAGTTTCACTGCTGGGGTTGTTACGTCCCAACCGACTATGGCAAATGCGATCATCACTGGCTGCACAGGGTCCTAAGTGGAGGGAGAGCCCAGCGTGAGCTGTCCATAGCAGGGCGTGGCACTGGGGCCCAAAACGCATCCAGGCTTAGCTTGGCACATGCTTCTCTGCAGAATTCTCCAAGTGTCTAAAACTAGAGAGAGAGGAGTAAGGAGCAGACATTCACCCTTGTCCCAGCCCTGTAGGTCTTTACAGTTTCCTAGAACTCCCAGGGGTGCATGGGCATGCAGAGCTAGCTTCAGTTATGTTTGGTAGCATTTAGAGCCATGAGAAGGAAAGCTCTTTCTCTGTCTGTTCTGACCTATAACTCTGAACTTTCTTTTTTTTTTTATGTTAAATCTTTAAAATATATCTTTTTTTAAAATTTTTAAATTTTTTTTATTAATTTATTCTTGTTACATCTCAATGTTTATCCCATCCCTTGTATCCTCCCATTCTCCCCCCCCCCATTTTCCCATTATTCCCCTCCCCTATGACTGTTCCTGAGGGGGATTTCCTCCCCCTGTATATGCTCATAGGGTGTCAAGTCTCTTCTTGGTAACCTGCTTTCCTTCCTCTGAGTGCCACCAGGTCTCCCCCTCCAGAGGACATGGTCAAATGTGAGGCACCAGAGTACGTGAGAAAGTCATATCCCACTCTCCACTCAACTGTGGACTGTTCTGACTGTTGGCTAGATCTGGGTAGGGCCTTAAAGTTTACGGCCTGTATTGTCCTTGGCTGGTGCCTTAGTTTGAGCGGGACCCCTGAGCCCAAATCTGCCTATCATAATGTTCTACTTGTAGGTTTCTAGGACCCTCTGGATCCTTCTACTTTGCTATTCTCCCATGCTTCTCTCATTTAGAGTCCCAATAGGATGTCCTCCCCTCTGTCCCAGTTTCCTGGTAAGTGAAGGCTTTCGTGGGACATGCCCCTTGGGCTAGTATGCAGATATAAGTGAGTATATACCATTTGAGTCTTTCTGCTTCTGGGTTAACTCACTCATTATGATCATTTCTAGCTCAATCCATTTATCCACAAATTTCGGGAATTCCTTGTTTTTAATAGCTGAGTAGTATTCCATAGTGTATATGTACCACAATTTCTTTATCCACTCTTCTACTGAGGGACACTTAGGCTGTTTCCATGTTCTGGCTATTATGAATAAGGCTGCTATGAACATGGTTGAGCAAATTTTCTTGTTGTGTGCTGGAACATCTTCTGGGTATATTCCAAGGAGTGGAATAGCTGGGTCTTGAGGAAGCCCTATTCCCATTTTTCTGAGATAGCACCAGATAGATTTCCAAAGTGGCTGTACTAGTTTGCATTCCCACCAGCAATGCAGGAGTGTTCCTCTCGCCCCACATCCTCGCCAGCATGTGGTGTTACTTGAATTTTTGATCTTAGCCATTCTGATGGGTGTAAGATGGAATCTCAGAGTTGTTTTGATTTGCATTTCCCTGATGACTAAGGAGGTTGAGCATTTCTTTAAGTGTTTCTCAGCCATTTGATATTCCTCTGTTGAGAATTCTCTGTTTAGTTCCAAGCCCCATTTCTAAATTGGGTTATTTGGTTTGGTGGTGTTTAATTTCTTGAGTTCTTTATATATTTTGGATATTAGACCTTTGTCAGATGTAGGGTTGGTGAAGATCTTTTCCCATTCTGTGGGCTGTCGCTTTGTTCTCTTGACAGTGTCTCCTGCCTTACAGAAGCTTCTCAGCCTCATGAGGTCTCATTTATTAATTGTTGACATTAAGGCCTAGGCGGTTGGAAAGTTTCTGAGTATGTTCACTGCCAAAGCTTCCGTCTAGTCTTCTTTAAGTGTGATGCCTTGCTAAGGTCACTATGGGAAGATGCACGCTGTATCTCAGGGCCTGCAGACACTACCCAGTTGTGAGGGGGAAGGATCTCAGTGCATACCTGGGCACTATGGCCCTCTCTTCAGCATGAGTTGGGTGAGGAAGAAGCTGAACTAAGGTGGTACACTTGAGACCTCTAAGCACTAACTGTGTACTCCAGGCCCTTCATCTGGGGGCTGTCACTGTGGCGTGAGGGCACTTGGCTTAGAGAACGCAGCCTTTCTCAGCTGGCCTGTTCATCTTCACAGGAGTGCTGACAGAACATGCACATGAACCTGTCCTTTGTGCTGCAGGCTAAGCCATACAGAGGGCACTGAGCCTCTGGATGAGGGGGTCACTGTGCTGCAGGCTAAGCCATACACAGGGCACTGAGCCTCTGGATGAGGGGGTCACTGGTGATTGACAAGGAGCAGGAAACTGACATCAGGATCTCTGTCCATCACAAGCCACAGGACAGTGGTTAGAGAACTAGGCAAGACTAGTGCATGAAGTTTAGAGGCTACTCCTAAAAAGGAAGTCAGAAGAATCTTCTGTGTTCTGAACCAGCAAGGCAAAGTCACCTAACACTTTTCACTTGTGAAAGGCACAGCAAGGGTGGGTTGCTGATAGCGTTGAGTGAATAAGACAGCCAACATTTTAAGGGAGACTTAATTCCCTCATGGGCTTTGAGAGTGATCAACGGCACGTGCGCACGTACCCTTTGCCCGACTTGACTTGTTCGTGCACTGTTTGTTTGACTCAGGGCTGCTCTGGGAGAGAGACATCCACTTTATAGACAAAGACACGTCTAGGTCCAGAGCTGATATATTTTATCAAGGGGCTGACGTCCTGATGACACTGGACCCCAACCCACAGCAAACAGCTCCTCTGTCTCCTCTCTCGCTGTTGTGCTGCCCAGTGCTTACTGGTGAGTGAGGAGGCCTGTGGGAGCTCTCAGACCTGCTGCTGGCGTAATTACCTTAACCAGGCTTCAACCTGCTCCAGAGAGGCATGGGGAGCGGAGAAAGTCCTTCACCTGCACACTCCCAGTGGCTGGAAGCTTCTTTGAACAGACAGCTCTCACTGTTCACCTGGTAAATAGGTATAAGGACCTGTAGTTGGTGTGGCCTCCAGGTACCCGCAACTAGCGCTCTGCCTGGGAGCACAGAGAGCAGGATGGAAAGGGGTAGATGCCATGGAATCGGGACTCTGTGGGGCTGGGTCTTGGAGAGCATGGATAGCATGCAGAGTGTGTGGATCGAGACCCATACAGTCTGACACCACCCCCGCAGCACTCACACCGACACCGTCTTGGGATTTGAGAGTGGTGCTCTGTCATCCACTTACCTCTTAACCATTCCTTTTCATAAGTGATTCACACCACACCATGTGCCATAATCTCCACGGTACATAGAGAACCTTCCGCTTCTTTATCCACTCATCTGCTGATGGATGCTGGCTGATTCCTGTCTTGGCTAGTAGGAAGGACAATGGAATAACCCTGGGAGAAAGCATATCTCTCACTATCCTGTTGCCAGTTCTTTGGACTGTATTCCAACAGTTGAAATGCTGGCACATGAGGTAGTTCTATTTTTAACTTTTTGAAGCAGTTTCCCTCCTGCTTTGCATGGCAGCTGCATCCTTTAGCAACCATGTACAGGGCTCCAGAA
Organism: Acomys russatus; assembly: GCF_903995435.1. Classification (NCBI taxonomy): domain Eukaryota; kingdom Metazoa; phylum Chordata; class Mammalia; order Rodentia; family Muridae; genus Acomys; species Acomys russatus. The sequence continues at coordinate 8,505,191 of NC_067163.1, forward strand.
CCCCACGCCCTGTGCAACACCTGCCCGTTATCTTTTAAAATAATCACCCTCGATGTAACTTGAACCCTCAATTTCCTTGATGTCCAGTGATGTTGTACGTGTGTGTGTGCGCGCGCGCGTGTGTGTGCATGTACAGGTATGTGTGCACATGCATATAGAAGCCAGAAGTAAGCTTCAGGCATTGTTCCTCAGGCAATGCAAACCTTTTTTTTTTTTTTTTTTTTAAAGACATAATCTCTCACTGTCCTGGAATTCATTAGTTAGACTGGGCTGGCTGGCCAATAAGATCTAGACTCCACCTCTCTCAACCTTGCCAGTGTTAGCATAACAGGTGCATACTACTTTTTTTTTTAACATGACTTTGAGCCCTTATGCTTATAAGGCAAACACTTGACTGAACCATCCTTGTCATGCTGCAACCCAGCACCACCATCATCTTCATTTTCTTTTTTGAGCAAAGAAACAGGTGCACAGACGGGAAGGCATGCATGGGTATTAGGACAGGTGTTTTCTGCAGGTGGCTTTTTCTGAGAAGGAAGCCTCTAATAGGACATCTGATGCCTTGTGACCAATGTGTTCAAGGGAGACTTTGAGATGAAGCAGTCTGCACTCCCCAGCACTGAGTCTTGATTCTGCAGAGGGTGTCTGCAGAAAGCTCAGAGACACACCTCCTGCTGAACAAGTCTGGCCAGTGTGTGCATGAGGACAGACCATCCACTAAGTGCATCAGCTCACTGCACCCAGACTCACAGTCTACTCAGTGTTCTACCAGAGTGGATTTTTTGCCCTAGTAAAAAAAATGTACAAATTTGTGAGTTGCTAACATCAGTCAAATATCATGATGCACTTAAAAAAAGAAAGAAAGAAAGAAACTAACAGTGTTTACAGCATGGTGGTGGAGACATCAGGAGCTGTCCATCTCAGTGGCTCTATTATTTGGACCTGAGACTGAGACTCAGTTTTTCTTGGCCAGGAGATGTGCATGGAGAGGGGCAAGGCCGCGACAGATGAAGGATGCTCCCTCTTCTGGAATGGGAAGCTGGATATAGAGTCACCGCCTTGCCTCTCTGAGATCCACCTACTGTCCCTGTCATCCCTCACTCAAGATGTAGTGGTCCCGGGATTTGGCAATCCTCATCATAAACACGGGGCCAGTAATCAATGTTCACAAAAGGTGGTGGCACTCGAGAGGGAAGGCCAGGGCATCTGGGAAGTGTAAAGCTCAGGGTTTGTTATTTAATTTAATTTATTTATTTGGGGGGGGTGCTATTTTAAAGCAGAGCCCAAGTCTGGGAATGTGAAGGGAACTGGTGGTGGGCTTGGGAGGAAGGGAGGCACTTCCTCTACAGCAGGGCATCTGTAGGACTCCTGGACCTTTTCTCTTGTTCCTCTTGTGTTCTTCCCAGAAGAACTGTTTTCTGAGTTACATATTCCTCCCGACCCCCCACTGCTACCTTAATTATACCAGAGTCACCATCTCCTGCCCACTTGTTAGTTGTAGCACACTGCCTCCTATTTACCCCACATGAAACTCTGGGAGGACAAGTTACCCTCCTGGCAAGCCTGTCCTGCATGGGGAAAGGGTGTGGTCCACAGATGTATTTTCTGTCCTATGTGTCCATCATGGCTTCTTGAAGTTCTGCAGAGAATCCCAAATCCAGCAGCATTTCTGTCTCTCTTTCTTTGTTTTGCTGATGGTTGTTGAGCTGGTCCTAATTCCATGGCCCCTCAGCCATGTTAAGGATGGACAGTTTCATTGTGTGTAGTGTCCAGATCTTGGCCAGGAAGACAAGGTTAACTGAGCATTTATTTTGTCCTCCGACTCTCCGTCTATAAAACAGGGGAGACACACCCATACGATGAGAATGGAGCTGGCTAAGGAACATCCACACAGCGTCTCAGGTATAGAAACGAGCAAACAACAGCTGCCTGTGAACTGAGCTTGGATGATGTGAGCACAGAACCCAAAGCCAGGGCTGCCAGTACATGCAGCTCCTGGCTGGACATGTTGGGGAATCCCTACATTTCTTTTGCCAAGAGAAAACTGAAAGACAATCTTGGTGTGCAGTCCTCAGATAAACCCAGTACTTCTTGCAGAGCCCAAAAAGTAATGGGTTTGAGTGTTCTCCAACACAGCCATCTGGTCAACCTGGCACCCAGTATCAGGAAGGTACTTGGGGAAGGCTTTTCCTGCTATCTAACCTGGCTTCGTAGTACCGGCCGGTGACACAGCACAGGTCTTAAGGGTTCTATAGACGGAAAGTATTGATGATTCAGACATCGAAAGCACTTAAAATAAAGTCTCATGGATTTGTACCCTTCACAGACAGAACACACTAGCGAAATTAAAAGGCAGCTTCGCTATATTGGTACCTTGAAGTTGATGTATTCACTCAGCTTTCCATGACATTCAGCTTCAGTAGGCCAAGGAGGAGAATTCAATTCAAAGGGGCATTTCTACTTTGTCCAGATGTCATGTCGTCTCACATTTGTAGCACATCCTAGTGCTCTGCTTCTAGAGAAACCTCTGGTTAGGCTCATTAAGGAACCAAGCCAGGTCCCAGAGACTGGGGAAGTCACAACTGTAGCTTTATCAACAACTGGGACGTATAGGCCCTGTCATGGGCTTGAGCACAGACAGACTAAGGCCAGTTGCTGTATGAGTGCTGCTTTCCACCTGGTGCCAGGCAATTATTGGCTGAAACTGCCCACTCACTGGCTACCAGTAAGAACCCAAGCCTTCTTCAGGGCTTACAGCCTCCCATAGGCCAGTGGCTCCATCGTAAATCACAGCAGAATTGCTGTAGGAAGCTGATCTCATCTGTGGAAGCTGTAGCCTGGACTTTTTGATCAGTAGAAAAGGAACTCTGACTCCCAGAGAAGTGCACTGGTAGCACAGAAGGCCACCGTGCTAAATGTCATCCATCATCATTTAAAGAATCCTTCAAAATGACTATACCGGACTTGGGAACTAAATGAATTTATAGATAAATATGTGAGTACTACGTAGTGACACACCCTTTAAATGTAAAATAAGTCAAAGGGCAGAAATGCAATCCTTGTGTGAGCTCATGGTGGTAGTTCAGGTGGCTTTCTTCCATTGAAATGACACCAAGATCTTCCACAAGGTCTCATGGATGCAGATCTTCATGGTAGCCTTTACTTTTTTGAGTAGGAGACTATGATGGGGCTTCATCAGAGACCCCTCAAACACCTGGTAACGGATCGCTCCTCATCCCACCAGGACCCATAAACACTGCCCTGCAGAATCTCTGATGATCTCCCAGCCCCTACAGAGACTCAATCACCCTAACCATCTGACCAAGTTCCCAGGTGACATGACCCCTGGTGGAGTGCTACCTCTGCATGGAGTCAGCAACCTGTGGGACTTGGCCTGTTTTGAGCCACTCACAGAGTGTCCTTTTCTCATGGCTTTGACTGTGCTTCAAGGATGCATATGTCTGTTGCTGTCTTCAGCCTCTACAGAGGAGTCCTAGTTCATGGGAGAATAAAATATGAGATGACCGCATGGACTATTTTTTCCCTTTTTTGCAGATTAATAAATCGCCTTAAATGCAGTTTTGATGAAGGCCACAAGGACCTTTGCCGTCTGTTGCCACGTGGGTTTTAGTTTCGCTGATGCAGATTCAGCTTCCCCAGTGTGCTGAGAAGAACACCAACTGGGAGATCACATTCCTTCTGTTGAAATAGTTTACTGAATAGCAATTAAGAACAAACAGTCTTGCCTTCCATTCTTGCTATCCTTGCCATTTTTATTCTGGTAAACATGTTTCTCTTTGGTAAATATATTTATATATATTTTCCTACTTAGTATGTATATAGCTCATTTCTCAAAAATGCATATGATCGTTTTTCACATCAAGTCAACTCTGGCAGTGTTCTCTGAGAGTTTGTTTTAGTACTTAGAATTTCACAATGCCTTCTCTCCCTTTTTCCCATCTTTCCTTTTTTTCCTTCTTCCTCCTCCTGCTCTTTCTCTTCCCCCCTTGCCTCCTCTTTTGAGGAGATCTCTTTTTAGGTTTAATTCACTCTTGAAAACATCATCTCTCTTATTTTCCCTAACCAGCAGTTTCTTTCAGATTTGATGGTAAAGATTTGTCAGTCTCTAAATTGAATTGGACGAGCCCAGGGATGCCTACAATGCCAGCTATTGAGAACGGGACTCTGCAGGGAGATTTTACTGAGACTGGCAAGAAAGACCCACAGATTCAGTTACCGTAATCACATACCTTGAAATCATTATACAGGTTGGCTTCAGGGTCACTGAATCTTCTAATATATTTAAATAACTGTGCAAACTTTTTGTCTGCGCTATTTCAGAGTTCAAAGGCACTGGCTCTGAAGGAGTGCTAGAACCACACTGTGAACTGTGAACTCACGGGTGTCTCCATTAAGCCTTGTCTACAGCAATTTCAGCTGAACATGGCTTTTGTGTTCCCAAGCGTAATGAAAAGAATACCAAACAATGATTTGCATCAACCTAAAATGTACGTGGTAGCTCTTTTTGTTTCATCTGTGGATCCTCATGGGGGAACTTGGGTTTGCTGGACCACAGCCTGTCTTATTCCTAAAGCCTCCTTGCCCCAGGAGCAGCAGGGACACAGCATAAGCCCCAAATACGTCTAGGAACAGTGACTATTACATCTGTATCCCATGGGAGATGATGTTTATCATTGAGGATTCTAGAAGAAAAACATTAATGAGTATCAGATGTTCATACAGAAACATGGGAAGATGGTACGCATGACTAGAAGCTTTCAAAAATAGTTTAGAAATTTCCATCCTGCAAAAAGAGCAATAATAGAAATATCTCATCATGCCTATGGAGCTGCAGTGTCTGTCTGGGACCCCCCCGCCCCCGCCCCCGTGCCCTATCTACTTGCATCTGGAACTCACTAACATCTACTAACACGTTTCCCAGGCCTAATGCCACCTTCTTAGCATCCAGGCTCTGTGTTTTTGCCTGAATACCATGTTTTATAAAAAGAAATCTCTTTCATGTGAACATATTTTAGTAGAGTGTTCCAAGTACATCCTCAACAGGACAGTGTTACTTTTTCTTGTCCTTTTTGGAGCTAGGACCATGGTGTAGTGTCACAACACATTCTGTTCTGGCATTTTCCATGGGAGGCTGGCAGTGGGCACATGTATCCAGGAGGGGTCTCCCATGAGACACCCATAGTAGAAGCACCGTGAGTGTCAATTCAGTTCACATAAGATATATCAGATTCTCTTGCTATTTCTAACCTGAGTCTAAATTGAAGATGATGCCAGAAGGAGCCAACTGGCTCTTCATGGTATCATTTTAGGATTCAAAGAGAGTCAATGATTAAAGTGTTCATTAGTGGTAGACCAGATAAAGTTGGCATTTATTTGAACCAATAGTGTCCTGGGCCTTACCTTGTCCAGGTCAGCCAACTTCAATGTAAATGATTGTGTCAGAGCACAAGTTTTCACAACCTAATACCCTCATTCTAAAAAACGAATTGATTTTATGAATATATATATAGATCTGTATATATATATATATATATATATATATATATATATATATATATATATATATGCCCACATATATTCAAATAAATACAAGTGCAGTCATGTTGAGTTGGAGGCAGGGAGAGAGAGAGAGAGAAGCAGGAGACCACATAGAGCATCTCACGTCATCCTGGGCGCTTAGATGAATGCATGTCCCCAAAAGGAGGGGAGACAGGAGGAGATTAGATTCCTGGTGTTTAGCTCCAGCTTTGAACATCATCACTCTGACAGGCTGCTGGGTGGAGATGTAAAGAGAGGATCTCTGGACACAGCTGTTAAAATCCCTTTTGAGAAAATAACCAGGGGCTCTGAGCAATGACAATGGGTTAAGCAGCAAGGGTGCATTTTTAGGAACTCTTGTAAGAGGAGGCATGGCTGGAGTCTCAGACTTGTGCCTCTCATGGAGGTATTTTCCACTGACCAATACTGAACCCTGTAACTGTCCTGGAAGATGTGGTTGACCCTAGGCTGGTCAGATGGGCCCTGGCCCCAGACCCCTCCCTACCACCCTGGCCTCAGTGGATATAATTCTATTCTAGAACCTTACTTTCTTGGCCCCAGGAAAGAGTAATAGTGCTGTAGGGCACCCCCTCCCTGCCCTCTTTCTCGGCAGGGCAGAATTGTGCGGGCTTAAGGCACAACCTCGAAAGGGCCGCTGAGAAAATGTCAAGGCCAAAAGAAAGAACAGCCTAGTATCGGGGCTCCGTTGCGATGTGTGGGCAAAGCTCTGTTATTTCTCTGTGACTCTTGTGATGTGCTTGAGTAGATTAGGGATCTGAGGTTTGGGGCGGGGTTTGAAGTAGGGAGAATAGAAGGAGAGGTTTCCATGTGATGAGTAAAACCACAGAGGGTTGAGAGACAGCATCACCCCTCCAGCCTTCGAACAAACAAGCCAGCCTCTTCGTTTTCATGTTTCTTCCGTAATTCTTAGCTACGTGCTTGCATCATACCTAGGAGCATGCCGATATTGTGGAATAGCAGCATTGAATTAACTGTCCTCTGGGTTTTCAAAATATTCATACTCACACCGTCTGCCTACCATGCCACCATGGCAGAGACAGTTTACAGAGCCTGAGTGTAGTCCTTCCTTACCTATATTGTGTAAATCAGTGCTGAAAATAAACCATGAATATGTAATATATGTTAGCATACATGAAAACACGAGAAATGTCATGGTAGGCTGTACATGTGTGCGTAGGGCCATAGTGGACATTGGAGAGTCATAGCAGGTTGAAACTTCTGCTGACATCCAGAGCCATGCGTTTCAATAACAGCCGATCAGCATCAACTCAGAACTCTACTACATGGGCCTTGCTGGCATTAAGTTGAGAATTTGTCTTTAGTTTTGCTCTAAAGAGTAGAATGCGATTAAATCTTGAAAGCGGTTGTATGCTCATCGGGAACTTGGGAAAATACTGTCATTAACATTTGGCGCTGTAGTTCTGAGGAAATGTCAAAAATCCCAAGGGAACGCAGGGCTGGCACCACTACCAGAGCCACCTTCCAGAGGTCATGGCCTGGTGACATGAGTGACTGTGTCTTATGGACATCTGCTGAGTCCAGCTTAATTTTACATTTTTAAAAAAAGTTGACTAAGCTCTCTTGTTTATGACATGTAGGCACATTTCCCCACACTGCCCAGGGCCACTATAACAGGCACACAGAATCAGGAATCTATAGATAAGAGTGCGGGCATTCCCTAAGATTATGACCCACTAACTTGCATTTGAAAAGTGAGGTGATAACAGACCTGTTGATTCTGCTGATGACAGACTCAGTCCATCTTTATCCCTATGCATGGTGGGAGCTCTTTGCACTGACTGCGTAGAGCTTGAGTTATGGGCATAGCATTGATTTATGAAGGACTATTTAGAAAAGTGGATTCTCAGGTGGTGTGCATATTAATGTTGGGCTTTGTTTCTATGATCAATGATCATATATATTCACTTATTTTTTATTTTTAAAATTTTTTATTTTAATTTTATTAATTTACTCAGATGACAACTCAGTTGTTATCCCATCCGTCACTTGTGTCCTCCCATTCCTCTCTCCCTCCCGTTTTCACCGTATTCCCCTCCCCTAAGTCTATGACCAAGGGCGACCTCCTCCCACAATATTCACTTATTTTTGATAATTTTATTTTTTGGAAAAAAAAAAACCATACACATGGTAGCACTCATTTAGAAAACCACATCCTAGAAGACACAAAGCAAGAGAGGCCATCAGTACAAGCCAGGCCTCCTAGCATAAAGCCAACCCATGAGACTTGGCTTCCAGCCAGAGAAAGGGGAGGCAGTTCCATGATTCATATTAGCCATGCGGTAGCTTCAGATACTGTGCTTTCTGCACGTCATCTATATTTAGTCTCAGGCCAAGAAGGAAATGCATCCCTGAGTTTCCAGGGAGGACTGAAGTGCTGTGAGGGCAAGACAGCACAATAGCCTTGTTGTTAGCCTGGCATCCAAATGCCCCATCATCCAGTCAGATGTCCCATCCTAGGTGGAAGCTGCCTCATTATGTGGCAGTCAGAGTATATGACAGGGATGAGAGGAGAGCAGACACATACGTAGGCAGATTCTGCAACGTGGATGTTGGGGATACAGAGAAGAATCAGTTAGGCAACCCAGGCTGCCATCCCTAGCCAGCACCATGCCAACGGGCACTTTGAGGGTCGAGTCCTAATGATGCTCCGACTTGCCCTGACTTCCTCCTCCATGTTTCCTAGTGTCTTGATCTCTTCACTGTTGTTGTGAGAAGATACTGTACAGAAAGTAACTTAAGGAAGAAGGGGTTGGTTTTTGCTCGCAGCCCCATGTTGTAGTCTGTCAAAGCGTCAAGAGCTTGAGGGAGCTGGCCACATCCAATTAATAATCAAGAGTAGAGAGCAGTGGATGCATGCTCAGCTCATTTTCTATACTTTATAGTCTAGGATCTCTTGTCTAGGGAATAGCTCTGCCCACAATTAAAATAGCTCTTCTCACCAGGGTTGATACAAACCAAGATAATCTTGTACAAGGACGCCCAGAAGTTTATGCTCAGATGACCCTAGAATTTGTCAGGTTGACAATTAGCACTACCATCGTACTTGTAATCTCGAGACAGCTTCATGTTTACTTTTAATTACCAAAGAAATACAAAATATGGGGAAAAAAAAGAAATACAAAATATGCTTATATCATAAAACAATAAAAAGCAATGTGAGGAGACTTCACTTGTGCCCTAATGTCTGCGAGGCCCTGTCCGGAACCAATGCTGAGAGTGTGTCATAGGAACAGGAAGAGGAAGCTGAATCAGGCTGAGGCACCGAGACAATAATGCTCTGAGTCCTGGAGGTGGAACTGTAGCAGATTCGGTGCCTGGCAAGGGACATGCCCTACCAACCTTGGTGTCACCATCTCACGGTGTTCCTTCATGGAAGAGAGCAGGCTGTGGGACTCAGGGCACTGATCTAGAAGCCTAACTCAGGCTCCTCCCAAACTGTCCTGTCAGTTCCCTGAGGTCTTATAAGTCACCCTGAGGTTTGGGCTTTAACACATGAACTTGGGGGCGCAAAGATATCACCCAGAAAAGTGACTTTCATGGGTGACATGCTTCCAGCATCTCAGAGTAGGCTAATGTCTGTTACGGGGCAGTGGCGAGATTCTCTGAGCTGCAGATGATTCTTTTGATCTCTAGCTTTTTCTTTACTAAGGATATGTTTTGAATTTCGTGCATTTTCAAACACACATTTGTGTTGGACGTGTGTTGTGGGCTCACCTGCACACAAGTAAAGGCCAGCGCACAATCTTGGCGGCTGTTCCTTAGGCAGGATTCACCTTGTTCTCTGAATCAGTCTGTGCACTGGCCAAAAGCTTCCCAGTTCAGCTGCACTGCCGGCCAGTGTGCACCACGGATGCGCCTATCTCTGCAGCCTCAAAGCTGGCTTACAAGTGTGTACCACCACACCAAGCATTTCTTTATGTGAGTTCTGGAGATCATCAGACTAGGTGCCTTACAGATGCCTGTAAAGCAAACACTTTGCCAATTGAGCCGTTTCGCCAGCCAACCAAGGACAGCTTTATTTTTCCAGTTGTGTTTGAGGCTGGGCCTCTCTATGTCATCCTGGCTGCCCTGGAACTTGATAGGTAGATGAGGCTGGTCCTGAATTCACAGAGATCCCCTCTCTGCCTCCCGTGTGGTGGGATTAAAGGGGTTTGCTGCCATGGCTCGTGAGGACAACTTTTATGAGATTCATTCCCCTCAAATTGCAATTATATGGAGGCACCCTTTTTTATTAAGTCACTCTTTGCCTGGAGTAGACCCAGTGGGTGGTGGTTGTTCTGCCAGTCTTTACTGAATGGTGGGTTAGGAGACTTAGCCCTACAGGGCTACGTCAAGGCACTGCATCTACCTCAGTTTGACTTCAACAGTGTCCATGGCCAGCAGAAGAGGAGGGTAACCTCAGCTGTCACTTCTGTAGGGGAGCATAGTTCAGCAACTTTTCAGTCAGGTCCACGTGTGTGCTAGCGGCATGCTGCAGCAGCAGTAGCTCTTCAGGCCCACAGGGTCCAGGGCACCCGGCCCCTCGGTATACTAGGCCCACAGCATCCAGGACACTGGCCCCTCGGTGTACTAGGCCTGCAGCGTCCAGGGCACCGGCCCCCTCGGTGTACTGGGCCGGCAGCATCCAGGACACCGACCCCCTCGGTGTACTAGGCCTGCAGCGTCCAGGGCACCGGCCCCCTCGGTGTACTGGGCCGGCAGCATCCAGGACACCGACCCCCTCGGTGTACTAGGCCTGCAGCGTCCAGGGCACCGGCCCCCTCGGTGTACTGGGCCGGCAGGATCCAGGACACCGACCCCCTCAGTGTACTAGGCCTGCAGCATCCAGGGCACCGGCCCCTCGGTGTACTAGGCCTGTAGCGTCCGGAACACCGGCCCCTCAGTGTACTGGGCCTGCAGCGTCCGGGACACCGGCCCCTCGGTGTACTGGGCCTGCAGCGGACCCAGGCAGGCCTCCCATGTGTTTCTACCTTCCTGCAGGTGAAGCAGCACACCGGGATGATCATGGCCGCATCTCTCCCGAGTGGGTTCTTTAACACCCCACGTTGGTTGCTGGGTAAATATTGTATTTGGAAATGTTGTGTCACAAGGGAGATTGTTAGTAACTTGAGAGTGTTCCTGACAGAGCTGTAGAGAGTACTGCTGATAATTCACATGGATGGTCTAGTGAAGGAAGCCTTGACTCCCACCGGTGGAGAGGTGGGGGCAGGGCTCTCTCTCTCAAGGGGCAGCGGCTTCTACATCCCACGGTAATGGCTAAATCTCAGCACTGGGGTGGAAAGCTCCCAGGGTATCTAAAAGATGAATTACAAATTTAAGATGTTTTTCACAATTGATCTTTAAATTCCGGAGAGACTTGTTCTTGTTTGGTGTGGCTTTCCCAGTCAGGGTTCCTCCGTGTAGCCATGGCTGTCTTGGACTTGCTCTGTAGACCAGGTTGGCCTTGAACTCACAGAGATCTGCCTACCTCTGCCTCAAGAGTGCTGGGACTAAAGGTGTGCGCCACCACCACCTGGCTGTTCTTTTTTTTTTTTTTTTTTTTTTTTTAAACTCTCGTTTTTTTGCTAGTGGTTTCACCTCCTTTGTATTGACAAAACCCCTCAACCTTCTGAACTACTGCCTTGAGCTCACGATGGATGGGCAGGAGAAGGAACTGCTGACGGGGGTGGGACGGGGAGGGCTCAGCAGCTTGACTGTGTTCACCTACCTTTCAGAAGAAGAGGTCAGGGTGAAGTGCCAGCTGCCAACATTGAGTTTCTGTAACTCCTTGGCAGTATACTTGTGTAACATGGATGTGTACACTTCTCTGAAGGATACCACGATTAAATTCATCTTTCTTAAAACCAGGAACCTGTGTTTAGGTGTCTATAAAATCATGTTGCATGTTGATAGGAGAAATCATGATGAAAAATGCATATTCATGTGTTACCAAAAACAGCCCTTTTAGAAACCATTTAGTATGGTGCCTAATAGATCATTATAGTCTGAGAGAAATTAAGTCCAACTTTATCTACAATGGATTATTTTATCTAAATCAAGAGCTTAAATCGGAATTAGAAGGGGCTGGACCCCCAAAGTTTAACCAATGAGTCATGTAATTGAAAGTCAAATTTTATTTCAGCATCAATTTCTAGTTCAGCCAGCATCACAAATATTGGAAATTAATGTCAACTATACTTATGTACATATGACAATTTGGAGCAATCTGAAAATAGAATTATAGAGAAAATAGACGTTTGCTTGATTAACTTTTAATATGCTTTAAGGACTAGAGGATCTTCTGATGAAATGATTATTCCTCGTCCACTGACAATGCCCTCCTGCATTCTAATCTGTTGTGCGTTTGCAGGTTTCCTGTGGACTTCTGTTGCTGGCGTTGTTCAGGCAAATTTAAAAGTACAGGTGCTTCTTTCAGAGAGAATAGTGGAATGTTTGGATTGGTTTTGTATGAAGGGAGGTCAGGCTGTGTTTTCCAGCAAACGTGAGCAAAACACCCAGACCCGTTTTCAAAAAATTAATGAGCCACGCTAGGAGCATATACCTGAAGAAGCCAGTGAAGTCGGTTGACTCACAGCTGTCAAAGCTGATCTGACTTGAGGAGCCAGAAGTGGCTTTCCCCAAACTAGGTGGACATAACTAACAAACCACCCGCGGCGCCCTGCCTTGGGCTTTGGGCAACCTGGTTTGTTTTGCTGGGTTTGTAAGAAATGACAGACTCTAAAAGGAACATGAAGATGCTTCAGAAAATGAAAAACCATACACCTTGGTCCTTGACCCTGCTGGGATCCACAAGCAAGCATGGGGGTGGGGTGTCATCTTGAGGATATGGTTTGAGAAGGGTACCCCTCTCCATCGTGCAGGCTTATCCACACAGGAGCAGCCACGTCCACAGACACCCTGAGCTAGCCATATTCCTGCTTAAAAAAAAAAAAAAAAAAAAAAAAATATACAGAGATGTCCATGAAGATGAAGCAATTAGAGAAGCCTGCTGGGTCCTCTGTGAGCCAGCGAGATCATGGTGGGAAACACCGTTAGTCATTTCATCTGGAGCAGTCACTCTTCAGAATGAAGAAACAAAAGAAACAAGATGAGGATGGCCCTGTGGTTGGCCTGTTGCTACAGAGGAGGCTCAGTGAGGAACCAGCCTTCTTCAGGGCTGCAGGAAGGCGTCAGGTTTAAAGCAACAGGTGTTGTGCTGAGAAGGGCAGGCTAGCCTCCCTGAAGTCACAGTGCTGGGCCTCGTGAGTGAATCTGCCCGCAGTTCCTGGCTGTCCTACTTACAGGCTGTGTAGACTGGATCCAGCCAGATTAGTGTCTGATTCTGCCACATGTGCCCAATCTTTTGACATTCTCAGCTACATAAAACATACTCAAGTGGCATGTAATTGGGGCGGGGAGGCAAAAATAATCCGCATAATGTATTAAGTTTGCTGTTTTGTGTTGGGAAATATGCATAGCTATCCTCGTGCAGCCTCGTGAAGCCCATGAGGGCCACAGGTTGGACACACCAGCAAGTCTAGACAGTGTGAATTGCATCCAGAAACTGTGCCTGACTCTCTATGGTATGGACATCATCTGACACCATGCCTGGTTCTAGACAGTGTACATAGCACCTGGCACAGTGCCTCACTCTAGATGGTGTGGTCTGTGTCTGGTTTGGTACTGACTCTGCCCGGCACGGACTGTACCCAGCATGCTGCCCGTCGCACAGTAGGCCCTTGACTATAAACACACTTGAGCCTTTGATGCCTAAAGTTTTCAGCAAGTCAAACACAGTTCCCTCATAAAGCCCCTAGCTGAGCTTGGCGTGCAGTCCCAGCCCAGAAACCCTGCTATAATTTTTTAAAAGATGTATTTATTTATTTATTATTATGTATACAGTGTTTTGCCTGAATGTACACCTGCAGGCCAGAAGAGGGCATCATATCACATTACAGATGGTTGTGAACCACCATGTAGTTGCTGAGAATTGAACTCAGGACCTTTGGAAGAGCAGGCGGCACACTTAACCACTGAGCCATCTCTCTAGCCCATCCCTGCTATAATTAATGAGTGGGCAGAACCTTTCCCACTGCAGCTGGCCAGGCATTGCTTTATGGAGAAGGATGTCCCTCGAATGAGCAAACACTGCCTGCCATCGGCCCAGCTTACCTCTCTTCCCCAAAGATCTAGATGCCAATCTGGGGTTCCTTATACAAAAAGAAAAGAGGCCACGAAACTATGGAAAATGTCAGTGTTCATTAGATACACACAAGGAGACTATAACAAAAAGAGCTAAGTAAAATTCCTAATGAGTTCTGTTTTTAAGTAGAAACGCACTTTCTATGTTTCCCACACTGGGAAGAAATCTGTTTATTGCCCTGCAGCTGAGTTTTACGGTGCAGCAGAGCTGTCCCTGCATTGCCATTTGTTAATTGACTTGCTTTATCCCTGCTTAAGGATGAGAGAAGTCCACCCTTCCTTGTTTGTCAATTATGAGTAAACTTTCATAAAGTCATGGACACTAACTGCCACCTCCCGACTCACCGATCATTTATGTACTGGAACCTGCTGGTACCCACAGAGGGTGGTCAAGCAGAAACGTTAGGACTCTGGTTTCCCTGTGAGGTCATCTGTGCACAGGGAATAAGGAGTGGGCACAGCACGCTGGTGCTGGGCCTTGCTGTTTGCCTAGGTCTCCCTGCAGTTAAGATGGCCTTAAGGAAACCAGAAATCATAATCACTGCCTGGTCCATTCATGCTGCCATGACAACCAGCTGCTTACAAACAGCTGACATTTATTCCTTAGACCTCTGGAGGCTGAATGCCCAAGGGCAAGATGTGGCCCGCAGTGCCCATTGAGGGAGGTCCCTGCAAGGCAGGGGTCCTTTTTAGAAGGTCACTAATCCCGTCGTGAGTCGCTACCCTCACTACTTTATCGTTGACCAAATGTCAGGCTCTTAACACTGTGTCTTAGGGGATAAATATTTCAATATATGAAGTTCTTAATTTACACTTAAACCCATTGCAGGGAGATGATGTGTCAAGGGGGGAGGGAGTAACACAACCTAGATATTTCTCACCCTGAAAGACCATCCATTACCTTTTATAACCCTCTCTAGAGAGTGTCGAGATAACGCTGAGTGCCCCTTCATGGCCTGGAGGGGCCAAACATGGATCTAAATGCCCCAAACTGTGGCATTGGTACTTTTAATGACCCTGTATTACACAGAACTATTACAAGGATGGATACAGTGGCAGGGTCCCAATGGCTGCAGGATTAGCACAGGTTAGATTTAGCCAGCCTCGTACCTCTGCAGAGCTGGAGCTAGAACATGCAGGAATCCTAGCAACATTGGCACCACCCTAGTAGGAAATAGATTTTCCTCATTTCTGCATAAGAAAACCCAGCTTGACTCTGGCAACCAGACCTTGGCCCTCAGCCATTGGTTCACAGGCCATGACCTCCTGCGGGCTTCCCCTTCGTCTAGAAGACCGTAGGTCTGTCCTCTATCAGACTCTGCTTGCCCTGCTGCCCTAGGGTCATCTCTTTCCTCATTGTGGAAGCAGCTTGGGAACTTGGCACCAGGCCTCAGGCCCCCTGTTCCAGTCTTCCCTGCCATCCCAAGACCGTCCTAAGCCCTGGATCTCCTCACTTCCTTCATCAGGGTGAAGGCAAACTTCCTTCTGAGGTTGTCTCCATGGTCACCTTGGGTAACCCTGCTGCATTCAGTATGCATTGGCCACAGGAGGCATGGCTGTTGGATGTGCTGAGACCCAGACATCTCAGGGCCTTCCTATTGAATCTTTTTGGATTAAGGTTTGGTTGGAATATGGCTTGGTTTCACTGGGCCTGTCTTTTGGCATGGTCCCAGGCTGCACCATATGCTATTGACAGAATGGTAGCGACATAACAGCTTCCCCTTGAGGAATTGAACTGGAGATGGGTAAGGATTTCTGAAGAATGGCAAGCAGGAGTGGCCGTGGTAGGGAAAGGCATGTGCTTCAAGTGGCCTTTTAAGTGAAACTGTTCAAAAACCTCACAACTAAATTTCTCAGCAGAACGGGACTTGAGCTAAGGAAGTCCAGCAGAGCGATTTGTTCTGAGTGTTTGAAGAACCTGGCATGAGCAGATGAACATGCTCATGAGTGCAAGAAGAAAAGTGACATTGCTGCCCTGTGATGGTGACACAGAGGGCAAGGTGGTCAGCGGGACTTGCTGCCACCACCAGGAATCCAAGCCATGCAGGTTGGGCCTAATTTAGACTTTTCCCAAGATGTAACCAGACTCAGTAAACAAGACCATGATTGTTTTTTTTAAATGATTTCTTTTTTTAAATTAAATTTATTTTTAAATTTTATTTACTTTGTATCCCGATCATAGCCTCCTTCCTCACCCACCCCTGGCCACCCTCCCCTCCTTATGGTAACTGAGCAGTGTCAGAGCTTGGTACCACAGACCACCTCTTGGAGTATATATTTTTTAAATTTTTATTAATTTATTCAGATTACAACTCAATTGTTATTCCATCACTTGTATCCTCCCGTTCCTCCCTCCCTCCCACTTTCTCCCTATTCCCCTCCCCCAGGCCCATGACCGAGGGGTATCTCCTCCCCTACTTTATGGTCATAGGCTATCAAGTCTCATCTTGGTAGCCTGCTTATTCTTTCTCTGAGTGCCACCAGGGCTCCCCACCAAGGGGAAGTCGTCAAATATGGGGCACCAGAGTTCATGTCAGAGTTAGTCCCTGCTCTCCACACAACTGCGGAGTATGTGCTGTCCATTGGCTAGATCCGAGTAGGGGCTCGATGTTTACTATTGTATTGTCCTCGGTTAGTGCAGTAGTTTGAGCAGACCCCCCCTGGGCTGTGATCCACCTGTTATGAGGTTCTTCTTGTAGGTTTCTAAGGTCCTCTGGATCCTTCTATTTCCCCATCTCCTATATTTCTCTTACCAAGAGTCCCAGTGTGATGTCCTCACATCTATCCCAATCTCTCGGTAAGTGAAGACTTTCATGGAGCATGCCTTTTGGGCTAAGTGCCCAATTATGAGTAAGTATATACCATGTGATTCTTTCTGCTTCTGGGTTAACTCACTCAGTATGATCATTTCTAGTGCCACCCATTTGTCCACAAATTTCAGAATTTCCTTTTTTTTTTTAAAATAGCTGAGTAGTAGTCCATAGTGTAAATGTTCCAGTTTCTTTATCCGTTCTTCAACTGAGGGACATTTAGGCCATGTTCATAGTTGAGCAGATGTCCCTGTTGTATGGTGGAGCATCTTCTGGGTATATTCCAAGGAGTGGAATAGCTGGGTCTTGAGGAAGCCCTATTCCCAGTTTTCAGAGAAAGTACCAGATAGATTTCCAAAGTGGTTGTACAAATTTGCATTCCTACCAGCAATGAAGGAGTGTTCTTGGAGTATATTTGATAGCATGGATTTAATACTGGATATAGCACGAACTTGGGTTTAATATTGAATATAGATGGATATGCGTTCAACTCTGAATATAAATAACAATGATACAAAAATTGATGTTCATGTTTCAACCTTACATGATCTTTTTGTTCTTTTTAATTTTTAAGGCAGTTTCAGAATTTTCTAAGATGAATTCATGCTAAGTTTCATTTAATAAGAATGTTATGAAAGTTACATGTTAAAAAATTAAAAATGAGTACCCTAGTCTCATTTATTTTAAAAGGATTTAAAATTATGTATTTTGAAGTATTTAGCTATTTCATAAGGGATTGATAAATTTTCATATTCTGTCTTCGTATGTTCTTTTGTCCTGACATTGCAATTTAGACAGTAGTTTTCATAAGGAGTCTTTTCAAAGATTTTGAATAGAAACTTTATTTTTTTTTTTAAATTTAAGGATCTGAAGATCTTTGAAGTTCTGAGAGATGGTCACATAGATTTCATATCTACTGACGGAATAATAATTTAAGTGCCAAGTGGTGGGTTACCAGTAAACTGATTGGTTACATCAATTTCTACAGGAAGTTTTCTTTCTTTACTGAAGAAAAATGTCAAATAAATTATTAAACCTTGAGTTCTGAGCCTTACATATCTCATAATTTTAAATCTAATAAGAAATGAGTCTGTGGGACTTAGTCAGCAAATCTCCTGGATACGGAGACTGACGGAGAGTGACAAGTGACATACCCACACAGCGAGATGAAAGGGGAACTGAGAGGCAATCCCGGTGAATTCCTCGGACCTGGAGTAGAATGCCTTTTGTAAAATTGCCTTAAGTAGATAAGATGTGACATTTCCGCCTATCAGAGTGAAAAGGGCAAATACTGGACTGTGCTTTTTCTCAAAGCCCTATGGGAAACACTTGGGTGACGTGCAGCTATCCTAGGCAGAAGTGTGGAGAGGCTGTTCTGTGAGCCATAGAAACCTGTCACCTTGTGCGGGAAGAGGGGCTCTCGAACACTTCTGTCTACAGTGCTGAGGACAAGAGATACTGAGTCCCCAGGAAGCATGGGAAAGGGAGGTGAGGAGGCAGGAAGTGTGAAGTGTGGAAGGAGCAGAGACCCTGGGACAAGGCAGAGGACATGGAGTGAAGCTGACAAACACAATGGACAGGAAGAAGGGCCACACTTCCTATAAAGGGTGTCACCACCTCCCTTCCCTCCTGTGTGTGGACCTCGCTTGAGTGGGATTTTTTTCCCTAAGTGTAACTGGATCAGGAAAGACTCTTTTCCTGTGCTGTGCCTCATGGGTGGCTCACGGTTGGTTCGTTATATACCTCATGATGCGTCACTGTGCCTGCGAGGACAAGGAAGGCGCACAGGGTAGGAAGGAGACCTTGAATGTTCAGACGTCCACTTTTCACCAACATTTCCTCCTTCATCTGGGAATGGGGGCAAATACCTTCACCCACCTCTGCTGTTGTTCATACAGATTATTATAAAGATGAAAGGAAAGGTCATTTGAAGGGACAGAATTAGTCCAGGAGCTAAAATGAGATATGTACCAGCCATGCCCGCCCGCCTCTGCCAGATCTGGACAAACTGGCTATAAGGGACATCTGCCCAGTGTCCCTGCACTGCAGTCTTCGAATGCTGGCGCACTCCCTTCACAACACCACCAAAATCACGGTTGGAAATAAACTATGGATTTTTCTTCCAGACCCACAGATGGGCTGGTTCTTGGCTGTTGTAGCACTGAGCTTAGGGACGTGGAGAAAGAATCCAAGTGTCTGGTTGATTTCAGTGAGAGCCACCAAGTCGCTGAGTCTCTGAGTCTCATCATGCTGCTGGGACCTTTAAGTTCTCTTGGTCCCATGGGTCTCCTAAGTGTGCTGACTCCCACTAGAACTCTGGATCCCATGAATCTCCTGGTCGCAGGAGATTCCTTTGCTCTTGTTAATACTTAACAATCAAGACCCTATTAATTCTCTTGGTCACAATTTTCGGATCCCACTGTAAGTTCAAGCTCTCCTGCAGTTCGCAGTCATTCTTCCGCATGGCTCCAGACGTCCGGCCTCTGTGCCGCTCTTACACCCTTGCTCTTTTATCACATGAGCCCTCCACACTGTCCACACCATCCACACTGGGTCTTTCTCTCCTACTATGTTCCCGTAAACCCAACCCTCTTGCTCTGAAAAAAAATCCGTGTTCCTACCCTAGAAAAGCTGCCCCTACCAAGTCACCCTGGCATTGGCTAGAGTAGGTTTCAGACTGTATGATGAAATTTCTGGGTGTTTTTTCAGCGTTGCCCCAGATGAGGAAAGGTGGGGGTGACCAAGTGAGATTTCAGAAGCCCTGGAATTAGGACAGACCCTGCTAGGGCGTAGCCTAGAGCAATCCCACTGCTTTCCCACCCTCGGAATGGAAGCAGTTGGGGTCAGATGGAGCAGAAGGCTAGAGAACTCTTTGTTGCGATGTTTGTTTTTTTGTTTGTTTGTTTCGAGACAGGGTTTCTCTCTGTGTAGCCTTGGCTGTCCTGTAAAGCAAGCTGTCTTCGAATTCACAGTGATCTGCCTGCCTCTGCCTCCTTAGTGCTGGCATTAAAGTCATGTGTCACCACACCCTACTCCCCAGAGAACTCTTAAGTGAGGCAGAAAAAGAAGGGGCAGAAAAAAGAAGGGGTGTCCACAGTCATGCTGTGGAGCACTTCAGAGGATATGGGCATAAATTCACATGATATGGAAAGATAAAAAAAAAAATGGAGCAGAGTAAATGGCCAGAAAAAAAAATTAAACAGATGGTAAAGTGGCTGTTTATGGAACCAGAGAGCTGATCGGCCATCCAGTAAAGCTTGTACAGTTGTATTTGAGCAGGAACACTGCAAAAATCTGAGATGATTAAGGACATAGAGATCAAAGGGGACTGACCGGCAAGACCTCTGTCCGGGGACTCCAAAGCTGCTCTCCACCCTGGCCATCACTATGTCCACTGATACCATGTTGAGTATAGTTAACTGATAAGCCAAGGGTCTTGTTTATCTTCTTAATGATCCTAGCCAACTCTGGGTGATCCAGAAAACAGGGCATTCCTATATTTACTCCTTTCCCCACAAATAACGGAAACTTAATTCTGGACCACTCTCATTTATTCTGAATCTATATTTTCTCCTTGCTCTCATGATGGTTGGGTCCTATGTAGTCAGATAAAGTAGGCATGGACCACTCAAGTCTGAGGTCCAATGTGGTCAGGGGAGGTGGACATGGACTACTCAGGTATGATGGCCCCAAATAATCAGGGGATGTTAACATGGATCCGAGTATCCTGTGTAACCAGGGCAGAAAGCTACAGCCTAGTCAGGTCTGAGGAGTTCTGTGGTTAGGAGAAGTGGTTCCGACCCAGTCAGGTACAAAGGTCCCATGTGGTCAGAGCAAGTAGGCACAGATCACCCAGGTCTGAGGATCCTATGTGGTCAGGGCAGGTTGGTATGGCCTACCCAGATCTGAGAGTCCTAGGAAGCATGCCTCTGATGGCTCCTGGGGACACAGTGACAACACAGTTTTCCTGTTTCCCTCCAGTCTCATTTAAACTTTGCAATGAAACACATAAGCCACAGAGTACCTAGATGTGGAAATTAGGCTTTGCCTCATACCAAGATGCCCCCACAAATGGCTGCTTCCTGTCTCCTGCGGATGGATGGTGTGCAGCATGCTGGAGGGTGGGTATGGGGATACTATGCCATCCGTTTGTTGGATGCCGTTGTGACACTTCTGCTGCTCATGATTGTGCACCTGTGCCATGGTGTGTTCATCACTGTAATGTGGATATCCCCTCTCTTCCTTCAATTCTTTTTTTCTATTGGAGAACTGTTGGCGTTATTTTTATAAAACTGTGTTTGTTTCTCTTAGCTTATTTCTTAGCCTGGCTATCACACGAATAATTGAGAGTCTTCTGTAATACAATGCTTCACAACACAATGCGAGCTATTTGAGCCTGTTCTTAGCCCTCTGTGCTATTCTGTCTTACTCCCAGTAACACTTGCACTTTGTAGTTTTCCTCAGTTTCAGCTCCTTCCTGCTGATCTTCCGTGCACCTCTCCCTGCGGCTCACTCCTCCGACTCCTCTCTTAACTCCTCTCCCCTTGGCTGGCAGGAAGTCCAGCCCTATTCTCTCCCTGTTCATTGACTGGCTATAAGCTGCTTTATTGATACAACAGGAGGCCAATTGGGGAGCAGAGTTTACATAACATTTAGACAGGAATTCAGAATTTAAACCACACAATAATAGGCTGCGAGTCCTTTGACAGCTTTTCTGGTGACTCCATAGGAGTGTCTGCTGTGGGCAGCAGCATGAGTAGGCTGCCAAGCTCAGGTGTGCACACATCAGGCTCTCCCTCCACATGTCCACTGCCAGGCTCCAGAGCTCCAAGGGTCTCCATTAACACCCAATGAGGGAGCCCTTGTATGTGAGCCACTCTGAATGGTGTGTGGTGCTGTCACACTGTAGTCCTTGCGTGTCCCTGCCTGGGACAAGGTCCTTCTCCTGTCTTTACTGTCCCTTTGAAAGGAAATGTCAGTTTGTGTCTGACTGGGCTGTGTGCCAGTGTTCTATTCATGTTTGTTTGTAACATGTTCTTAGTGGGAGACCTTTTAAATCAGTGGTTCTCAACCTTCCCAATGCTGTGACCCTTTAATACAGTTTTTCATGTTGTGGTGACCCAACCATAAATTTATTTTTGTTACTGCTTCATAACTGTCATTTTGCTACTATTATGGATCACAATGTAAATATCTGATATGCAGGACGTCTGATATGTGACCCCTTTGAAAGGGTCATTTATCTTATTTTTTTACATATACATTTATATTATTACAAAAGGAGCATTTTTGATGCCATTTGTGAAGGGGTCATGACCCACAGGCTGAGAACTACTGCTTTAAACGCAACTTCTGTAGGTGCCCTCTCACTCTCTGGTTGCCATTTTATACCCCCAGTGGGATCTCTGGTGACAGAGTCACTAATGTCATACAGCCCAGCTCATCCACACTGTCCTCTACCTTTCAATCTTTTGAGGCTCTACACGCCTAGTTCTTTGTCCTTAGATCCACACCTGTAACACATCTGTAATTCTGTATGTGACTATCTGAGTGTATATGTATTAACATGTAGTGAGAAAATGTGTGTGCTGAGTGGGTGTGTCTGCATGTGGCTGTCATGAGATAGTGTGTGCTGAATGTGTAGGCATCTATGTGATGAGTTTGTGGGTTTGATGCTGTGTGTGCATGACCGTGTGGTAAGAAAATGTATGTGTGGGGAGTAGGTATGTGTGTTTGCAACTTTGTGTACAGCAAGTGTATTTTAGCATGTATGACTGAGTATGGAAGGAAAGTATGTAGTAAGTTGTGCATGTATGTGACTGTGTGCTAAGAGAGTGTGAAGTATATGTATGTGTTGACTATGTGTGGAATGTATGGAGAGTGTGTGGACATAGTATAGGTGAACATGTGTGTGGCTCTGCGGAGGGTGTGTATGTGATGAGTGGGTATACTGTGTGTTTCATTCTGCCTGGTAATGAGTGTGGCATGTTAGCATATGTCTGACTTCTCCGATGAGTTGTTCGCATGTCTGGAGACTGTGTGACTCTCCCCATGTGCTTGGTGCAGACTGACTGTTTTTTAAAAATCTCTTTCCTTGGCTTGGAACTAAGATTACTGTGGCCTCAGAGTGACTGTGGGAAGCGACCTTTTCGCTCTGCTTTGACATTCCTGTAATTCCGTCATTTATTCTCCAAGTGTTGTAATTGCTCTGGAATGGCACCACTTGCACCCATCCTGACTCCTTCAAGTGATGCTTCTTTATTAGTTTTTCTCTAAGTTATGTTTTTCAAAAGTTCAATTTTAAAATCACGCTTGTATATTTGGAATAGAAGCTTTTTTTTATTCCCCTCCCCCCGAGCTCTGGGTACCTGGCAAGTGCTCTGTGTGTGCCCGAAAAAACCAAAGTTCTGTTCTCGGAGTGATGGTTCAACATGGTTCATCTTCGTCTTAACTGAAAATTTCTAACTAGTATATCTGCTTTATTAAATTTATCTTGTTTCTTTGTATTCAGATTTGTCAGTTCTTTAATCTTGTATGTTGAAGTCATGTAATGGACACATAAACTATATCTTAGCACATTTCTTTTTTATCATTGTGAAGTAATCTCTATTAAAATCAACTTCAGTACTAAGCCCACCCATCTTCTTGGTGTTGGGGTTTCCATAGTGTTTCTTCTTTCATTATTTTACTTCCAAATGTTTCTGTTCAAATATTTAAGCTGTTGTGTTAATTACTTTTTTTTTTCATTGTCATGAACAAAATATCTGACAGAAATAATTTCAGGTATTAGTTTTTATTTGGACTCATGGTTTAAGGAGACACAGTCCTTCATGGGAGGAGGGCACGGCAGCTGTACCAGGAGTCTGAGGCAGCTCGTACATGGTCTCCTTGGTCAGAAAGCAGAGAAGGATGGATACTGGTGATCAGCTTACTTCCTCCTTGTTTCCTTGTCTGTCCTGGGCCTCCAGCTCATAAGGTAGTCTTACCTCTTCAGCTAAACTTTACTTGAAAACATTAACAGATGATGCACCCGGAGTTCGGTCTCCTATGTGCTTCTAAACCCAGTCAGGCTGACAAAGGCGATGAGCCATCACATATACTTATGGTTGTTTTGTTTTGAAATGGTCCAAAGTATGGTTATTGAAAGCAGTGCTAGCAGCTTGCTACTTAAATCCACCATGTCCCTTCTCATATTTTATTTCCTGTTTTAAACTTTTTTTTAGTTGTTATTTTTTTGGTTTTTCAAGACAGGGTTTCCCTGTGTAGCCTTGGCTGCCCTGGAACTCACTCTGTAGCCCGGGCTGCCTGTCTCTGCCTTCTGAATGCTGGGATTAAAGATGTGCATCATCACAGCTCTGCTTCCTATTTTTAATTTTTAATTTTTTTCATGCTGCTGTGGTAAGTAGGAGTTGCTTTTGCTCCTCCTTGGCTGACTTGTGTGCTTCAGTGCATCTCTTTAAGGACTTCTCTAAGGATTTCTCTTGCCATTCTTGGTGGTTAGACACTAGCCTTGGTGCAGCATTCTTCTCAATTTGCAGACAAGCTAAGAAAGACCTAGAAATGTTTTCAACTCCTTCATGCATACATCTGATTGCTGTTTACTTGTTTGTACTCATATGCATGTCTCTGATGTTAGCAAGACAGCACTATTATTATTTTACAGGCTATTAATTTGGGCACACTCCCATCATGCCGACTTTTCACCTCTCTGCAAGTCTATTCCATTCCTGTGGGGTCGTTTTACCTTTCTTGAAAAACTCCTTTAAGCTGTGCTTAGTGTGGCTCTCTGAGAAATATATGACGTCACTTTTCTCTTTGCCTAGCGATGTCCTCACCTTGTCTTTGGCAGAATTTTCAGTGACCTTCTGAAAGATGTGGTTCCTCTGTGTGTTGTGTCTCTGCTAAGTTGCTGCATCCCTTGGCTTACGTTGGTATCTGTGACTTGTCTGTTTTAGGGAAGTTTACCACTGTGCCAGACTTGTTGTATGTTCATCCTGTGAGGAGCCAGGGACCAGGGACCCTCTGCTCTTAAGAACTCAGGGCTATGCAGGATTTTGTCTACAAAATCTTCCAAGGTCCCAGAGTGGGTTGGGGATGGCTGATGTGGCTTCCTGAAGACCAGGAGGGCAACCTTGCTGGGTGGCCCAGGGTGATCTGCAGGCAGGAACCTGCTCCATGTGGACAGCACAGCTGAGAGAGGAAGACAAAACCCATGTGCCCTTTGCTTTCCAAGACCAGGAAGTGAGGCCACAGATGTCACAGAAGAGATTTCAAAAGCTAGACTCTTGATCATTATTTGAATTTATTGTTTATATATCGTTTTTCCATTAGATAACTTCTGACTGAATATAGAAATGAAAAAACATGCAATGTTACTCCCATGACAATCATTCTTACATAGTTCTGTTTTGATACATTTGCATACATGTGTGTAAAAAACCACATACACGGGTGTGTAACTGACATATTATATATTTGGCTTAGAATATAATTTTCTTTACTCAATACTATGTTTACATTTGTATGTCTCACAAAAATTCAATTTATCACAGGTAATGACTGTCTCAGTCATGTATGAATAGGTTTGTAAGTTTCGTTATGTCACTGAAAAACAAACAAATAAACAACAACAACAAAAAAAACCAAAACAAAAAGAAACTACTCCCTTCTTAGCCTGCATTTTATAAATGCAGCCTCGTCAGTGAATTAGATGTCAATGTTTTCATATCAGGCTTCACGGTGATGTAGTGACAAACCAAAAGGGCGGCTCAGCCGTGAAGCTTCTGTGATGAGATAACAAGGAATAATGAAGTGTGAGTATGTGTGTGCCCACGGGTGTGTGTGTGTGTGTGTGTGTGTGTGTGTGTGCACGCGCATGTGTGTGTGTATGTGTGTGCACACGTGTGTGTGCGTGTATGTGTGTGTGTGTGCACACGTGTGTGTGTGTGTGTGTGTGTGTGTGTGTGTGTGTCTGTAGGGGGATTAGACAAGAAAGAGAAAAGGAGTGTCGTCTGTGGGGTCAGTTTGGGGAGGTGACATGGGAGAAGTCACCCAGGGGTGGCAAGCATTACAAGAAGGTCCCTCTGCAGTATGAGCAGTCCTTGGCATAGGAGCTGGTGGCATCTCTACAGAGAAAGACTTAGCCTGCTTTGGAGTATAAAGGGAGGGTGGAGCCTGCTGGGGGATGTCTGTTCCAGTTCTCTTCAGCTCAGCATCAGGCTGTGCCAGGGCAGCCTGGTGGGTGGTGCGTCTGAGGCCTATCACCCACAGCAGCCAACCCTTCAGGCAGTTCTACCACTGTTTACACTCCTGCTGCAATCTCATTCCACACAGATCTTTGGCTTTGCACCTAGTTGCTTCATTAGAATAATCAACGGAAGGGCATAACCATAGATCAGATGTTACAAGCATTTTACTAGTCTTGGTGTCTAAAGGCTAATATTTTCCTGTATGTTCAAATAAATTTATATCCACGTGAAAAATTTGTGTCATTTTTCTCACAATAACCTTCTTAACATTAAATTATAGTCCACTTTTGATGGTTTTTCAAATAAAAGGCAATAATTATATCTTGTTTTAATTTGCATCTCCTTATGTCCCCAAGGCACAGTGCACTGCAGTAATTTCTGGCCCTTTCTGTCCTCTTGGCATTACAGTTGTAGACAGCCGTCCAGTGTGCTTCAGGGTCTGCCATTTTCTCATTGTACTCTAAGAATTTCGTACATTGTTGATGCTAGCATTTTATGTTATCTTTAGAAATGTGTTTCCACTTACCTGGCCTTTTGCCTTTTTTATTGTGTAAATACAGTTTTTGACATATTGGGATTGTGGTATATTTTTAACTGTTTCTCTGGAACATACCATTCACTTGCTAAATACTAGACTGTAAACTGAATGGAACGTTTTGCCTAAGTGAAGTGCGATTAAATGTTCAAATGGAATAAAATACTCTCGGAAGCTGCACATGGAGATTTGTATTACAGTTTATTATCTGGGTCTAGTAGAATGGGAAACTCTGCATTCATTTTCTCCCTAAACATTATTTTATGATGACTACGAAAATACCAAGCTGCGAGTCAGGAAGAGGTTGGTACCACACAGGCAGCTGAGGCTTCTGAAGAAGAGGGCTGTGTGGTGGCTACAAAGGAGCCTATACAGACTTCTCAGGACTGAGGCAGAGGGCAGAGAAAAACAGATTTTCAATCTGTATATTCCTTGGGATCTTATATATACTAGCTTGCTACCTGCTTCCTCATGGCTTGTGTCATTAAGGGACCCCTCCGAAACAGGATCTTCTTGGCCCATTCACATCTTTGTCCAGAAGATTCTACTGTCTTCTTCTGAGGATCAGCATGTGCTTTACATTTGGCTCTCGAAACTAGAACTTCAGCAATGAACTATCATGTTCTTTAAACTACGGAGGCTTGCCCACCCCAACACAGTAGGCTCCACAGTGACCCTGGTCCATAAAAACGTCAGCCATTCTAGCGGATGTGAAGCTAAGGTTATCCACTTCAGTACGTGAGTGTCTTTACAAGACTGCATCTCAAGATCACAGGACAGACATGGACCCTAAAGGATGACACCAGGCAGGACAGAGAATCATCATGGTTCAGAAATGTCACTTTCATCAACAAAGTCAGATGGTTGGCATTGGTTCCACTTAGATGAGACCCCTGACTTCTCAAGAGCCAACGACACAGCCCTGTTGGCTTTGGCTATGTAGTTTGTTTCCCTACTGTCACATAGAGATGTAGCCAGGGTAGCCACTCTATGTTGTACTTGTCCCTACTGCTAGGACCTAGACTGATGCTCCGAGGAAGCTTTGAGGAAGGGATGTCATTGTCCTGTCCTTTTCCGTGTCTGCCTCAGTATGTGATAACTAGTCAGTGCTATGTGAAGGCCTCAGTTTAGGGCTCTTCTGGGGTGTGTGTGTGGAGGCATAAGAGCAACACTCACTGCCTGTACTAGATTGCCCTTCATCTTTATTTTTTAAACCTGGAGCTCATCATCTCAGCTGGGCTAGCTTGCCAGTAACACCTAGGGATCCACTGTATCTGCCCACCTCCACAAATCTGGGGTTATAGACGTGTCCTACCACACCCAGCTTTTGTGTGTCGGATCTGGGGATTTGAACTCAGGCCCTCATCCTTTTGTGGCAGGTACTTTAATCAACCAAGCCATCTGTCCCTTTGTAGGTTTTCACAGGGGTGTAGGAGTGACTCTAGGAGAGCTGATTTGTCCATCTGTGCAGCTGTAACACCTCAGGCACTTACTGTAGTCACTGCCAGCTCACCTTGGGCAGTGTTTCGAAGTGATAGAATCCCACCTGTTAAGGTTTTGGTGAATATGTCTAGGGCTCTCCTTGTCACAGTGTTAGTGAAAGAGTCACATATTCTCAGTGATTTGATTATCAAGCAGATTAATGTGTGTGTGTGTGTGTGTGTGTGTCTTATTTAAAGCTAATTTTATTTTCTTAAAAGCATATAAAAGGGAAAAAATGAAAATAACAAGCAGAAAAGGGAAATGAGGGAAAACGTGCAGTTCATAGTCTATAACAGTAGAAACCCGATGGCTTGGTTAAGATAGTTTGAAGATTGGGTGCATCAGAGATACGAGAAAGGGTGGTTGTAGATGACTGTGGAAGTCAGTCAGGTCAAATAGGAAACTCACAGCAAGACACATGGTGTTGATAATAAGTTCAAAGAGACTCTTTGCCCACAGGGGACTGCCTTTATCAGCTCTCCACATAGCACAGCAAGACAGCACAGCAAGGAAGCCAACCAAGGGGGAGCGGCTGGTCTTTGTCCAAGCAAGTCCACGGTTCTATTCCGATGATACATTTATTCTAACGGATCAGCTACAAGGTGCCACTCATCACAGTGTGAACTATCTGTGTAAAATGCATCTCCCCTGTTCAAGACGAGGTAGAGAAAAAGGGATCTGAGCCACATTTGTGCTCAGGCAGGCAATCTTTGCTTGTTCGTTGGTTGGTTTTTTGTTTTGTTTTTTGAGACAGGGTCTCTCTGTGTAGCCTTGGCTGTCCTGAACTCACTTTGTAGACCAGGCTGGCCTGGAACTCACAGAGATCCAGCTGCCTCTGCCTCCCCAGTGCTGGGATTACAGATGTGTGCCACCACGCCTGGCTGCAATCTTTGTTTTATTCCCTTTTCTGCTTGCTTACTTTTTCTTTCTGTCTTTCATCAGTCACAAGCACAGACAGAAATCAACTCCTCAGCCATGGACACACCAGCACCACTTCTGTTTGTGCAAGCTCAGGGCCATGTGGAGATTGCTCTCAGGCTTGATTTTTTTTTCTCTAAATATATGATGATAACTCATGGATTTTTAAGTTTGGGGAATCTGCACTATTTAATTCTACCCATTGCTTCCATCACTTAAAAACATTCCCTCTAGAAGAAACTGTACCTTGCATCATCTCTGCTGTCCAAGGTTTGAGTGTAGGGAGAAGGGTGGTATGCTGGCTCTGACCTTCCCGAGGCCCCAAGCAGCTCCCAATCCCTCCTCCATTAGGAGACACTAGTCTAAAGGCAGGACTACACCAAGGCTTGGGGCAGGCACCCTGAGGCAGCAAGCACCATGTGCTTTGGGCTTCCTGCCTTGCTTCTGAGATGCAGATACATATAACAATGGCCAAGTCATCCATGGAAGATCTGAATTTCAACTGACAGTCTATTCCTTCAACTCTGCTTCCCTTTAATATTTATCTTGTCATTTGGTCTCCAAGGACCCTAGGTAGACAGCATGATACTGTCTTCTCACTGGTCCCCAGTAGTCACAGTGATGCGTAAAGATGGCCCCTTCTCCTGCTTAGTTGTGTCCCCTTGATTGCAAGTATCTTCTACTCTTTCTTACATTGTACTTCCCAAGACAAGAACCCCCAAATATAGAGGGTCCTTGAGACAAGAACCCCCCAAATACAGGGGATCCCCTTAAGAGGCAGAAACACCGTCATGTGGACCTCTGCCCTTAGCCTTGCCTACAGTGCTTAGAATGGGATACAGGAAGATGTGTTGGGCATCAGGTGTGGCATGGGAAGTATGTAAGTTAGGGTGACAGTGTACAGGGGCTTTGGAGACCTGGTGCTGATAATAATAAAGTCTTGCTTAGGATGGAGGAGCGATGAGAAGGAAAATGAGACAACAGAACCCTCACACAGGCTACATATCCATGCCTTAGGGACAAGAACAAGGTTAAAAGCCTGCTGCCCTCTAGTCTGAGGGCTCATGCAGACTCTGAGCTGGGAGAAGCTTGGCTAAGGTCAGCTATGCTCACAGGGCCTGCCTTGCGGGAGCTGCCTCTGTTACCTTTCTGCTACCACCCGTATGGAGACCTTGAAGGTGGATGGGACTCGCCAGGATTTCACTAGACTAAGCAACTCCGCTGTCAGTTGGATGACAGGACAGTTTCCTCACTGTAAGGACACACTCAAAATGCCCCTGTTCTGGGGTGGGGGTTGACTGGCTGAAATTCTGGCCAGGGGTCCATCCTCGGTAGAGCACCTGCATGCTGTGGTAAGACTGATGGCTGGAGATATGTTCAGTGTGGTCTGTATTGGATGTCTCCTGGCCACCTCCATCAGAGGAAGGCCTCACGTTTCCTTTGGACACTTTTCTTGCTTACAGTGCATCTTGACAATGCTAAGATTGCTCAGAAGAGCTCCCGACTTTCAGGGGTTCACAGTTTTCTGTTTTGTCCTGACAGTAGAAGGGCCATTTATAGCAAAGGATGTGTAAATTCCCTCACCCGTGCCTGTACAGGGACACTCAGGCACAGCCTCTCTGCTAGCCAGCTTTAATTTGAGCTCATTGGGGGTACAGGGTGATCAAGAGCTTCCTGTCTCCTCTGGTACCACCCCGCACAGGTGTCCTGTACACACTGAGCATCCTTAGAATGAATCTAGCTTATGTTTCAGAGGAATGCATCACACTTCCCTAGTTTTGAGGTCGAATCTGGTTTTTTGTTTTTTTCCATCCAAAATCCAAAGGCATGGCCAGCGGGGTTGGTCAGAGGTGACATTAGCTCCCTATATCTGAGTACTGTGTGCCTGCTGGTCCCAAACCAAGGCCAATCGGATTCTAATTGGGGCACGTTAGGACTGTGAGGAGTGTAGACATGGGGGGTAGGTGTTTATTCCCCTCCCTCCTGTGCTCTGGGTCACAGGGATAGACAGCTAAGCCACATACCAGCCTCTGGAGCTCAGAGGAATGCAAACCATTGCTGGGCTATCATGGGATGCCTGGCCACGAGTGGTCAGGCTGACTCAGCTCACGTGACCACACTCCGTGTGTGAGACACTTTCAGTCCATGAATACTGAATCATTGTCCTGTGTGCATGCAGACTAGAGCACAGTGGAAACAGGAGGACACTGGCATTGTAGACAGTGGTGCCAAATCCCAGGGCCCTGGGAGTCACATGGACTGTGCCTCTAATTCCTGTATTCTCGTGTCCACAGGGCTTTCTAACTATGCTCTGTTCTTCCTCCTCTTCCTCCTCTTAAAGACGCCTCAGATACCTCTGCAAGAGCGAGCAGGAGGAATTCTCATTGCTGACTAGACTAGAGCCTGTGCCAATCTCATTCCAACTTAGAATGCCTGTTCTAATGCTTTTCTTCTTCTTCATCTGCATGTCTCTGGGAGGAGGTAGATGGGGAAAGGGTATTTCCTAGAGAGATGGATCTGAGGTCAGAGCACCACTCCCCTTGCAGAGGACCTTGGCTAGGTTCATAAAACACACATGGGCACTCACAACTGCCTGTAACCCCAATTCTAAGCAATCCCATGTCCTTTCTGGTCTCCATGGAGGCTGCATACATGCTGTGCCCATACATGCAGCTAAAACAGCCAAACACATAACATTGAAATAATCAAGAATATATTTTCATTTCATTTTTTTGAGAACTTTGCTAGTTTACCAAATTAATCCAAAATGCCATTTAATATAGCCCCACATCCTTCATATGTACAGCCTTCCCTGGGCTGAACCCCTTGGTGTAAGCACCCACCTCACCCTCTTTTTACTGTCAGCGCCATCACCAGGACAGGCTCCTGAGCCATTTGTGTATTTGACGCCAATTTTCAAAGCAGGGCTGGCCACATCCTTGCATCATCAAGTATCTGCCAGACTCAGTAGTAATCAGTGCATCATGTTTTCTGAAAACAGCACCCAGCTAAGCACACGGGTGCCTGAACTAGTGCCTTCATGTCATGCTTAAACATGTCCCTCCATGGCACCTTGGCCACACTGTCTCTTTCTAGAATGTGGTTTCAGAGGACCCCATCCTTCTCTGCAAACTTTTCTTCCCAACGTGGAACATGGCACTAGCCTGGCTGGTGTGTGTGTGTGTGTATGTGTGCGTGTGTATGTCTGCACATGCATGTGCCTGTGAGAGTGTGTGCATACTTGCGTGTGTGCATGCATGTGTATATGTACATGTGAATGTGTGTGCTATGTAAGTGTGTGTATATGTGTGTGTGTCTGTATGTGTGCTTATGTACATGTACGTAGGGAAGCCTGTGGAGCTCCCCAGCATCTGTGTGAAACATGGAGCTAGAGAAGCTGCTATGGGTTGGAGGGTCCTGTGCAGCTCCCAGCATCTGTGCTCACTTCACTTGGCAACCTTAGATTTCATTCTAAAAATGTTCAGCGGAACTTTCCAAAAAAACCTCTGTGGCAGCCGGATATTTAAGGTAGCAGATTTGTGATATAGTGTGGGCAGGTTGCTAGGCAACTGTGACTCCTCCAGGTCCAGCCCTTGTATCTCTAGGCAGAGAGAAGGGAGGGGCCTAGGCTGGCTGTCACTCCCTGGGCAAGAAAGAAAGCTCTGTTTGGGGCACACACGGAGCCTAATGTGGCAGGGAGGTGTCTCAGCATATGGACAGAGGGACATCCCAAGGCCTTGGTTTTCCAGGTTGTGAAAACTGTGTTGTAGACTATTTTTTACAGCTAGAAACTTGGCTGGCTCTTCTGAGAACCCAGTTGTTCAAAGAGCCACACACAGGCCTCTGATCCTGGAGGAACCCTGCATTCTGGGAATTGCTGGCTCCAGAAAAAGAACCCACTAGGCTTGCCTATGTCCCTGGAGCAAATGCCCCGTCCGTGGCTGACATCAAGTAAGCTTCCCAGTGTCACCAGCTGTGGAGTGAGGAGAGGATGAGTGGACCTTGCTAAAGCTTTCCATGACTTGGGATGGCACAGGAAGCGACCCTACTGAGAGTGCAGGCAGGAGGACCAGTCAATTACAAGGACAGATGCTTCGTCTGCTGATTGTGTTTGCTTTTAATGTAACTGCTCTCATTGTAATCTGGCAAAATCCAATTGATAGTCATGTCTCCACGTGACACTCAGCCACCGAAGTTCATGAAAATTCAGCAGTGGCTTTCTGGGGTAATGTGCACTGGCTATACTCAACAGACGTTATTCCTTCCTCTGAGAAGGGAGAGACCCCCCCCCCCCACACACACACCAAAGTCCACTCTTGTCAGGGCACAGCAGCCTCTCTGATCCTACGGCTGCTGTGGCTCTACAGCCTACTCTAGCTCCCAGCACCCTGTGGGGTGCATGGGGGTGACTAGTAGCAAGGAGACCTGGGCCTAGAGGTAGAATACCGTGGGCATCACCTCCATGAGAACACACAGAAGAGATGCTGTGAGAGAGGCTGGGAGGCTATGGCCAGTGGAGGGTCTCCAAGCTTCCCTGTCTTATCGCTGCCTGCCCCTTACCTTTTCTGTTACCTGGAGTTGGTACCTACCTCAGACTTTGTCCCTTGTGTCATGAGACTGGGGCTGCCTCCTTTTTGGTCCTCTGCAGTGTTATAGCCCAGGCA
The DNA here is from genome assembly GCF_903995435.1 of Acomys russatus. Lineage (NCBI taxonomy): Eukaryota > Metazoa > Chordata > Mammalia > Rodentia > Muridae > Acomys > Acomys russatus. Next base: position 8,538,630 of record NC_067163.1, read on the forward strand.
TCTGTAGGCTTCTGGCTGCTTTCTATCCCCCTGAAACTTGGTGGGCTTCTGCCCATGAGGGTCTAGTGTATGTGACACTGTCACTTGTTCCCTCCTTTCTTGCCAGTTGTCTCCTTCTCTAGCTCAGGCATCCTCAGAGCCGTTCTCATGCTCTTTGCATCTCTATCTTGGATTCCTTAGATACATGTCATGACATGCTTCTGGGGTCTCAGTGTATATTCCCCCTGCCGGCACAATAGTATATGGTTCTGGTTCCTGGGTAAAACAGACCCTGGCCTTGAGAGTTAAGGCAACTCTGCTTTAGACTGCTAGACCTCCTCCTGAGTCCTCAAATTCCTTCTCCTCTCATCCCATAATCCAAAATATTCACAGCTTCTGCTGCCCCAAGCTTCCCTGACAAGGGACTCCCCCATCCCCTCATGTAGTTGAGTGCCATTGCCCTCTTCATGGCACCAGCAACCCCTCCATTATTGCAATAGTCCAGACACTCGGGAACTGGCTGTGTTTCTTTGGCCCTATGCACTGCTCTGTATGTGTGTAATACATGTTGCCCACACAGAGCAGCACAACCTTCCTCTCCTCTTCAGGATGGCCCACGCCTGATTTTCTAGGAAACAATTAATGATCTAGAAAACAGAAGTGATTGAAAATCAAAGGGGGTTTTTAACTGAGGTTTTCAAGTTTATAAAACACCAGGGGAAGAATCTGTCACTTCTGGGGATAATTCTTAAAACCGATCTCTCCTCCCTGCCCTGCCCTGCCCCCTCCCCTATCCCTTTCTACCCCCCTTTCTGTCTTCTCTTTATGTTAAACATGCCACACCTGCTTCAGAGATACTGCCCTCTTCACCATCTTTAACTTGCCCACATCCTCCTTGAAGACTCAGATCTACTGCATATGTCCTCACCTCTCTTCTCTGCTTTGCTAAGTGAGGTTCCTTTAGCATCAGGCGGGGACCAGCATGAATAGGAAAGAAAAGAATGAGGTGGTGATGCTGGCCAAGTGGACAGTGTGTGCCAAGTCCTGTTTTCAACAGGTTGTGTCCTCAGGGACAGAGACCCGCTACTCTGATTATCTCTACATGACAGGAACTAGTAAGGCTCAGAGAGAGAGTTAATCATGATGTTGACCAAGAGATGCTGCATCAAAATGCTGTCAGCCTCATGGAAGATGTTTGTTGGCAGCCCTTGGCCCATTCATCCTGTAGAACATGACGCGGGGCACCAGTCCTCACTGGACCTCCTAACAACCGACATTAACCTGTAGGGACTGCAGAGTGCTTGGCGGTGTGTCATCAGTGTGTGGAGGAGATCTAGCATCGATGCCTCGGCTGTGTCCTGCAGGTGTGGTCTCTCATAGTTGCACCTGGATGACAGAAGTATAGGCACACAGGCCTGTGCTTTCTTGGGCCTGCCTCACCCCACCTGCTGCTGTTGTAGTCTCCTTGTCCAAACTCAACAGCCATTTGCAGTGCCTCTGCATTTTCTTCTGGCTGTATCAAATGCATGCCGTTCCTCCCTCTGAAAGGATGCCCTCTAGAGACTTCTGGGAAGCCCTGCCTCCCCAGGCCACCTGTAGGCCCAGGGCTCTCCATGTGCTTATGTGGAGGCCCTGCTGAGAGCTGGCACACCCCCTCTATCTCATGTGACCATCTTCTCCTGAGTCCTGCTCTAGCCAGGAGTTCCTTGAGACCTAGACCTCTTAGACCTGTCTCTATCCCCACCACCAGGAAACGGCTCATCCCAGCAGGAGCCCAGGTAGCATGTGGTGGTTCAACAAATGCTGGATGAAGGAATGGGCAAATAAGGAGAGGCGATCAAAGACGGAACAACTATTTCCCAGAATAGAGAGTCAGGAGGCTTGCAAGTTCGGGTACCACAGGAGATGGTTCATACTCCCAGAGCATAACCTGGCTCTGTTCTTTGTACCTGCTGACTGAGTAGGCCATATCTTATGGGAAGGACGTTGGGAAACCCTCTTCTGCAGGGATTCCAAGGCCTTCATTTCTGAACCTTACCTGGACTGTGACCTTCAGCTACCACTGTTCCTTTCTGAATCTGCATGACACAAAACTCTGCCCCCATCAGGAAGCAGCATTCTCAATAGAGAGGAGAACCATTCAAAAAGAAGGCACTACCCCCCGCCCCCGTGTATGTGCATGCATGTGCGTGCATACATGCACACATGCCATAGTGTGTATGTAGGTCAGAGAGCAACTTATAGGAGTTGGGCTCTGCTCTCTCTTTCTCCTACATGGGACCTGGCAGTCAGCTTCTCAGGTGTACTACGAAGTATTTTGCCAGCTGATCTATCTCACTAGCCCAGAAATAGATTTAATGGCTTTAAAGCAGAGGGCCATCATGGTGTGTTTTCCCCTCTGGTTAGGAAGTAATGTCAAGTCTTAGAATGTAAAACCAAGAACACATAGAAAGTCAGTTTGGAAGGTGCTGGTGTCTCCTTCAGATACTGTGCTGGGCCAGGCAGAGAGTAACTTGGAACTTATAGGCCTTCTCTCTCATTCTGCATATTGCGCCCAGGACTGAATTGAGCTATGCCGTCACACCGCGGCCTCAGGTTCAGCCTTGTATTGCCTGAGTGGTGGGGACAGAATACTGTTCCTCATCTTATGGCCGATAGAGCCAACGATCCATGTGTTGTCTGCCTAGGGTTGCACAGCTGCCTTGTGGCAGCGCCACAGAAGTCCAGACTGCTGAATGCTGAAGTGCTCTTTTTCTAAACTGCATTGCATCAGAGATCCTTTACCATAAATCTCTGTTAGGAAGGCTGACCCATGCCCTGCAGCTCTGGGCCTGCGTGTTCCAGCTCAGCGGTCACAGCGAGCACCGATGCATGCTCCCTTCGTTCAGACTCTTCTCAAGTATCTCGCTGCATTTGCCCTCATAGGAGCCCATGCTGTGGGTAGAAGCATCTTCCTATCCATCAGTAAGACAACAAGGTTGACCCCAGGCACAATAAGCCGTTTATGCAAAGACCTAAGTGTGTTTCCACTTCATCATCTTTCCTTAAGTCTTGCTTGCCTTTTCGTCTCCCCTAATTCCACGTAGGCTGTAGCCCCCATGTCACTCTGGTGTGCTTAAAAAAAAACAGTTTTGGGGGTGGGGGTAGTGGTGGGCAATTGTCAGCTACATTTTGACATGAGTTGCTGGGTGCTTTGGCCTGTCTAAGCTCTGGAGCGCCACAGACCCCCAGGGGCTGGCTCTGGGTTGCTCTGCGGGCCAGTGGCTGGGGCAGTGGCACTTTCTGCCTGTCTTAGAACTGCTCTCACCGTACTTCCTCTTGGCAATTGTTCTGGAAATGAACAATGAAAACTGCCTTAAAAAATAATAATAGCTTCTTAGTACAGACAGCACAAGACAGCACAACATAGAACATGTCAGCCGACACCATGAAAATGCAGCGCAGTCCTCACAGCTGTCCGAGCTGCGTTCACACTGGCCAGAGGAAGGGTGAGGAGTTTACCATATGGGGCCAAGGGTATGTCCCTGCAGCTGTGCAAATGGGAAACCCCCGTGCTGTAGAGGAGGACACTGAGTGCCAGAGAGCTCAGACTGCCACTCACACCCGTGAGCTGTGACCACTACACAGAGCTAAGCTGCCGTGAGTCTATAGCTATTCACAAAGCACTTCTATTACCAAAGCCAAATTTGGGCAGTCTAAAGTATCTGGCTAACTAAGCTATGTAATTACTTTGTGGCTAACATGTAACTTTTTGAAATTTCTTTTTTAAAATGAGGTAGTGTTGCCGGGCATGGTGGCGCATGCCTTAAGTTCCAGCACTTGGGAGGCAGAGGCAGGCGGATTACTGTGAGTTCAAGGCCAGCCTACTCTACAAGACAGCCAAGGCTACCCAGAGAAACCCTGTCTTGAAAATCAAAAAAAAAAAAAAAAAAAAAAAAAAAAATTGACTGTATCATGCTGCAGTACATGAAAGCAGAAAGCAGATGCCCCTCATATATGTACATACATATATACATATATGCATCATATGTATACACACACCCCGTGTGATAGATCATGCATGTATGTTTTTGCATACATATATAAACTGTCATTTCTTTCAAAGTGCCATGCATGTTAAGTAAGATACTTTATTTACCTTGTTTTTAAAAATGCCGACTTTTGCTTTATCCTTAATTTAGCAATTAGTACTTTGTATTTTGAATGGTTTTGAATTTTTAATTAAACACATGACTGCTCATTTCCAGGGGTGTGTATGAGTGACTTTGTAAAATTATTATTTTCATGTGTAGAAATTGCTCCTTTTTATTTTTGGTCACAGTTGGACAGTAACAACAAAACAATTGGCTTTGTTATAAGTTGCTGTGTTTTATCAAGTTCCTTGAAGACACAGACTGGTGTCTGTGTTCCTCTTAACTTGCTAAATATGGATGAAGTCAGCTCTGCCCCTTGTGAGCAGTGCAGAGCAGGACAGCACAGAACTGTGCTGTTTCCACTGGCCTAGAATCATACAGACCCCTCTCAAGATCCCCACACCGTGGTACCTGTACAGTTCATTTTCTTGTGTATTGATCACTTTAGGGATCACTGTAGTGGGACCCTAACTTCCCATTTCCCAAAGGACATGTGTAGAAGGTCGGGCCTGCCCCATGGAGCTGAGGCTGACTAAACTCAAAGGCAACTTTCACGGATTGACTCTGTTCAAAGGTATGGACTGTCTGTGAGTGTCATCGCTTCTGTCTGTTCTGTGTGAAGCAGTGGACACACACAGTAGCACTGTTGCCAGGGCCTCACCCTAAGAGACTAGATCATCTGTCCCGGTTCATGAGGGAAGGAGCAGCCTTGCTATTTGACATCTGTAAAGATTGGAGGGGGAGTCTTTAAAAAAGATATCCAAACTGAAAATAGAAAAATTTGAAGGTTCCCAATTTAGTTGAAACCATTGTAGATTTGAGGATTTAAAACAAATTATTATTCTCATTCTTGTTCCTTCCGTAGAGCCAAATTACCACTTTGTGTGTCTAAGGAAGCTTCAGGTTTTGTTGTTTGTTTGTTTGTTTGTTTGTTTGTTTTGTTTTTTTGATCCTTTAAGGAAACTGTTGCAATTATTCAATGTGCGCGAGGCACCAGGAATAAAAAGAGTTCCGTGAAGTTGTTTACTTTGAGAGTTGGTTTCCTCTGAGAGCAAAAGAGCAGCTCACCCTGGGCTCCTGAGACACACCCATCTGCACACCTACACTGAGCTTTAGTTAGCAGAGGTTCTAGTACAACACACAGTAGTAATTAACCCACAAGCCAGCATGTATGTGGTGTATTTGCTTTCTGCATCTGTATTTGTGTGTGAGAGAAAAGAAAATACCAGTTTCCATCTAAACTACCTCAACGTTGGCACAGTAGGTACTCTAGTGATTCTAACCAGCATCCACCTTTAATGGTCATGGGTACTGTGCTTATCTGAACTGCAGCACAGACTAAAAGGTCTGTACTCCAGCACTGTACTCCATAGACTGCTTGTTGGATGCACCTGTGACAGACCACACTACAGCTGAGCTGACCCCGTAGATGACCAGGGTTTCCTTGGCCAAGGCAGCCTAGAATGCCATTTCCTACCTTCAGAAAGTAAAATGGATCTTAAAGTGGACATAGCTTGAGAGCTCTCAGAATACTGATGCATCGTGTACACGTGGGGGTGTGGTGTTTTTCACATAACTTTTGACAGAAGTACTAACAGTGCAAGTCTTACATAACAAACAAACAAACAAACAGAAAAACTCTGGTCTTCAAGGCCCTGAGCTCACTCACATGGCTGGTCCCAGAATTCAGAATCAACACTAAGAGTCAAGCTTTTGTGTAGAAGGCAGCAGTCCATGCAGGAGAAGCTCCTATAAATGTCTCCCTTCCTTCCTGACCAGACCTTCTGGCCATAGAGAGGTGCCTTTCCTCAGCCCTCTGAGGGCCACTTGACTTGTAGTTGGCAGCTTCTTGTGGTTTCCAGAGGATGACAGCTGGGACTGGGACAGAAAAGCCTTGGCTCCACCGCCAGACCCTCTATCGTAGAAGTGCATGCCAGCCTTCCTCTGGGCTTGGATGTTCTCTTCTCTAGTGAGGTGAAGCTCTGGTGATCATGGCTGAGCTGTGCACTGGGGAGGATGGAAGGAGCAGTGAAGATTCGTGTCGATCGCTGCTCCCTGCCCATCCTTGTGCAGTTTTGTAGAAACAGCTGAGCTCTTATGCAGACCCTGGGAGGGACGGCTGGTCTCCATCTGGCATCACGAGCTTTTACTTAAATTTGTGGGCTTAATAAGGCTCACTCTAGAACAGGGAGGATCGTAAAGCCACCGTGCTATAAACAAAAAGGCTCAAAGCCACAGGTCTTTTCAGACTTATGTGGCAGGCATGGCAAGTGTGTATGTTCCTATGTCTGGAAGTGTGGCAATGTGACCTGCTTTGATTCTGTCTGCTGATTAAAACTAATCATAGCAATAAGGTAAGTGCATTATCTATACAACACGATCACCTTCACTTAATGAATTAGTATTTTATTCCCTAGAGCAATTAGCAAAAATAGCCAGTCAAGCCCCTTGTTGGATATATTCTGTAATTGTGTGGCATTTCAATGCATTTGTTTATGTCTAATTTGTCCCCAAGGTACTTAGAGAAGAAGTGGGATTATGGTGGTTGGAGTGTTACGGTAGGATTTCCACTATGGTTACTGTCACTAAATTACCACCTATAAAATGGTGCAAAGGGTCCTGTGTTTATTACTGGCTTTTATTATGACTTTCTCCCTCACTCTACAGAGAACTCATAGTAAGAACCATTCTCTTATTTCTAAGAATATAAACTGACCATGGCTAAGCTGCCCCCCTAATGGGCATTTTAAAAGAATGGTAGAAGGGGTGGTGGTGGGCATCATTGTAAGCCTGATAGAACCTGGACTCCCCTGGGAGGTGGGCCTCTGGAGATGCCTGTGGGGATTGTGTTGGCGGGGGAGGGGGGGGGAGGACTTTGGGTGGTACCATTCCCTATGCGGACTCTGGACTGTGCGAATGGATAAAATGAGGTGAGGAAGAGCACAGAGTCATTGCTCTCTCCTTCCTAATTGTCCATGCAGTGTGGGGAGCTGCTTTGGACTCCCACTACCTTGGTGTCCTTGTTGAGGTGGACTGTACCTTTAACTGTAAGCCAGAGCAAACCCTTTATTCACTCAGCTGCATTTGTGGGGTAGTTTATCATTGCACTGGGAAAACGAACTGAGACAGAATAAATAGTAGGTGAGTTTCACTTTTCTTAGGCCAAGGGAACAGTATCATTAGGCTTCCCAACTGATCATAGGATCAATGGCAAAGATCAGAAAGCCTAAAGGCCTGCAAATTGCGTGGATCTTGCAGAGGCCTAAGTTCACTTGGTGGTAGTAGTTCCATGCAGTGGCACTTACCTGCTTGATCTGGCTTCATCTACTGTTTTCTAAGAAGATGTGTGCTTTTCTCCTGCTATAGCCTGGTGAGCAGGCAGGCTTTAGAAGTAGAGGAATGAAGCCCATCCTGCGGGCCATAGCCAAAATCCCTGCAGGAGGCCATGTCAGATTAAAGAGGTTTTAGTTTCTTTGGGTTTGTAAGCAAGCCCTATGGTGGACACGTCAAAGGTGGGGCTATATGCTAGAAGGATTCCAGCTCTCGAGCTGGGATGTTAGGAAAAAGACAGACCAAGTCAACCATGTCAACACCAGCAGTGGGTCTGGTTCTCACTGTCTAGTTTCTACACCTTTCTTAGCACATAACATCCTAGCATCTTGGAGGGAAGTCTGGGAACCTGCAGTGTGTACCATGCCTAGCTTTTTTGTCCATGCGCAAACCAGAGTGTGAGATTCAACAGGAGCAGAGGAACTGGGGTTGGGGCAGAGATCACCAGGAAAGTGAGGAGCCAAGGAGAAGCAATCTGCCTGCAATGAATGAACATGTTACCCCGTAGCTTGCATAGTAAATATCTGTGCAGTGTTTGCCACGTCTTGGTGTCAGTGTGGGCAAGTCTAAACTCATCACACACTTATTTCTAGTAGTTCGGATCTGAGCAGTGACTGAGATACAACTGACACCAGTAATGGAGATACTTTAGATGCAAGCAGAGAACTGTGTTCACCGTGAAGAAAAGCAGTTATCTTAGAGCATGCTACTAAATGAAAGTATCCAGATCATTCATTTGTATCACTGGGGAGTGAAGATCAAAGTATGAGGACAGATGAAATGGGCTTTAGATTCAGAATATGTACCATGCAATGCCATTTAGTATACCATATGTCAGATGTGAGCACACACATTGAAATCCTTTACTAAGGCTTGAGGAATTGACAGTCACTGTCTGTGTCTTTTTAAATTTTATTTATTTATTTATTGTATATGTCATTGAGTAGCCAATAGCTGTGTAGAGACTCAGGAACAAAGCTATAGGACAAGTGGTCACCGGTGCCTGTTAGTGGTACATCATAGGCTCTTTGCCAGGTAGGATCTTTGATATGGTATTCAAGCCTTTATGTACTTGGCACAGCCCTTCAGGGGCCCTGAAAGGAGAGACCCCCAAGGAATTGTTGGGACCAGGGTTCAAGATAACAGGTCACTTCATACAGCAGGGTAAAAAGAATCAGGCTTAGGCTGAAGGCTCTGTGAAGCCCTCACATGATCCTACCTCAGGGAATTTGAGGTCATGTATCTTTTGGATGGGATGCTGGCAAGTCCTTTAGAATCTTCCAAATGCCTCTGCTCTCCCCTGGACACTATTTCTCTCTTATCCCCATTGAGCCAGTCCTGAAGTTCTGAGCCAGCTTGGGCCATCTTGGTTTAGTGAAGCCATGGAGCAAGTGCCAACATTGGGGCTCAGAGTGTCAATCATAGTTTCTCTCTGGGGTCACAGTCTCATGGGGCCTGGGGCGAGGTTGGTTAGCTCATGTGAGCTGAGCACTCCATGCTGGCAAAGGCTGCCATGACACAGTAGGACAAAGCTCAGATAATGGAAGGTGTGGTCAGAGGGTGGACAACGTGGTAAAGACAGGATGGCACTGGGGTCAGAGATGAAGAGCATCAGTTCATCACTGGCGAATACGAAAGCTCTCTTAAGCGTAGAACCATCTCTTCCTGATTTCAGGTGAGCTCCAAGTAGAGACCTGCAGATGTGGAGTCTGAACCAGTGGGCACTGAGCCGCTGTTGTACCAGTAGGTTGACTTACTAGCTCACACCACAGTCCCAAAGCCCATATTGATGGAAAGAGGACCCAGGGCTCCCTCCCAGGCCTTGTCAACATGATCTAGTGTTTTGCCCTGTTTGACAAGAGGTTTCCTTCTGTCTCTTTTGAAGAGGCACCACCAGAGGATTTCCCTAGCCGAGCACAGCTTCCTGCCTTGGCCTGCACGGGGGCCACAGTTTGATTGTACTCTGTGCCAGGCTCAGAGGTCGTAGTCTGGATCTCCACCCAGTCTCCTGTTAGGGACTTGGTGGCACATAAGGGAGTGCCTTCTACATATCATTCTGACCCCACAGATGACACTCGAACATTTCCACTTACCTACTTGAGGGACTAAACGTGGGAACGACAGGTGGATAAGGAGGAAGAGGTGCTTAGAAGGCAGGCCCAGAAGCTCACACTTGCACTGGGGAATCCACTCTACAGCGGTCCATCTTACTGACTACAGAAGCCAAAATAAACAAATGCATTAAAAACTTTGATATTCATTTATGTCAGAAGCATTCCCATCCTCCCGGTTGCTTCTGACTCTGTGGGTGGGAAATGAGCTAACTGGGAGAGGTGTGATCCTGGCACTGTGCTGTGGTGTCAGGGGCGGCCCTGTTCTCTGTGACCTCCTCCTGGGCCCTGTAAGAAACACTTGTGATATGAAAACTGTGGGAAATTATGGCATCATCAATTCTGAAATGACAGGACATTCACACTGAAAGCTTTTCTAGTAGAAGCTAGCAATGGAGACCACATTGGCAGAGGGATAAAGGACAGTGGCCTCCAAGGCCAGGTTGGGCCCTGGCACCTCTCTATCCCAATGTGGTACACACACTACTCTTGTTCTGAGCTGAGTTCCAGCTAGGGGGCCTGATCCCAGCCACCTCTCACTGCTGCTGGGTGAGCGAAAGGCCCCATCAGCTGCAGCACTGCCTAGCCCTAGACACCAAAGCTTTTAGGACAGAGACTGATGACAAAGCCGAGGTCCATAGGGTGTGGCTACGGTCTTGTTGAATAGGAACTGCACTCACTCATCCACTTAGCCACGAGACGCACTTTGGGGTGTTTTCTGTTGCCGCTATAGCATAATGTAATGTATTACAAGTTGGCCCCTGGCCTCATGGGATTGGTCAGCTGTAGGTGTGGTTGTTAAATATTCTCTGTCTTTTTCCCCATCACTTACAAGTATGGTTTTAGCTGAGTAATTTCCTAAGTAGGTTTTTTAAATATAAAAACAGGATTAATAATACTGTTTCATACTTTTAGCTCTTGTTACTTTGAATTTTCTTCAACGGCTGTTATTTCTCCAAAACCTAGTTTCCTTTACATTAAAAAAACAAACAAACAAACAAACAAAAAAAAACAAACAACTTTATCAAGAAGGTTAAAGGATAAAAGTAATATTTTATCAGCTTCAATTTTATCCACCATCAGTTGCATATTTTCTTTTCATTCTTTCTTTTTTCTTTCTTTTGTCAGTGGTTTTTCTTCTTCTTTTAGTAATAGTAAGAAGGAACTTGGCCAACTCATGGAAAATCCCAAAATTTCAATAGTAACTCAGGTTTTTTTAATAAGGCAAAATGGTTCATTATGGGTGTTGTTTTTATAATAATCAGAATAGTCTTGAGAATTTATCATCTTTTGGTTTTTTTAAAAAAATCTTTTGATTGTCTTTATTCCACCTATTTTATCTTTCCTGATAACACTGAACCCGCAGTCAATATCATGTAACAACTTGACCTCTCTATTTCAAAATAATCCCATTTGATCATTCTATATTGTAAAGCACCACACTATATCGAAAATGTAAAAAGGCCAGGCACACCTTTAATCCAAGTGCTCGGGAGGCAGAAGCAGGAGGATCTCTCTGAGTTCAAGGCCAGCCTGGTCTTCAATGTGAATCCAGGACAGCCAAGGCTACAAAGGACAGCCAAGGCTACAAAGAGAAGTCCTTTTTTGAAAAAAAAAAGAAAAGAAGAGAGAGAGAGAGAGAGAGAGAGAGAGAGAGAGAGAGAGAGAGAGAGAGAGATTTATTATTTATCTATTTAAAAACCTGTCAAAAATAAGTAAAATGCATACTCAAGAAAAAAAATGGTCACCAGGGTATTCATACATCTATGGTTTTCCATGAATGGATAAGGATAATGATGTTTCAATAAACAATGAATTTTTTAATGAAAAATATTTCTTTTAAATCAAAGTACCAAGGCTTTCTGATTTCTGTGTGGGACACCAAGCAGATACATAACATTCAAGGGACTAGGGTGCTCAAAGCTTTGGTTCCATGAGCTTTTCACAGAACTTCTGGACCACAGTGACATCAGAGGAAGTGTGGGAGTGAGGGCTTGCTCGGCCCATATACAACTTTGATTTATTTTTTTATTTAAAATATTTCCATAAGTATCTTTTTATTCTATTATTTTCCTCATAAATCCTCTCCACCCCCTACCCACCCAACTTCATGTTCTTACTCATTCTCTCTCTCCTCTCTCTCCTCCCCACCCCATCTCCACTTTCCGCTCTCTCCCCCATCTCTCTCCCATCTCTCCCCCATCTCTCCCCTATCTCTCCCCTGACCCCATCTCCTCTCTCTCTCTCCTCTCTCTCCCCACCCCATCTCCTCTCTCTCTCCCAATCCATCTCCTCTCTCTCTCCCCCCACCCCATCTCCTCTCTCCTCTCTCTTCCCCACCCCATCTCCTCTCTCTCTCCCTCTCTCTCTCTTTCTCTCTCTCCCCCCAATCCATCTCCTTTCTCCCCTACCCCATCTCCTTTCTCTCTCCCCCCTCTTCACCCCATCCCACCCCACCCCACCCCATCTCCTCTCTCATACTCTCACTCTCTTGATCTCTCAAAAACAAGAAGTAAAAATCAAAACAAACAAAAATATCAAAAGAAAATGAAATTAAAAGTTCACAACAACTGCTCCTGCCTAGGGGGTCTGCCTTGGGGTGCGTTTGATAGGCCTAGTGACATTCCACTCATTAAAAGTGGTTTTTACTCTCCCAGCAGGTATTGTTTCTTGGTTGGGGTAAGATTTTGTGCCCACTTTCCCTTCCCAATGCTGGGGTTTTGTCTGGTTCGAACCTGTGCTGGTCTGGTACATACTGCAGTCTCCCTGAGTTCATATGTGCACCAATCCTGTTGGGTCTTACCATTGTCCTACATTCTTTTCCTCATAAAGCCCTGAGCCTTAAGGGGATGGATGGGTTTGATGAAGACATCCCCTTCAGGACCGAGTGCTCCACAGTGTCTCACTCTCTGCACATCGTCCAGTTGTGGGTCTGTCACGTACACTTTAGCAGACCAAGGAGCTCTGGACAGGGAGCTGCTCTGTGAGCAGGATATTATCAGTGTAAACCAAAGTGTTTAACTATGAATGAATTAAAGCTTGCCTTGGCCCCGAGGGTTCCAACGCATGAATTAGAACCTTATTTCTAACAATCAGGAGAGCATAAACAGCCCCGACTGACTTAGTGCATGAGCAATACTGACCACATCTTAAATATATTTTAATGATCGTGACAGTAAATATCTTTAGGGCATGGCTTCTTAAGCTTTTTCCACTCACAGCCTTTTACATGAGGAATTTCTACATGATTCTATGTATATAGGAATACATGTTAAATAGAAAAAAAATCAATCACAGATCATAAATCATGAAGAAATGTATTTTAAGCAAAGCATTTGGTGAAACCCTATCTCTTCTCTTATGTGAGGTGGCCACTCAGATACCATACTTCCAAAAACAATGATTTCTACTTATAGGGAAAGAAGGAGCAAGAACCAGGTATGTCCCACACCAAACTGTACCCATGTTTGCAAATCCAAGTGACCAAGCATCTCACTTAGTGAGGCCTCGGAAGCAGCTGTAACTCAGGAGCTGCTTTCTGAAGCTAGGAAAAGCCTGTAAGCCCTACTTGCCCCTGTCCATTTTACAGCTATCATTACTTAATTAGCATTTCCTTGTCATGCTATAACCCATACAGTGACTATAGTCTCATCTACCACACATGCAGTCTGAGAGGAGTGCTTTCTGGGGTGCTATATATGAGCACCCCTCTCTAAGTGGAGAACTGCACTAGGCACTTTCGGGTTCTTGCTCAAAACATAGCTGCTTGGTTTGTCTTCAGCCTCACATTTGTACTTTGTTTTCTAATTCCTTGCCAGAGCTGTACACTTATTTATGCTTTCTCCATATGTTTCCAGAGGATGCTGTGCCCAGGGGAGGCATTGCATCACATTCCTAGCTGTTTTATCAAGTTGACAGACTCCAGAGTCTGCAGCCCTAGCCTGGGATCCTCTGTTGATTACAGAGTCTCCTTCACATCTGTCATCTTTCATGAAAACTGGAGCTGAGGCAGGTTACCCAGTTCTGAACATACAGTTTCACCATCAGCCGTAAATATCGGTCTGTTCTTGTATTGTTTCGATTGCCTATGTCTTTGCGCTTAGAAAACAAGGTAGCCAGCCTTCGTCCCTCTGGGCTACTATGACAATATACCTTCAGCTGGGTGGTTTATAAACCATGGGGGAGTGTACAGCTCAATTAATTCTGCAGGCTGGGGATATTACCACCAAGGTAATCTGGTAAGCTGGCTCTGTGCCTTGGGGAGGGCCACTTCCTGGTTCAGGGGTGGCAGCTTCTCACTGTCTCCACACGTGGAGGGGCACAGAGCTCCCCGAGGCTTCTTGTCTAGGGATCTGATCCCATTCATGAGGGTTCTACCAACCCGCGATCTCATCAGTTCTCAAAGGCTTCACTCTCTCACCTTGCTGCTTGGGTTTCAGCACATGAATTTGTGGGTCAGAGCAATAGCCAGACCTCAGGAACCCGCATGCATCAGCTGCCGCTAGTGAACTAGGGCTTCTCTGAAAATGCCTGTGAGAGTAAAGGTTTGTGGGTTTGACCTGTTTGGTGGCTGCCTCATCTTTCACAGGATATAATGCATTTGGTCCTGATCTCCAGGTCATCAGAGTGTCATTATGATGGTGACCTAGGCCTTTCAGAGAGTCATTAGCGCCCAAAGGCTGACCCACACGCAATGATAGGTAGATTTCAGGAAGCTGTGTGTTCGCTCAAAGGTAAACACTGTTTCTCAGCAATGATTTCTCAGTCACTAGTTTATCCGGGTTGGTAGTGAGGTCAGCAGGCTATTAATTGTTTCTTTCTCATCAGGACACAAAAATATACATCCACAGAGTTGTGGCCAGGAGCAAGCTTCTCTAGGCTCGTATTTAGCAAATGCAGACTCCATAGTCCTCTCTCTCCTTCACCAGATAAGTGGACGATTTCAGTCATTCATGACTCAACATACAAACCAATCATTGATGAGCAGCACGGAGCTAGAGAAATGCAGCTTTTAAGGACTGCTCTTCAGCCTTGCCTGGACTCTGTGGGACAAACAACTCTCAACTTTCAAATATAGTTTTCATCATTCTGGAAGATTCACAAAATGCAAATCATTGGCAACTCCAGAGTTGCAGTTTGCTTTAACTTGGGCCAAGAACTGCATCTGTAACAATTCTTTCCAGTTATAAGAGTCACCAGGATACATCCTATAACTATCAGCATTCCACTGTCGTGTCTTGCAATATAACACAGAAGAGCCTTGAGGGTGTACTGGTGGTACAACACAGTTAGCAGAGCATGGCCACCACTACCTATGCTTGGCTCATGGCTACACCTGCCTATCCATTGGCTCATGGCCATACCTACCTATCCATTGGCTCATGGCCACACCTACCTATCCATTGGCTCATGGCCACACCTACCCATCCATTGGCTCATAGCCATACCTACCTATCCATTGGCTCATAGCC
Organism: Acomys russatus; assembly: GCF_903995435.1. Taxonomy (NCBI): domain Eukaryota; kingdom Metazoa; phylum Chordata; class Mammalia; order Rodentia; family Muridae; genus Acomys; species Acomys russatus. Next base: position 8,553,654 of record NC_067163.1, read on the forward strand.
ATACCTATCTATCCATTGGCTCATGGCCACACCTACCTATCCATTGGCTCATAGCCACACCTACCTATCCATTGGCTCATAGCCATACCTACCTATCAATTGGCTCATGGCCATACATACCTATCCATTGGCTCATGGCCACACCTACCTATCCATTGGCTCATAGCCACACCTACCTATCCATTAGCTCCTACTGTCTGGCCATTGATCATGAGTGTCTTACTGGAAGCCTATGCCATGCATTCATCAACTGGTTTTGGTTCCCATAGAAGTTTTTCTGTTTATGCCATAAGACTCAGCTTTTATCAGATATTGTTTACTATCTGCCTGTCTGTCTATCTATCTATCTACCTATCTATCTCTGTCTCTCTAGGGAATTTTAAAAAGAAAGTGATCATTTCAGGTGACAAGTAACTGAAAATGACTAGCAGGCAGAGAAGGAAAATGTTCTCTGGGATATGAAGACGCAGTCCTGTTTGAATAAATGCAATTAAAAATTTAAATATTTGATATTTAGACTGGAGAATTGGAGTGAAAACATCATATAATTTATTTTTATTTGAATAGAGAAACACTTGCAAATGGGTGAGTCTTCATACTGTATTCCTTTCAGTTCTATAAAGTTAAAAAAAAAATCAAAACAACGACACCTCTGCAGCAACATGAGCTCCCCTTTTTTTCCAAACTAGTTATGGTCTAAATTATAATTTCCTCACAGTCATATTTGATTTTAACTAACTTATAATTTGCATACAGTAAAGTAGACAGGTATCTAGTATTGATGTGTTCATTCTATCCACACAGTAGCCAGGATACAGACTTTTTCCTCACTCTAGAAATTTCCCAGTGGCCCTTCCTGGTTAAGCCCTGAGGTAAGAAGCAAGGTGCCTGTGATGTCCCTTGTGGTGATGGGGACACTCATGTAGAAACTAGTCACAGGGTTTGACTCTTAGCAGCGGAAGTGTCCAGATATGCAATATTGAACACGAAGACTGTGGCTCCCTGGGATGGTCACAAGTGGTAGGAAGGGCCTGGGAAGGCAGCTCTTCAGGGCTCTGCAGTGGAAGATGGCAGGCATCTATGAACGAAGACATAATAGCATGGTGCTTCCTCCCTCTTTCTTGGGATGCTCCATAGACACATCTTTTACCTTGCCCTGTAGACTGACACAGGAATCTCAGAAAATGTATTATGATACAGTGATGGATATCTGATAGTACAGTGGTGTGGGCCACCTTGAAGGAGTTGAGGGAGGCTTACATCAAGCATATGAAGAGTGAGGAGGTCAGGGAGGGGAGGGCCCCAATGTCACTGTGACTAATGGAAGAGCAGTAGCAGAGAGACGGTAGATTTGTCAGCCCAGAGCAGTGTATGTTCTAGATGTCCAGTTCGTTGGCGCTTTGTGTATTTGAGGGCTCAGATGTTGCTGTCTGATGCACTTAGCAGCTGTGGTGCTTATCTGCCATGAGGGCTCCTGCACCGGGGCCTGTTACTCAGTCATCATTGTCATGCCTGGTCAGGTGGAGCCACATCCTCGTGCTGCCAAGCAGGGCAGAGGCATAGATGGCTGAGCAGTTCTCAGGGGCACTGATGATGTAAGTGGGGGAGGGGCTGTTATGAGTACGGTGATCAGATTCCACTGTGTTCTCAGATAACTATCATCACTGTATCATATCATATTTTCTGGCATTCCTATGTGGATTTGCAAAGGAGAAGTGGAAAGAATTTGCCGTGGAACATCCCTGAACACACTTAAGTACCATGCTATTTGTGACTTCCTTCATGGATGCCCACCCATCTTTTGCTGCCAACCCAACTCAGTAAGGAAAGCAAATCCCCTTTAGGTCATAATCCACATGAACCCAACTTTCTCTTCATGGTGCCTTTATGAATTCTAAGTTGTGCAACATGCTCTGTAGGCTGGTAGGCACAGAGGCTTGCCTGTATCATCCAGTGGAACACAGCATGTACCTCGGGCTATTGAATCATACAGCTCTGAGTCATGTAATAAGAACAATAACTCCTATTATTTAACAATCATTAAAAGATCATGCATGTGGGAAATAGGGTTGGGCAGAGAGAAGAGTTCCACAGCTTACACTGTTAATGACAAGAACATTCCCTGGCACATTGGTATTGGCTGCCTGGAAACTTGAGGAAGCTGGCGTTTGACTTTGTTTGGACCACTGGGTATCCCTGAATTGCTCATTCACCTCTATATGACAGGCTACACACTGCTCACAATTCTGAACTATTCTACAACATGCAATTTAGAATAACAGAGTGAGGCACGCTAAGCATGGCATGTTGTGTATTACTATTTCAAGATACAAGCAGTGGCGGTGCGCATCTGCGGAAAAATATAAATCAGTGCTCTGGTGTTGCCATTGGGAAAGGAGCTTGGGCCTCATCCTAAGTGGCTCGTGTGCTGCACATGGTTGTCTCTGTTCCAGAGATGCCATGGTGCCTCCAGAGTAGCTTGGGCTGTGCTGGCTGTAATGTAAAAATAGTCATAATAACAATGCTGGGCTGTGCGTGGCGTTTTCTTCTCAAGAAATTTCAGAGCAGCTCCCAGTAGGCATGGTGACTCACTGATAAGCCGTCTGGAGAGCATTCGGTGCACACTGCTTCCCTTTTCAGTGAGTACTTGGACCACAGTCGTCAGCACGGTGTCTGAGGTGCCTACATCTGGAGAGACACCCCTGTTATGCATGGAAGAGATGCTTTGAGGTATCCGCCTCCCACATCCTCAGGATGTGCCTTTCTTAGGAACCACTGATTTGTCACTCCAAACTATTTAAAAAAACAACTCCAAATATAGACAGCAGTGCACACTTAGTCATCCACTTCGACTCAGTCTTCTAAAACCAGCTGTAAGCCTGTGGATAAGTCCTGCCCAGGCTGGGCTCAGGTCCACTTGGAATTTCCTTTATCTGTGTTGAAAACAAGGACAACACATTGCATTATCTGGATGAACAGAAGAGTTAAGGCCCCACTTCAGACTTCTGGTAGGAAGAAGAGAAAGTCCCTCCAGCAAAGAAGCTCTACCCACTGAGGGACAGTCTTGCAGTGCACACAGCCTCTGCTATCAGTAGCTCCTCCCACTGGCAACCACTGTCTTTACCCACTGCCCCCCCCCAAAACGAGCAGGCATTGGCTCTAACTTACCCAAACTGTGGGTGCTGCTCTGAAGTCCCCTGAACTCCAGATCTAGCTCACCCCCTGCATCAAGTATCTCTTGCTCAAGGACAGTGACCTTGGACAGCAAGTCCTCAGCCTGTTATTTACAGCAGAAGTCCCCCATGCAGCCACCACTCCTGAGTGTCACAAATGGTACTTATGGATGGCCCTAGCAGCATGGATGTTCTTGCCCCAACATCAGTGTGACCTTCATCTTCTTGGGTAACACAAAGTCTCTAAATGTGTGGTTCAAACCTTCACACCCACTTTGTCCTCCACTGTGAACAGAGGTATCATCCTTCGTTCCTGTGTCTTCTATAGTGCTTGTGCATTGAGGGAAGATTTGGGCTGTACTCATTCATGTTTACTGGTCAGTAGCTTCCAGTGCCCACACACTGCATAAAGTACAACCCTATGCCAAACTATACTAACCTCAGTGCCATACCATATGTGTGAACACTGTCCTAGTTAAGAAAACATTTTCATTCTGTCAGGTTGCCTATGATCCATGCAGTTACCAAAACCTTACTCTGAGACTCCTTTTTAAATTTTAATTCATTATAATTTATTCAGATTATATCCCAATTGCTATCCCTTTGCTTGCATCTTCCCATTCCCACCCTCCCTCCCTCTTCTGCCCTATTCCCCTCCCCTGGACCTCTGACAGAAGGGGCACTCCTCCCCCACCATATGAACACAGCCTATCAGGTCTCATCTAGATAGCCTGCATCCCCTTTCTCTGTGTGTCCACTGGGCCTCCCCACTAAATGGAAGTGATCAACTCGGGTACACCAGAGTTCATATCAGAGGCAATCCCCACTCTCCCCACAACTGTGGAAAATGAGATGTCCATTGGTTGTATCTGAACAGAAGGTCTAGACTTACTGCATGCATTGTCCTTGGTTGGTCCGACAGCTTGTGCAGGACTCCTTGGGTCCAGATCCATTGGCCTTGATGATCTCCTGGTGGGGCTCCTGAACCCTTTGGGTCCTTCCATACCCCCATTCTTCCATACTACTTTCAGTGCTCCACCCAGAGTCCCAGCATCTGTTCTGATCCCCTGCTAGGATCAGAATAGACAATAACAGATAATAACCACTTATGAGTGAGCATATACCATGCATGTTTTTTGGGGTCTGGGTTACCTCACTAAGGGTGATCTTTTCTAGTTACATACATTTGCCTGCAAATTTCAAGATTTCCTTGTTTTTAATAGTTGGGTAGTATTTCATTGTGTAAATGTACCACAGTTTCTTTATCCATTCTTTGATTGAGGGACATCTAGATTGTTTCCATATTCTGGCTATTACAAATAAAGCTGCTATGAACATAGCTGAGCAAATGTCCTTGTTGTATGGTGGAGCGTCTTTTGGGTATATGCCCAGGGATGGTATGGCTAGGTATTGATGTAGCACTATTCCCAATGTTCTGAGAAAGCTCCAGATTGATTTCCAAAGTGGTTGTACATGTTTGCACTCACACCAGCAATGGAGGAGTGTTTCTTGCTCTCTCCACATCCTCACCAGCATGTGCTGTCACTTGAATTTTTGATCTTAGCCATTCTAGTAAGTGTAAGATGGAATCTCAGAGTTGTTTTGATTTGCATTTCCCTGATTAACTAAGGACATTGAACATTTCTTTAGGTGTTTCTCAGCCATTCGCTATTCCTCTGTTGAGAGTTCTCTCTTTAGCTCTGTACCTCATTTTTAAATTGGATTATTTGGTGTGAGGCTCCTTCTTGCAAGCAGGCTTGTTGGCACAGCAGCCTCCTTAGAGCCTTGGTGGCAAAGACAAGTAGATCCACATTTGCTGGGCTGCTGCCTGCTCTCCCAAGGATTCTGTGCAGAGTGAAGCAGAAGATGCTCAACTCTCAGAAGGATGGAGGACGTGGCCAGCTAGTCTTTACGTGGAGTCCCCAAGCTTCCTCCATCAGTGGGAAGAAGAAAATTTGGTCTCTATACAAAGTGACATTCTAAGGCAGCCTTTAACAGGAGGAGCATCATGCTATGTGTGAATACGAAAGAAGCTCGAGAGCACTATGCTAACTCAAATCAATCAGATGGAAAGATAAGTAAGCACAGCTTCCTCATACATAGAAGCAAAGACCACAAGCTGAGAACGGGTACATGGGGCTCAGTTAGCTGGGAGAGTGGCTTCTAGGGACCTACTTCACAGATCTTGGTTAGTAACCCCATTCTTGGAAGTTGCTGAGAGTGGATTTTTTTTTAATGCTCACCAAAATGAAGACGAGCTAATGAGGCTCTGTGCCTGTTAATCAGCTTGATTCATCCACTGTGCAACATGTACACACTTCAAACGATCATGCCATGCGCTGCAAATACACAGACTCCTTGTCAATTAAAAAGCTGATTCATAATTACCACTGTATTTTCTACAAGCTCTTCACTTTTAATGTTAAAAATAAATTTCACTTTTTTGTTGTGTCAAAATGAAAAATGCGAAAGAGTAAAGAAAGAAAGAAAATGCGTACACTGCTGACATGATTGTTCTTAAACGTGGTAATTCTCTGATCAGAAAAAGAAAAGTAATGGGTTCAAACTAGCTAGTTAAAGGAGCCCAGCACATTGCCTGGCTCATCATCAACTCTCTAATGTATGGCCCCATGTGTGAACTTGCAGGCAGCCACAGCTCTGCTCGGCTCCTATGGCCAACAAGTCCCATAGGAAAAAGAAAAGCATCCCACCAGACAGGAGCCTCAGTCATCCAACAGCTGTGCCTTGCGCCATAAAAACTAGCACTGGAGATTACTGCCAGTGGGAACCCAGAGTCTGGGCCCCATGCTGATATCAGGGCTGTAGTTTAAAAGTTCTCATACAACAAATGCCTAGGAAGAAGCGGTGGCCTTTCTTGGGGCGTGGAGTGGGTCTAGAGTTCTGACATGGTACAGAACCAAGGCATCCCATTGATGTGTGCTGTGGATCAATAGCATCGCTTCAGAGACCTGCTACATAGAAGACACATGGCCACTTGTGTGCAGCTGAAGTTTTGGGGGGATGCCACTCTAGAAGAAGGAAAATGGGTGGATAATGCAAATGGAGAACGAATGAGGAGTTAGCTGAAGAAAGTTCAGGACCCTTTGCAGTTTGTTATCAAGTTTGTATCCACTTGCTGGAGGACAGTAGGAGTAGTAGGCGATCCAGCACAGAGACGTCACATACTGTATCAGATTCTTCCTTCCTTCCTTCCTTCCTTCCTTCCTTCCTTCCTTCCTTTTCTTCTTTTTTCTGTTGTTTTTTTTTTTTTTTTTTTTTGAGACAGGTTTTCTCTGTGTTATATTCACTGTCCTGGAACTCACTCAGTAGACCAGGCTGGCCTCGAACACAATCAGATCCGCTTGCCTCTGCCTCCCTGAGTGCTGCGATTACAGGTGTGTGCTACCAGTCCTGGCTTCAGAGTCATTCTTAACCTGAGCTCTTGAAATAGGGGTTAGCTTATCTGGGACCTACGGAGAGGTACGCTCATCACAGAATCACTTTCGTGTAGACAGCTGCCACGATGGGAGAGAGTTGGAAATGAAGACACAGCCTCAAATCATGTATCGTAAATTAGATCAGCAAGGCCTGGGGCTGGCCACTTCCTGTCTAGCTGCAGCAGCTGATTCTGTTTGCAGACTGAATCTACTTGGATGTTCTGGTTTTTAAAGTCATGACGAATTCTTTTTTAAATGGGTATTTGATTGTAAATTTGACATTTATTTTAGATGTGCATGTATGTAAACACACGCGCGCGCGCACACACATACACACACACACACACACACACACACACACACACACACACACACACACGGCAAGGGTGACATCAGAATCTGTAGATCTCTAAATCTCATCACAGCTCTACATTTGTTCTTTTTTCCCCACGCACTGAGCCCCTTGTTTACTCTGGAGTGGATTTGGACTCCTCCCTGGTGCCTGAAGTCAAGGCAGGCAATGTTCCTTTAGGGGTATCCACTTAAATACAGTGTCAGAGTCATACAAATTGAGTTCCAGCCTGAAGAACAGCAATCAATGTCACACCAAGTCCTGTGTCCTGAGCCAGACCCACATCCTTGCATAATCTGGACCCAAGGAGACAGTTGAGTCTGGTGACATGTCAGTGTTCTCAAACACAGGAAAACAAAGATATTCTATCTAGTGACCCGAGTCTCTTGGTGTCTAAACAAGGCGATGACACATCTTCATCTAAGGGACACACTAGTCGTGTAACCCGCACAGCACCAAACTCTGAGTCCTTTGTGCCTGAGTGTGTTTCTAGACATAGAAACAACGATTGCAAAAGCTCATCGTTATAATAAGTATACTATCAATTAAAAGGACATAAAGCCTAACTGGGAATTCAGCTCAGTTAATAAAGCGTTTATGATAAAAGCATGAGGACCTGAGTTTGACTCCCAGAACCCATGGGGGTGGGAAGCAAGGCATGGCGGTGTCAGCTTGTGAGCCTGGGGCTGAGGAGGAGGAGACAAGTGTATTATCCCTGAAGCTCTCTGGCTGCCCAGTGTAGCCTCGTTGATAAGCTCCAGGCCATTGTGAGACCTTGTGTCAAAAATCAAGGTGGACCGTAACTGAAGAACAATATCCAAGGTTGATCTCTGTCCTACACATGAATGCATGTGTACATGCATGGATATGCACATGTGTGTACAACCCATATGAGAATATACAGACACACACACACACATACACACACACACACTCACTCACACACTCAGAGGGGAAGAAGAAAACATAAAATGTGTACAGGAAGCACGGGTTGGGCAGACACAAACCAAAGGAGAAGAAGGTAAGGGCAGGAGAAATATGGACGACTCCTCTTCCATAGTCTTCCTGCACTTCTCCAGGGCCCACAAGAATGTACCACAGTCTTGAACTCAATACATGAGGGCTATTCTACACAATTGTACAAGCTAGAAATCTAGAGTCTAGGTACAGTAAGGCTGGCATCTTCTAAGACTATTCTCCTATGGTTATAGATGCTGTCTTTTCCCTGCATATTTCTCTCTCTCTCTCTCTCTCTCTCTCTGTGTGTGTGTGTGTGTGTGTGTGTGTGTGTGTGTGTGTGTGTGTGTATCCTCCTGAGGACTTTGCTTTTGTCTGGGTGGATCTAAGGTTTTCATCATCAACATCTGCATCCTCTTTTCCTCCCCCCTCCAACCCCTTTTCAGAAAGACATGGGCACACCAGCCTGTGTCACTGAAGTACTGTGTCTGGTCTCTCGACTTGGGCATTACTCTGGAGTTCTGGCATGTCTCTTCCTGAAGTCAGCTGAGAGGTCCTTCTTCCAAAGCATCAATGGAACTGGAGCCATCCATCAAAGCCAGCCAAGCAGATAGCATCATTCCACGCGATGCAGCGGCATTGCTTCTGCCTCATAGTTTATTAGACGCAAAGGAGATGACCCTGGGTTTGTGTCAACTCTTCAACAGAATAAACCAGGAGGCTGCCAGGCCGTGCACATCCTTCCTGGGATTCAGGTAGAGTTTGAATCATGGATATTTAAGATTTGGGAAGTCACAGTAGACAAGAGTCCAGCTGTCTACATGGTGGCACTCAGAGTCCTGGTCCCTTCCTAGCCACACCTAGGGGAGCTGGCTTCCAGCATGAATTAGAAACAATGATGTACACTTATTCTCTGAAATTTGCTGGAGTGTGAGGAAAAACATACCCACAAATCTCTGCTGGCCCATCTGCAGTTCTGCAGCCTCCTTGTGCGTCTCACTGAAGGTCAGGTTGTGCCTCAGCATCCGGCCAGTGTTTGCCACTCTGTTGAGTTTCCTTATAACTCCTTACTATCCCAAGCCAGTCTCCTCTCTTCTGTATCCTCTTGCTGACTGCTCACGGCACTAATAGGAGAGCAGGCTCCTGACAGGAACTGGGAGAGCATGACGGATGGAACTCCATCTAGAGTGAGCACAGATCCTTCCAGCCTCTGCCATACTCGCTCTTCTTCTGCCATCTGGACTCCAGGTCTGTGACCAGGAAAACGCATAGGCGGGAGAATCTGGGTGTCTAATTGAGTCCCTGAGACTAGCTGCCAAAGCCACAAAGCTTTCCACAGAGAGCGACAAGTGCAGGTTTGGTTGCCCACTGCCATCCTCATTTCTGCAGGTTGTTCACGACATCATATACATCAATGCAGTAGCTGTAGTAGCTGCTGTAGGGTGGCAGGCTCAGTTTGAGTCAGAGGAGAGATACCCCTTCACTCACACGCCTCTGTCCTGTCTAACAAGCTGTGCTGCACCAGTGCTACACATCTCTGTCAGCATCTACCTTGTGACCAGAAATCAAAACAAGGGTGCTTCCTGTTTTGAAGTTATAATGAAAGCCTCAGTGTTGGTCCCATGCATTCAGTGCTGTCCCCTTCTGAGCCTCAGAGGCCTGCCACCTGAGCTGCTATGTGCCTGTCTGCCTGGCCTCACTCTCATTCCCTTAGCCAAAGAATAGAGTGTGAAGCACCTAGCAGCAGCTAAGAACTATAATCTGCAAGCGAGGTGAAGGGTGCTTTGTGATGTGGCAGCCAGACTCCATAGAAGGGGAGAGAGGCTGGGGTCCCCACCTCAGGACAATTATGGGGCAGACATTCCTCACACCTAATTTAGCAGATCTACTGCCACAATAACACTCTGGTCAGAGCCTGTGGGAGTGAGGGGAAAAGAAAACCAGTGGAAGATGTTTCCCACAGCAACAGGACATCCCCACTACCTCTTGTGGGGTCTCTGAAGCCTGTTGGAACCTGTAGGTAAAGAAGTGCAGCCGCAGTATGACATGTGCCCCCACACAGAATATCATGACAGAAGAGTTCTTATGAGTGCCCCTGTGGTCAGGATAGAAGAGAAAGAACTGAGCTGTGGGGCTGATCCTCACAAATGATTTGTGGGTGGATAGAGGACCCCAGTGGTAAACAGCTCTGTTTGGATGCAGAGCTGGACATAGTGATGCACAGCATACCCAGGCCACCCAGTCAGCAGCCCACAAAGGAAGGCCACAGAAGCATCCCTGGGAGGTTTAGGGATCTGTTGAGGATACAATCAGCAAGGGCAGTAGAAAGGCAGGAAGATGCCTAAAGAAGGGAACAGAGAGAGAGAGAGAGAGAGAGAGAGAGAGAGAGAGAGAGAGAAATGTTACTGGCTCTCCAAAGCTATGCTCAGGACCTAGCCAGGGCATGTGAGACTACACAGGTGCTCATAGGCCAGCGTGGCTTCCCCTACTGAGTGTGACTGATGGTGATCTGAAGTTCGTGGGGGGAGAAAGCACAGGGCACCCTGAGGTGTGAGGGGAGAACCTTACCATATTTTATGACCACCTGTGTGCCAGCCACACCAAGATTTGGCTCTTGACATTGTCCTGCGGCTTCCTTGAGTGCCACTTCCAAATATCAGTTTGATTACTGATGCCCTGAGTGGCATCTTTGAGCCACAGCTAATCGAAATATTTGCACATATGGGAAGCCCAGCCTTCTCACCATTGAGTTTTTGCAAAAAATAATTCCAGTTGGAGGCCTGCCTTTTCCATCTGGACGAGTCAATCAATTAATGTCAACAAATCAATTAAAGTTTACATGGAAATTACTCTGGTGGCCATGGAGGGCTCGCCTGGGAGTTTTGATCCAGGTGGTTGTTAACAGCGTCATCAGCTAAGTTAAGGAGAGTACATGATCAGGGACAACTGATCCCCACGCAAGCACTGGAGGCTATCCACACATTCATGTCACCCGATACAGCTCTCGTTGTTAATGATGTCTTAATTTCACCTTGTTGCTGTTTTCAGTGACAACTCTTTGATGGCAGTTTTCACTCTCCCCTGGGGGTGTTTATTGTGAGCAGCAGGACTGCACCCCTGGGATGGTATCACCAGACAAGCCTGCACTTCAGCTCCAAGAGCACCTCGCTGTAGGACTCACAATCTCTGCTCTCTGCCAAGATGGTGTATTTATCCACTTTGGGGCTTGGGGTAAGCAGGGAAACAGAGCCAAGTTGAACCAGATCAGAACATATGTACATGGTGCCTGGTTTATACGGCTCTGAGCTTTGCCCTCACAGCACACTGGGCTGGTTTTTCCACTGTGGAGCTATAGAGGAGGAGGTAAAGGACTGGTTCCAGAAGTGGCGAACCTTACTCATTCACCTCTCTCTGAAAATGGAAGTGGGCAAGGAGGCACAGTGGTGAACAGCAGCTGGGCTTTGTCAGCACACGTACTGACAGATGGTTCTTGACTTCCATGGTTTGACTTACAGTTTTTCAACTTTACCACCATGTAAAAACACAGTACGAACTCAGTAGAGTGTTGTGTTTTGATCGTTGGTGATATGTGGTGTCATAGTCTGTCTGTAGCACTTGACAGTGCCGAGACCCACACCTGTCCCTCAGCCATAGTCTCCAGGGGAACTCTGGCACTCTGTAGTATGCTGTGTCGTAAGCCTTGGAGGTCAGCAGGGTAGTCGTGATGCCTTCAACCTGTGGTATTTTCTGTCATGGAAAAGTATGCGTCTCTGCTTTCCCAGCAAAGGGGCATACCCCTAGAATGTACCAGTCCTCAATCTGAGCCTCAGGTTTGCTGTTTAAAATTTGTATTGCCCTGATCCATGTGCAGTGGTTCATGCAGCCCCAGCACTCAGGAAACTGAGGCAGGAGGATGGCAAGCTAAAAGCCAGTGTGTATTACATAGCAAGACCTCATGTCAAAACCAACCAAGCAATAAGCAAAACCTTTTATAAGAAGATCACATTATGATGTTCATATTTTTTAATGGTTCATTCTGAGAAGGTTGTGAGTTTGCTGAAATACTGAAACATTTCTCTGAAATAATTTTAATCCACACATGCACATACTCACACATGCACACATGCACATGCACAGACTATAAACTGAATTACCAAGAATAATTCTGGTATATAAAACTCTGTAGAAGTGAAATTGTAAATTCTTCATCTTAAGTAGGAGTAACTGCAAGTCTGGCCAAACAGAAATCGTTCAGGAATTCATTCTAATAAATAAATAAACATGTTGTAAGATTGGAGCTGGCTAAGCCTTTCCCTTGTAATACAGTTTGGCTCTTGTCTTATATAGCAATTTCCCTTTTTATTTATTTTGTAGAAAATGGACCCTAGGCTGTAGAAATGAGCACAGGCTGTGTATTATCACCCATTGAGGATGGACAGAATGGGTAACAGGATACAGCACAGACACACACAGTCACAAGCAGGGTCTAAGAAAAAGTACTGAGCTCCCAGCTGGGCCATTGTCACCAGCTGGGTCAGAAGGCACAAGGGCTGACCTCCTGAGAAAGGACCTGAAACCTTAAAACAATGATCCTCAAGATCCTTCTGGCTCTGTGAAGCCAGTGCTACAGCAGAGAGATGCCCAACAGCTCTCTCTCTCTCTCTCTCTCTCTCTCTCTCACACACACACACACACACACACACACACACACACACACACACACACACACACACACACACACACAGGGTTTATGCCTGGAAATGTTGGGTTCCAGAACTTGGCATGGAATGCAAGCTTTCAGGGTTGAGTACACACTGCTGTAGTAAACACTCGGCAAGGAGTTTTGAAGATGAGACAGTGGGCACCAGCAGACTAAAGTCTTTGTCCTTTGTGACACATGGTTATGTTCCTGCCCTCCAAAAATACCCTGGTGGAGAATCTATATGAGGAGGTCTAAGTTGTCCATTTCTGGAAATATTCCCCACTGTTAGAAAAAAGTGGGGAAGTCAGAGATGACCCCTGAAGAAGAATCCAATGGTACAGGAAAATTAGACCCGGTCAGAGAGTGGTGGTTAGAAACCTGGGAGAAGGAATGACGTCACCAAACCATCTCCAGCAGGCTGAGTGGAGATGGAGTTCAACTGAGTCTGTGAGTCTTGTTTGAAATTCCTCAGTGTGTTTTGATATCTTTCCTCTGTTTGCCTCAGTTTCCAACAAGGCTTTATTCCTCACCTCCATCCTCTTACTCCAGAGCTCTGTCATTTATTGTATCTCTTGTCCTCTAGCTCCGTAATTTGTCCCCAGTGCTTATGACAACTGCTCACTTTCCCTCCTCAAGGGCAGTGTCTAGCGGTTGTTCTGCAGTGATTCATGGTGTTTCCACTCAGTCCGCGATGCTTATTCATCATAAAGCCATCTATCTAGGTTCTCACTCCCTGGAGGACAGTGTCCCTGAGACTCTGGGTTGATCTCTAGCCAAAGTTCCACACACTGCTGACCTCCACTGATATCCCGCGACCCTAGGAAAAGCTGTCCCACCCGCACTGCACCACCCCCATCCCAATGATGTCATTTCATTTGGACCATCACCAGCAAATGGAGGATGAGCATGCCTCCGAAGTGTGTGATGCTTAGCTGCAAAACCTGATTCTTTCAAAAGACCAGATGAAATCAGACAGCCGGGTTTGAACATGCACACGTTCGTGTCTATTTATAATCTACTGCTGATTTTGCTGAAGTGGGCACGGGAGGCCTCAGGGACAATGCGGCTGTATTTTTGTTGTTGTTGTTCGTTGAGTTCGAGTGAAGTTCACAGATGACGACAACCTGGACTTATAATCTCATTGCCTTCCACACTACCCCGCCCCCAGGTAGTGCCATTTCTCTCAGTGGGTGTGTCTGGGCCTCTCTGAGGGCTATGCTTATTACCACTTTATGGAAAGAGTGAGCCAAGCCTTGAGAAGCAGCATTTAGTGGGAGATGGTAAGAAGCAGGGGACAGGGGTGACTGAGGCTAGTGCCAGTATAGTGGGGGAACCATTCTGTCCCTGTCAACAAGAGGAAAGTTGCTCAGAGCCATGGAAAGAATGAGCCTCTGAGGAGCGACCCCTGTGTTGGTCAGGACTCTCCCAAGAACAAAGCCTAGGAAGAGTCCTACATTCATTTATGTATATGGGTTTCTGGGTTTCTGGATACACACACACACACAAAGGACTTGTCAGTTCACAGAACTGGGGAGGGTTAGTATGTCAAAAAAAAAAAAAAACAAAAAAACCATGATGCTGATGTCATCTCAATTCCGAAGCTAACTATCCAGTTTTTTCAACTATAAGCTGTTTAGGTCGGAGAGATGCCCCCTTGTTCAAGGGGGGTGATTTGTCTGACAGGATGTTACCCACTACCTTAGGACTGTCTATTTACTATGTCTCCTGGTTGAAATGTGAATCTCGTCTATAAATTCTCTCACTGCCCATGTCAGTGATAATGTTTGTCCGGTTATCTGGGCCACTTGGGCCTGATCAGCCTCACATAGAAGATTCACCCTTCATGTCACCTTACCAATGCCTGTCTGTCCCAGCAAAGCCCTGAGAGATATGCAGGCAGGGCCATAAGCAGATACCTTCAACTGTGTCTACGCCCAGGCTCCATTGCTGCACACAGTGCCTGATGTCCCAACCCAGTTGAATGTCGACCCAGGATCAGGAGAGACTGAAGTACAGAATAGAAGGGGGAGGAACCCCAAGTCGTGAGGAGAATCTGAGAGCATGATGCTGGTACCCACAGAGGCCTAGATCCCCTCGTTAGCTCAGCGACTGTGTTCTGGAAGGCTCTCACATGGCCATTCAGTGCCCGTGTTCCATGGCACCTAGGAATACTTGGGGCTACATCCTGCAGCCTCTGGTCATAATTTTTTTCAGTGTATCAATAGACGGCCATGTTTCAGTAAGTGTTTTTATTTACATATGCCTTACTTAGTATTTCCTGATGGTTCATTAGAATTGAATTCCCTAGCAATTGCTCCGTAGTTCACCCTGACAAAGCTCCCTCTCACCTGCTTCTCCATATAGCATATAGCATCCCTCCTGTCCCTATGCACTGTGCTTGGGGGCCATTTGAACAGTGCAGATGGTGACGAACGGTATCAACATGGTACTTGTGACCAGCAAATGAGACACTTTGCCCTGTGGGGACGAGAGTAAAGGCAGAGTATCTTCTTGCTGGTCCTGCTGGCAATGCTTCCACAGCACTCTGTCCTAGTGTGGAGGTAGAGCATCGTCTTGCCGAACCTACTGGTAGTGTTCACACCGTGTTCTTCTGGTTGTTTCCACTGCCGTTGAGCCTATGACAACCATCCTGGCACTGTGAGCGTGGGCCTGGGGTTACAAATCGGTATTAGCGAATGAACGGTGACTCTGCCAATACAGAATCTGCAACTAAGGACGGGCCGTGCCTACTGAGCGTGGTGAGCAATGCAGACTGCAGATTAGGAGTCCAGGACTCAATGGCCATGATAGAGCGATAGTAGAGTCAGTGCCTCATAGGCACAGTGCACATTTCGTGATCATGCACCGTTCTGCTATATGTGTGCACCTACTGAGCTCCAAAATGGCAAGTGGGCTATGAACAAATAAGACCTACATCGAAAAGACCTTTGCCCATATGTACCCATACGTCAGAGTGTGGAAGCCCTCATTGCCCATGTAGCTGAGTCATCTGGCTCCGACACCACCTTGCAGGGACACAGACTGAGCCTTTGGGGACAGGTTCTGAAGTGGGCGGGATGATGAGAAGGGGCTCAGCTTGTCACTTGTCAGCATTCTGTCACGAAAGGACAGGCATTCCTAGTGGTCAGTCTTGATGTTGGCTGATGCTTATAACCTCTGGTCATGTCTGTGGGGTTTTCTCTTGAAAGGGAGGAAGCTTCTGAACATCCCGGCCTCTTTCTCTGAGGAGTGTCGCCTAGTTTTCTGGCAGTAAGGTCCTATCTGGGCTCTGCCAGAAGCTTCTGAGTCCTCAGCAGGGGCTACCACAGCCAGAAAGGCGGCTTTGCACTCTTTTATTCCCCTTATTAGGGGACCCGCATGAAGACCAAGCTGACTCAGTTGTATGCTTTTTCCATCACTCCCCCTGGCCAGGCAGCCTCGCCAGGCCACCAAGGAAGAGGATGCACTCGGTCCTGATGTGACTTGATGTGCTGGGGTGGGGTGGTGGTGGTGGGGCTCCTCTTTTCTGAGCGGTAGGGGAGGGGGATAGGGAGGGAGAGAGGGTGGGACTTGGAGGAGAGGAGGGACAGGGCTACAATTAGTATGTAAAGTGAATAAATGAATAAACATAAGTAAATAGCAAATAAACAACAAACAGTCTGATACTTCAACTTAGATCTCAGAGTCTCTGAGCCAGAGTGACAAGCTCTGATCATGTTCTTAGACCTCAGTGCAGGCAGAGAAGAGAAAGAGAATGACGGGGTCTCCCATCCAGGGTCACTGGGATTGTTAGGCAGAATTATGCCCCCAAGTCACCTACGTCCTGAGTCCAGAGCCTGAGGGTATACTACCAGGTGTTGACTCAGGTAAGATGAAGCCAGTGTGCAACTGGGCAGACAGGCCTAGAGCATCAGGTGGGGCTGCAGCAGGGAGAGGCTCACCTCTGGCACCTGGAAGATGAAGACCATCTTGAGCCACTGTGGGAAAATAACTTGACGATGATGACAAGTTTTACTCCTGAGGCCCATTGAGAGCTACAGGTCTTGGGACAAAAGCATGTCGATTCATTGCACCTAGAAGAGGAAAGGACTTCGGAACTCACAGGAATTTATGGACGATGAGCTCTTGGGTCAGCAGTCTCATGTGGCCCAGGCCAGGTGGTCAGTGACATGGCAGCTTGAAGTGGCAATAGTTTATGCTACTCAAACCCCTGTTGGCATCAAGTGGTACTCACAGACGGGAAAATGGGTGGACGTGCACATAGCATGTGTGCACAGGTGTGATTCTGTACACATGTTTATGTTCCTGTTTGTGTGTGAGAGTGTGTATGCACACTGAATTGGGTTGCATGGTGGCTCCCAAGGATGTTGTCTGCTTTCTCGTTGGTCAGAGGCATCTCATTGGTGAGGAAATTCCAGCTCTTCATGCATGTATGAGGGTGTTGCTGAGGCTCTAGCCTGAGAGCCAATACGGTGGAGACACATCCCTCAGCTCTGTGCTCCCAACATCTTCTTGAAGTGAGCATCCTCCATGGCTTGCTCTGCAGATGTCACCTCTAGGAGAATGTTAACACAAGGTGACCATTTCTGAGTCATAGCCAGCTGGCAGGAGCAGTCAACCTTATGTCCAACAGGGTAGTGGCCTGTGTGTGTGTGTGTTTCCTTGTCCTTCTAGGCACCATGTCAAATGGCATGAAATGCTGCAGGGCTGTTGGACACAGAAACTGATTTTCCTTCAGCCTTACTGACCACAGTGTATGGACCTATTCCTGTGAGACATCTCCATCGTCACACTCACATTGGGCCACTTGGAGCACTTCCTCTGACTCTCTCATTGCCTAGAGAGGTGCTTTGCTTTTGCAGCTTCTCACCCGCCACTGTAGAGTGGTGTTTCTACCCCAGGGCATTCCTTTCC
The DNA here is from genome assembly GCF_903995435.1 of Acomys russatus. Taxonomy (NCBI): domain Eukaryota; kingdom Metazoa; phylum Chordata; class Mammalia; order Rodentia; family Muridae; genus Acomys; species Acomys russatus. The sequence continues at coordinate 8,571,189 of NC_067163.1, forward strand.
TTGATATGAGGCATTCTGTATTAGTCTTGCTGAGGTCCTCAGGGTCACGACGTGCCTATTGCATCACATGCTCAGATAGTGCCAAGGCCATATGAGGAAGCTTCTAGCCATGAGTAATGACATGGGCCCAGCACGGGAGCCTAGTGACTACCAAACGCTCTTGCGCACAGTGAAACCTTAGCCTTTTCACATCATCTAGCTGTGGGACAGTAACCAGGACAGACGTCAGCCAGCTACCGCTTAGGGCTTTTTGGATGGTCTCCACATATCCTTAAGCCCATGGAAATTCTTTCAAAAATGTCAATGGGTCAGATGCACAGACACCCACCCCTCACAGATGCCCACAGAGGAGACCTCAGAGTTGTATGGTCACACAGCCCTGAAAGGAGTATGCCAGTAGACTTCAGAGTGAAAGTGGGTTCTGTTCTATTTGAGCATCTTGTGGGGGCTGAGGGCAAGGCACTCTAACCTGGACTTCACACATTGAGACAGAAGGTTGGATGGGGCAAGTTATGTACTTCTTCTAGACCTGAGAGGTCAATGAACTTCTTATTCTGGGTATTGCTTAGGAGAAAGCCAGTGGAGAACCAGGAGTCCAGTTGCCCAGTTTGTGGGAGTTTGGTCCTTTTATGCTGGTGTGTCCTCACGGACCTTCTGGCCCACTCATGAGCACTTTTGTAACCTGTGGTGGGTGGGCCTACAGACTCAGAAGCAAGAGAAGGGGCCACCTACCACACACTGACAGCCTTCACTGCTCTTCAGCTGACTTGGGGACCAGGTCCTCTTGCTCTCTGATGTATTGACGTTTCTATGTCTACCTCACTGGTTCCTGGCTTTGAGAAGACCATTTCAAACCCTGCACAGACTAGGCAGCTGTCTGACCTATGTTAGCACATAGAGACAGCTGAACCCTGAGTGGAGGAAACAGTGAACCAAGCATCCTAGTACAGACAGGAAATCTAAGCTAGACTTTAATGGGAGGTGGAGGGAGGGCCTTCACTCTGTTAGTGAAAGACTGCAGACAGGATGGGGGTGGCAGAATACAGGCTAAAATATGTGGGTCCGAGTTTTTTGATAAGTGGAGTCAATATATTACAAAACACAGAGATGGCAGACAGACAAGGGATGATGTGTTTGAGAAACACGTGTGTGTGTGTGTGTGTGTGTGTCCATTATTTTACTGAATGTGCAAGAGACCCCAGTTGATAGACATGTGAGGGATGAGGCTCGGCTGCTGTCTTGACTCTGGAGTGTAGGGTCCATATGAATTCTCTAACTCAGAGCCATGCCCTAGGACCACATGAGCAAAGATCTCCTTTCTCCCCAGCTTCCAAGAGCCTGTGTGAGGCTCAAGTGACGGGTCACTGACAGCACATCTGCTCTGCTAACTGCTACCAAGTCATGGAGCACTCAGAATCAGACACGGTCCTCAGATGAAGGTGACTGTGCCTGGCTTGGTCTTTAGCTACTGTCTGCTGAGCACTTACTGCCCTTCGCAAAGCATCTGTTTCCTCTAGTGGCAGCTCACAGCACACACGGGCTCTGTCTGCCCCAGCGGTTCAGTTCCTGCCCTTCTCCATCTCCTTGCCCTCAGCCCCACTGTCTGCAGTAATGTCAGCAGCTCTCCCAAACGGGCCTCATCTTTTCTCTTAGGGATTTTTTTTAGGTCTGTTATTCTGTCAGTAGATATTAATTATTTACAAGAAAAAGCCCCAGATGCTTTTGTCCCGGCCTTATGGCCTCAAGCAGATGCTAGTAGAGGCAGACGTAATTTTTCTCCGAGAAGGATCCCAGCCAGGTCCTATAGACACCCAGGTGCCCAGGTCAAGGAAAGGTTAGGACTCAATTTCAAATGCTCCCAGGCTCTGCAGGAGGGAACTTTCAGCATGGTTGGCCTTCCCAAGCCATCAGAGTCAGAAAAGACTCTCTTCGGGTGTGCTTATTCCTTCCTGGGTCTTTGCATCTGTGGAAATGAAGCTCAGATGGTGGAATTCCAGGAGCTGGCTACCCAGACGCTGTCTTCCATGTCTGGAGAGGAGCTGGAAAGCAAGCACATCATACCCCAGGAGTAGCCAGGCTGTACATGAGGCCTACTTGGGTCCCCGGGATGGTTGAGCCACTGCTGTCCTGGAAGCTTCCTCAGTAGTGAGGGACTTGCTCCACTATCATGTAACTGCTGACACCACTGTGTAACTTCCAATACAGAGGGATAGTGGTGCGCCACAGGCGTGGGGTTATCAGCAGCTCTCCAGGGAGCCTACCCATTGAGCCAGCAGAACAATGCTGCATGATGTGGTTCAGCAGAGAAGGTTGTTTATCTCAGCATGCCTGTGTTTATCCTACACCTTGAAATTACATACATGCATATTTTACAGGGGTGTAAGCAGTGTCAATTGAGATTTTTGATCCTGAGAATTCAGACTTTCAAAGCAAGGTGTCCTCTCTGAAGGGCCTTCCTGTCTGCCTCGTGTGGCCCCAGCAGGCATGAGGTTTGTAGTGATCCCTGGAGATCTGGGTTTAAACATGCTCTTTCATCTAGTGGCTTCTCCTCTCTTTCTTTAGCTTTCATTTTCTCACTTGAAAGCACACCCTGCATGTAGAAAGAACTGTATTTATATCAAAGAAGAAATGGTAATGGAGCCAAAAGTTAGGACTATGTTAAAAAAAAAAACAAAAAACTCTTATTCTTGGCCCTGTTCCCGACTACATCTACAAATTATTTCTTCGTTTCTGATGTCCCAGTAATAAAATACCAGTTATTCTCAGAAGCAACATCACCAAAAAATCATATTCTCGACTGAGGACCTCCAGCATCAGCAAATGAGGTCATTCACCTGGGGTGTAGTAGACTATGTTCACCCACTTCAAGCATGCCTACAGGTGTGTACATTTCAGATGTCGAGAGACAGACCAAATATAAAAAGGCTTTCCTAAGTCTGCATTTCTCAAGATTTTACATAGTGTAAGATGCCCAAGGATCCAGCTAAACAGAGATTCTGAACCACTGGGCATGGCTGTGGCCTGAGCATATGTGTCTCTGGAAAGGATCTAGTCGGTTGGCAGTGTTAGGCCCAAACAGTAGCCTCGACAGCAAGGGGCTGGGTAGCATCTACTATAGGACGCTTTCTTGATTTCTGCTTCCAGAAGCTTCTGATGGGTATCCAGACTGTGACAAATACAGTCAAAGACTAAAAATTAACATCTCTGAGATAAGAGGTTGCCAGGAGAGACTAGCAGCAGAGCCACAGAGTGGAAGGAGGCATGTGTGTATAGATTGAAAAGGATCATAGTGTTGGGGACTGTGGAGCTGGAGCCCAGTGGTTGTCTATTGTGACAGAGCTGTACTCAAGTTCCTTAGACTCAGTTCATGGTTGTGTGTCACAGGATGTATATTTGCAAACTAGAAAAATAGGACCGAGTAATGGTTAATGTGCATAGTTTTGAGGACAGAGGGGTGAGGCGGAGCTGTGCACACCTGCCAATAACCAGGCTTTTCCCAGGGAAGTTCATTCTCTACACTCCTGGCAGGAGACGCTTGACATGTGTTTGAAAACAGGGCATGTGAGCGATGAGGTGTGGGGAGACAGCGATGCAGACGAGAGCAGAAGAGAGAGGAAAGGTTCATGTGGGCAGTAGAGCGGGAAGAGAGATAAGCGTAGATTTACGAGGCTGAGCTGGATTATGAATGGTCTTGAAAGCCAGCCCTCTGTGGAAGTTGGATTTGGTCCCAGGGACAACAAGGCTGTGTTCTCCCAGAACAGGGAGAAATGGATGACAACAGGCCTCCAAGATTAATCCAGCAAGGCTGACAGTTCCATTGTCGTGTGCAGCCATTTATTTGTAAAAATGAAGTCATAATTGCAGTCATTAGAGTCTGTGGATACAGTGTGTGGTACCAGACGGAGCTGGACTGTGTGTGTCCCTGGTCCACTGTGGGTGCGAGCCAAATCGATGTTTCCACTGACTGGCACATCAGTCCTGGAAGGAGGCCTGGCGGGCAGTGCATCGTTGATTCTCCAAGAGGAGCACATTTTATTCTTGTTTAGGATGTAATGATGGCAAGTAAGTGTCCTGCCACAGTTGAGCCCAGCTTGACATTGGTGTGGAGGTGGAATCCAAAGCATGTGTGACTTGCATATACTGCCTGGCTCTTTGGGGGAAAGGACCATTGAGGCCTGGAGTGTGTCCTAGAGAGGACTCTTCTCTGGGTTTAATCAGAGCATCAGCAATGGAAAGGGGAGACCTCAGGCCACACTGACACCTAGAGGATAGGCAGGCTCCTTTTCAGGAATAGCTCCATGCCTATCCCTGTAGCACTTGTCCCTTGTGAGGCCAAACTGGAGCCTGTGTGGGAGACTTCTCCATTTCGTTAGAAAAATGGGGGTACAGGGGGCTGTGGCCAAAGCTCTGGCTGTAAGCATTGAATGTCTCTATTTCCATGTGGAGCTCTTCTGCCTGTGTGGAAGATAGATTCCAAGGACTTTGTTCCCTCACAGCCTGAATGAGAGCAAATACAATCTTAGTTGAATTTTTTTTTTCCTTTTCTCTTCAGAAAGGAAGGGAGATCTTGAGGATTTTATCAGCAAAGTAAGCAAACAGCCTTTTTAATTAGGGTGTCTGTCAGCTTTTAAAATCCTATAAACCACTGTACACATAACGCAACGTTATTTGAACATCTCAGCGACTTACAGAAGCGCTGGGAGGGAAGACACCCTGCTGCTGCTGCTGCTGCTGCTGCTGCTGCTGCTGCTGCCTGTCCCATGGGTGGCTATGGCTTTATGTGAGATGCTGTACCTTCCATCCAAGCCCTTCAGTGAGGGATGCTAGGTCAGAAGCATCACTCATCTTTAATCCAGGCTTTGGACCACCACTCCTACCTCAACTCCAGCTGGTCCTTCTTTCCACATCTCTGGTGTGGTCTAGGCTTGGGTTTCCTGGCATCTGCTGCCACACCTCCCAGTAGAGCTCAGAGCCTACCTGTGCCTAGCAGGGTCATCTTCTTGATGTCTGTCACAGTGTCACCCAACTTGTCCTTCCCTATTGATGGGCTTTTTGGACTGGCTGGTTTCCTTCCCTAAATTTTGAACCTTGAGCTCACTGTATATCTGAGAATGATTTTAAACTTGTGGTCTTCTTGCTTCTAATTGCCAAGTAATGGGATTATATGTATGCACCCACTACCATACCCTAGTTCTGAAGTCCTGGATAGTGTAGTCCAGGCCAAAAGAGTAGGTATTTCCTTTTTTATTAATTTATTCAGATTACACCTCAAATTTCCCCCTATTTCCAGTATTCTGAAAAAGCACCAGATTGATTTCCAAAGTGGTTGTACTAGTTTGCACCCCCACCAGCAATGTGGGAGTGTTCCCCTTTCTCCACATCCTCGCCAGCATGTGCTGTCACGTGAGTTTTTGGTCTTGGCCATTCGGATGGGTGTAAGATGGAATCTGTGCCGTTTTCATATGCATTTAAGAGTAGGTATTTCTATAATATATTTCTGTAATAGGTAGGCACTCTACCTATTGGTTATTTTAAATAGCTGATTTTTGACTTTGAGATTCCTTTGTTTTACATTGTAGATTTCTCTTTCACTCACTGTCAGTGCTGCCTCCATGCTAGCGATAACGACCTGGCACACCTCCCTTGGGCTGGTCTCCCTTCCACCCACCCCTGCATTCTGTACTGTAGTTTATTTCAGAACTGGTTGGTGTGACATCTCTCTAACATTGTCATCCAGGCCCTGGTCACCCATCAAAATAGAGTACAGGAAATCTTACTAAAAGCACAGAAGAAATCTAGGATACCCACTTAAAAACTTGAAGAAAATTTACTTCTAATTCTCTTCCCTGCCTGTAAGTACCACAATGACCTTAGAAGATTTTACTCATAACTTTTACTCCTGGCCAAATAGCTTGGTTCATTTTTTGTCCCCTCATCCATCAACTTGACATGGTTGTTATTTTATGCTAACTTGTGATCTACCTTCATCTATTTGTCTTCTAGTTTTATCGGTCAAGTTTTTTGTTTTTTGTTTTTTTAGTTGTGGTCTGTCCTTTAGGGCATCCTCCTTCCTGAAGCCCATTATTTGGAACTTGCCCCAGAAAAGTCTCTTATACAGATAATTTTATTTCGTCTTCGTTTTTGAAGCATCTTTGTCTAGATGTAGAACTTGGAGCTGGTACATCCTTTTCATGGTCATTGTGATGACTTCTATCAAGAGTTTTTGTTTGTTTTATGTTCTAATAAGATGAAACTTATTCAACACCCTAGAATAAAAGTTTTTATTGTAAGTATCCAACAGTATAAAAATACAAAACAGATCTGTAGATTTCTAATATATTAACACAACATGCATGACTGCATAAGTACATCTTACAGGCAGGGAGTAGAAGGGGGAAGACTGTTGTTGAGGTCTAGAAATAAATAAATAAATAAATAAATAAATAATTACAGAAGCAGCCAAAATGTACCCCTCCAAAACAACAACAATAAAACAAACAAACAAAACCCATGTCAACACAACGCAGGAGGATGGTAACAGCTGGATTCTCTTACACCAGGGATTGTGGAGAACCAACCCACTCACTGGCCTGTCTGTGCATGTGGTAGCTTATACTAGGTAGGTTTTTCCCTGAAGGAAGAAACACACAGTGGAAAACTATAGGATGCCACAAGTTGTGGCTCTTCTTGTTGTGAAGCACTGACAGACTTTATTTTTTTAAATTAACTTATTCAAATTACAACTCAACTGTTATCCCATCACTTGTATCCTCCTGTTCCTCCCTCCCTCCCACTTTCACCCTATTCCCTTCCTCTAGGACTAAGACCAAGGGGGGCCTCCTCCCCGACTTTATGGTTATAGGCTATCAAGTCTCATCTTGGTATCCTGCTTATTCTTTCTTTGAGTGCCACCAGGCCTCCCCACCAAGGAGAGGTGGTCAATCCAGTTTTTAAAATCCTCATGAGCCACAGAACACTAAGGCAGTAGCAGCCACATACACCTCTGTGATAGCTCTGAAGTGGCTGAATTAGACAACTTCATTCGAGTTCACTGAGATCAGGAGACAAGGAACTCCATCCATGTGCATCCAGAGCCTCCACTCAGAAGCCCAACTCCACGATGCCAACCCCACCAACCAACTCAGCCTTGGCTTTGTCCTCCTTAGACGAGCTGCCTATTTTTTCAAGCTTCTTTTCAGTGTCTTCACTCTTATCTTGATCTGGAGCAACTCCTGCATGTCCCATTTGGTACAAGTTGCGTTTTTCAGACTAAGGCCTCGATATCTTTCATAGGTTCTGGAGAATCTTAAGACATTATTTTCATGAATTTTGTCACCATCTGGACCACTTGTAGTATCCCTTTTAGGACCTAGATATATGTTTTCTTTCTAAAATGCATAGGAGTATGCCTTTCATTCACTAGGCATTTCTGGGCTGCGTTTTGTTTAATTTTAAGACTGGTTTCTATGTCTGTAATTCCTTCTCTAGCCATTTCTAACACAAAATTTTCATCTCCATTGAATATATTATTATAATTTTTTTAAAAATTCGGGAATAAACCATCTTCTTTCCAGGTATTTCTCATTATTTTTTTTTTTTTGAAGTATCCATTCTTTATTTATCCTTGAGTCTAATTCTTGAAGCCTGCCACTTTTCTTCTTTTCATTAACATATGTTTTCGTTTTTTATTTTACTTTGAGAATTTCATATATAAGTTCCTTATTTGTATCAGTTCCACCTCTTTACTGTTCCCTTCAGCTCCATGAATGTCCTCTCCCCTCCCTCATGACCTTTTCTTTAACTAGTGTGTGTGTGTGTGTGTGTGTGTGTGTGTGTGTGTGTGTAAGTACAATTTGCTAAGTACATTCAGTGTTGCTCATATGTACATGTGTTTAGGCTCACCACTTCAGACTGGATAACCTATCAGGGCTCACGTCCCTGGAGGAAAACACTGATTCTCGTTTCTCAGAGGTCATTCATTGTCTACAGCTCTTCAAATTGGATGGGCTCTTGTGAGATTTATCCAATCCGTGCTGGCTTGTCAGTTGGAGTTGTCATGTACAGGTCTTGTTCAAGTGACTACGTCGCTGAGATTTTTGTGGGCATAGCTTCCCTCTCACATATAGAAGGCACTATCTCAACATCAGACATCTTAGATCTTACAGCCTTTCCACTCACTCTGTCATGATGGTCCCTGAGCCTGTAGTGTAGAAGTTGTGTTCTAGGTTTATCAGTTGAGTCTAGGGGGTACCACTGTAAGTTTTCTGCATTTTGACCATTTGTTTATCTCTGTAATAATCTCCATTAGCTGCAAAAAGAAGAGGCTAGATATGCATATATTTGTGGGTGTAAGGGTAAGTATTTAGACTGTAGTTAAGAATCATACTGTTTAGGAAAGTGGCAGTAACTTCTCTAGGGTCCATGACCTCAGCAGCTGTGAGTAGATGGCTAGGTTTACAGTACCAGGCATGAATTTCCTCCTAATGAGCTGGCTTTCGGTCCACTTAGACAGCTGTTGGTTACTCACAACACGTAAGTGCCACCATTGCACCACTGGGGATAGCTTGTCTTGCTGGCCATTGCTGTGGTCTATAGGCTTTACAGGTGGGAAGGACTATTAATCGCATTTTTCCACTTGACAGTTTGAATAGCACTTCTGGATACTGTGAGAGCTAGCACTCAGGGAGAAGGCTTCTACGTCAGGTCCAGCTCAACTCTTCCAAGTCCTGAGGCCAAAGCTGATGGAGCCTTCAGTAATAGTGAATTACCTTCAAGTTATGGACATCAGACAAGGGTAATATAAATAGACTATGTTATTCAGGAAGTCTCTTGGACTCTCTTGACCAACAACTTGAAGGCGGGATTTCCAGTGCCTAGCACTAGAAATATATATAATCAATGGCCCTGTTACTCAAGAGGTATCCATGTATGTATGCATGTATGTATGTATGTGTACATATGCATGCATATATAGTATTATATGTGCATATTTAATGGAACATTAAATAATATTTTTCCCTATGAAAATTTCAATCAATTTTAGTGTTATTTATCCCTCCTCTCCTCCCATTCCCTTCCCAGTTAAGCCTCGATCTTCCCACTTCTCCTTCATGGCACCTGTCCCTAATCATTCATATTTACCATCTGATTATCCCAAGAAGCTGAAGCCCAGTGTTCTCAACCAGGTGCTTTTGGATTAAAATAATTTTCACTTCCAGCATGACTGCTTCACTTATATGTCTTAATTTTAAATACCTTCATATTATTTTGTTTTGCTTTTGTTTCATGGTTTTAGCCTGTGAGAATCCTGAGAATCTTGGTTTGGATATCAGATCTCTTCCGAGGGAGATTTTTGTTTGCTTTTCCATGAGTGGAGCTGGTGACAATGTCAAAGTCTGTACTAAAAACCCCAGCTCAGGGTGCTTTTCAACTAAACCACCTGCTCTGCAATAAGGGACCCTCATATGCATTGCTCACATCTACACTGTGGGACCATCATGCACATCCACAGTGTGGGACCATCACCCACATCCACAGTGTGGGACCATCATGCACATCCACAGTGTGGGACCATCACCCACATCTGCAGTATGGGACCATCAGCCATGTCTTTGCCGTGTACCACTCTGTACCACTTGCATGCTATGCCGAGCTAATTTAAATGCCCATGTGTTCTGAAATCTCCTTAGGCTCTAATAGAAGCCTGATGGGTAACCCATTCTGTCATCCTGGGAAGTTTTACCTAGGGACAATTGGAAGAATTGAAACCAACCCTCTGTATCTCTTAGCTTAGTTCTCTCTGCTCTACAGAGACAACTCTCCTGCAAGCCAGACAGTAGTTTAAAGTAGCAATATCAGTGCTTAGAGGTGACTCTTTCCAAAGAGTAAATAAACAAATCCAATGACAGGTTCCAAACCATACCTGCCTCAAGGTTCCAAAGAGAAAAGGACTATTGAAGGAATAAGGATAAAACCGGGTAGCTTCATGAGAGGAGGGCTTTCTCCAGCCTGGTCATGATCTACACTACTGTGCGGAGGCCGCCTCAGAGGATGTGGAAGGGACATGGTTGGCAGGAACCCAGAGTTACCAGGCACTGGCCAGCCCCTGACAGAAGGATGCTAATGAGCATGCCCTATCATCAGAAAAGGAGAGCAATGATGCTGGTTCACTGGCTGCGAGGTGAAACCATTATTCAGATTGGATTTTGGATTGATTAGTGGTCATTGCAAATCTTTTTACAATGAAAGTAATAAATAACCACGGGAAATATTTGGGGGAATGAATGGGGTTTGGATTGGATGGGAAGAAAATTACTTCTAGAAGTATTCATGACGTAGAAGCTCTTTCAAGAAGCATTTATGCATCCATGCTCACACATGCATATATATGAATACAGATAGAGATGCATATATTGCATATATATACACACACATGTATATACATTCGCAACACATACATGTGTATGCACACCCACACATATCATCACATGTGATCTTACAAAAATTTGTTCATGAGGTGTATAGGCTTGTAATGCACACATGCACTCACACGTATGCTCATACCTTCATATACACATTTTGCATACACTATCCTACATATCTGTATCCACTTGCTCTTCACATGCTTACATAAGAGATGCATGGATATCAGGTATAAATGCTATAAATCTACATATATGGTTACACACACCCATACTCACATGCACATACACAGATGCATATATATCAGCTGCATTCGTATCTGTATGAATATATATGGATATATACACACAAGTGTATAAACACACAGAACTGGTTTCCTGCACAGTGTGTTGCATCTCACACACACACACACACACACACACACACACACACACACACACACACTCTCTTCTCTGTTCTAGTCATAAACCAGCTCAGTGTTTACAGTCTCCTGGTTTAGAACCAGGGGCAGGAGGACTTACTCAGTTTGTCTGTCTCCACTCTGCTTGAGGAGTAGATGATCCCTGCCCTGAAAACTGAGACGGACTCCTGACGAAGCTATACCGATGCCATGGCCTCTGTGCTGGTCCCAGAATGCCTGCCCATGTGTGTAGAGGCACAACAGAGATTGCTGGGAAAGTACTAGCCATGTTTTGGTTTTGGTTTTCCAATCACTTATTTTTCTCTTAAGATAAACTAAGAGTATAGTGCCTGGCTTTGAAAGAAAAAAAATACTTTTCTCTGAAATTCAAAAATCCTGTCATATAGTTTATGTTAAAAGTTTTACGTGTTCTGGTTGTTTTGAGAGAAAGAGGATATGGCTAATCAGTGTAGCAGAAGATCAGATCTGTAGTCGTCAATGCTTTCTGCTTTTATTCCTCTTTCTCATTACTATACTTTTCTATTTCGTCTTCAAAACAGCAAATGCAGGCACCTGGCATATGTGTCCATTCTTGGGTGGTGGGAAGAGGCATTCATAAATAACAAACGATTCTGAGGTGTGCAGACTTGCCAATGTTCCCTCTGGGCTGCCAGTGCTATGAAAACCTCATGAAGGCAAGTGTGCGAGGTCTGTGAACATCCAGGGCCCAAGAGTGTCCTAACATGGCCTTCAGGGACCTGTCAGGTCTAGCTGTCTTCACAGAGGCCTGGATGACAGCTCCCTTTGCTGCTGGCAGGAGGCAGGCCTGGCAGGCATGGGGAGGCAGCTTGAAAGGCTCTAGTAAATCAGGAAAGGATTGTCATGTCCTGACTCACAGGAAGCTGCATTCGATGCATAGTATTTCCTGAGTCACATATTTTTCTATTCATATATTTTCCTATGGCCTTGGATTCTGCTCACAGGAGTGTTAGAGGAGGAATGGCTAAGTCAGTAATGTTTGCAGAACCAGCCCAGTCAAGAAGAGTACATAGTCTAAACATCTGTAGTGGGTAGGAACTGGTCGTCTGTGACTTGGTAAGCGTGATAAGGCAGCATGCCCTTCCAAGGGTGGTGTCTTGGCCCCTGAGAAGTTGAATTAAGGCTGCTTTAGTGGGATACTTGGGGTCACGGTGACCTCTGGGACTTTCTATCCTGAGCTTAGAGCAAGAGTGACCTTCACCCCACTTCTATGGCCTTAGTGCTTCAGGGAAATGTGGTTGATTTTTCTAGAAGACTTAGGGAAGCAGCCCCTGAAGCACCATAGGCTCAGCCAGGGGGCTACTGCACAGCCAAGGGGCAACCATGCAGCCAGAAGGCTGCCACCCACATAGCCAGAGAGCTAGCACACAGCCAGGGGGCTGCCACACCGCCCAGGTGCCTGCCATGCACACAGCGAGGGGCCTCCTCACATCCAGGGGGCTACTGCACAGCCAGGGGTCAGCCATGCAGCCAGAGGTCTGTCACACACACAGCCAGGGGCCTGTCACACACACAGCCAGGGGACCGCCATGTAGCCAGGCCTGTACTTTCTACTCTTGCTGTAGCCCCAGCTCAGCACTGTTGGTCCAGAGGGAAAGAAGCAGCATCTGGAAGTGTGACTGGATGTTCTGTGTTGAACAGTAATACACTTTTAAATTATTGATTATTTAAGCCCTGACAGATACGTGGCTAAGTCATTGTGGTGTACCTTTGCCAAGAACTTCTCGCTGACATGAGTTATAGGTTCTAAAAGGTTAGCGCTCAAACTGATGCCACATATATGAGGTCCCCCCGCTCCCAGTTTCCTGCTTATGAAGTGCATGGCAGATGTGATTCTCTCCCTGTAGGACCATCAGGAAGATTGGCCTCTGGCCAACCATCCTCCAGGTGTCCATCCACTCTTTTGCTGGCAGAGACTCCCAGAATTGTTCCATTTTCTATCTTGCTTCTTTTTCTATTTGCTCATATTATCAAATGCACAGAACAAATTTGACCCCGTGCTGGGGGAGATAGAGGTCCATGGTGATACCAGGTTTTAAGCTTGGAGCTGGCAGGAGACAAACCATGCCAGGAGGATTCAGAGCTGAGCAAGCACATAAAAGCCCTGGCCTTACTTCTGATGATAAGCCTTATGGGTATAACTTGAGCGAGCGATTTCAGAACTTATCTACTTGTATGCTTTATTCTGCTCAGGCAAGAACAACCTCCAAATCAGTGGTGTTTGTGTTATCCATGTGAGTTCAAAGCTGTGTAGAACACCGAAAAAGGGTTCATTTATATTCCATTTTTATATCGCACTAACGTAGCTATAGAAATGTTTTGAAACTCTAAATTAAACAGCAAAACAATGGATAACAACACCCATGAGTCCAATTTAACAAACTGTCTTGCACATCTTTGTTGCTTGTGTGAGTGGCCCACACCTCTTAGGGTTAAGCCACCTCCAATCTGGGTGCCACATAGTGCTTAGTTTGGCTGTCGCAGATCTATGGTTTCTATAGCACTTATAGTGATATCTTTGGCTATCACAGATTTGGGTGCCCCAGTAGCTCTTTAAGTTTAGCTGTCACCAATGTTAAGTGTACAGTTTCGGTATCACAGATCTGGGCCAGTCTAACATTCACATATTGTTTGGCTCACAGATCTGGATATACCAGAGGTCTTACAGTTCGGATGTCACAGATCTGAGTGCACCATAGTTCTTACAGTTTGGTGGTGTAGCTATGAGCGTTGCTGAGAGCATCTGCTTTCCTTACCTTGGTGTATATCCTGTGAGTCTTATGTGCACGTTTCCATGTGCCCACTGTCTCCAGGCTCATTTCAGTCGCTGGGTCATGTCATGACTTGTTTTATTGTATAACTAATGCTCATTGTTTCTATCTGAGTAGTGTTCACCATCTTGCAGAGTACTCAGATAACACATCTGTATGCTGCCCTGGCAAAACAAAGGCCTCTCCTCAAGACACACGCACCCTGTGCACATGCACCCTTTCCCAGCATGCCCCAGTGCTCCTGAGACAGGACCAGAGCAGGTCAGGAGCCTAAGTCTGTCTTATCTACAGTTGACAGCAAATTAAAAATAAACAAACAAACAAACTTCTTTTCCACTAAAACAAGTACTTAGGGAAATATTTTGAGTGTTTGACTCTCAGGCTGCGATAGATAAATACAAATATCTAACCTTGGGAAAATACGAATTTGGAAATAATAACTAATCTTGGGATCTGGCCGCCAGTAGGCCATGGCCATCACTGATTCTCTCCTATAGGGAGGTCTTGGGTCCGTAGCTTGTCCTTTTTTTCACTTCACTTTTTCTCCAGTGGAGGCTTGGATATCAAAATCTGCCTCACAAAAATGAAACAAAGCCTATGGAATCCTTTTGTAAAGCTTCTTGGGGCCAAACCATTACAAATGTTAGTTTTATTGTACATTATATGGAAACATTTGAAATCAGTAACGTCCATGAATAGATACTTGAAAAGACATTTGGTGAGATTCACACTGAGTCCTGGAGTCGGGGAAGCCCGAGTGTATGTCAGTAGTGATGCACCTAGCACTGGGTACCCATGGTTCTCATGGGAACTCCAGGACATAGACACAGATAGCTGCATGACTTGAACCCATCTCCAGCTCTTTCATCTTCCTGTTAGTCACTCCAATTCAAAGAAATAACCCTCTCATCTAATCACCTTCATGTTCTCACTGTTAACCAGCCCCATCCTGAAGCATCTGGGGGGCTACCATGAGTCAACTCGGCAATGTAACAGATAATCTACAAAACTCCAAGCATGCTAGTCAGCTAGGCTAGGACAGTGCACTGTGTCCTGCACTGTTTAATACACAGTGATTTGTTTCCTCGCAGTCCTGGGGCTGGAATTCTGCGGCTGAGATATGGAGGACTGGTTTCTGTTCAAGTCTCTCTCCTTAGCTGGTGGCGGCGCTGACTGTCTGCCTATGTCCTCGCATGGCCTTTTCCCCAACTGTGCACCCCAGCCGTGCCTTCCGTTACTGTGAGGACATCAGTCAGGCTGGACTTGAGCCACATTTGTGACCTCACTTGGCTTTGGTGACCCTCTCAAGGCCCTGTCTCCAGACGGTACAGTGGGGGTCAGGGCTGAGGCATCAGGTTAGGAGACATCCTTCAGCCCATTACATTGAGGCTTTAGACCTTGTATAACAGGAATTCTGGAAGGAAAACAAATGAATCCTCTCTTACACAAAATTTTTAAAATTCCTATCTTTACTAGATTGCTTCCACACCACCCCATCACTCTTCCTGAGTGCTGGGATTACAGGTGTGGTGTGTGTCCTCCGTCATCTTACCCGGCATACACAGGTTTCTCTCTTTGACCTTGGTTCCTGGCTTTTTAATGAGAATGCAAGCCTGGATGCTGACCTTTAGTACACATTTTGGCTTTATTCCTGTGCTTTCTCATTTATAGCTTCCTGGAGGGCAACCTCCCACCCCAACCCCAACCCCATCCCCTGACACACACACACACACACACACACACACACACACACACACACACACACACACACACACACACGAGACATGGTGTTAGTATCGTAGAGGAGCTAAGTTGCATTGGCAGTGCATTTGGTACCTACTTAATGTAGATGAAGGTAGGTAAGGACATAGGCACATGAGTAGGTGTGTCAGAAAAGAAAAGAGACTGCCTGTCAGATGTGTGGCTTGTTTCACAATGGCACAGGCTTTCTGGGCATTGAAATATCTCTCATGACATCATGACTTCCAGGCCCCTGTGGACCATCCCTGCATCCCAACTCCAGAGATTATCTCCAACCTGTCCTATTCAAATGAATTCCTAGCAAAATTAGTCAGTAGTTGTTTTCTCTTCTGGCCTACAGTTGAAATAACTTGCTGTCCATTTCTCTTGAGTGCATCGTGGAAAGGTAGGTCTGCAGTTGATGTAACTTGCTATCCATTTTTCTTGCTATCCATTTTTCTTGCTATCCATTTTTCTTGAGTTCATTGTGGAAAGATACCTGCTAGCATATCCCTGGTCCAACATTGACTCCAAAAGAATGAGGTGTCTCCACTGAAGAGCTGAACACTAGATCAAGTCCTGTCTACTGAGTGCATGGACAATAAAGGGCCAGGAGACATAACACTGTTGTGGTCTTAGATGTGGCAGGACAGCCCCAACCCCTGCTGTATCAAAATTACTCCTGCCACATGAACACTGTTATAGTAAATTTGTATTCATGAGTATAAAAAGAAAATACACGAGGCGCTTGAGTGTGTTCCCCATCCATAGTCCGGGAGGCTAAAAGTTCAAACAGCATGGCTCGGACTCAGGTGAGGGCCCTACTCTTTCTTTCTGTGTCACTCATGACTGTGGCAGAGAGAATGGTCAGGGAACCGCATAATGAAGCCTGGGAGAGGTGTAAGGGTCAGACACAGGCAGTGGTACCAATTCACTCACGGTGTCTATCTCCAAGGGACCAAGCACTTCAAGGGTCCTGGGGATCTCTTGAGGGTCTCACCACCTTCCAATATTGCCACTCTGAGGCCTTTGAAGGATACACTTAAACTTTGTGCTATCCAGAGTAGCTGAAATACTAAGGAAGAAATAAGACCAAGACATTCTATATTTAGGAGAAGTTTCCTATGAGTCTCTTGTAGAGGAGGGGGTAGATGCAAACTGACACTAGTCTTATTCAAGATAAGTATAAGAATCTTCAGAAGCAGCATAAAGGCCAAGTGGAAAACTCAAATGTGCATATTAAAATGAAATCTCCCTGTGCTTTCACAGTAGTGCCTGTAGGTCTTAAGGTTGGTGGCTTCTGGAAATTTTTGCTCTGCCCAAGGCCACCAGGTTTTGATGAGCCATGTAGCTGCTCAGCCACCTTCTGCGTGCCTCAGAGTTCTGCCTTCTATGGGGCTGGATGTGGATGCCCATGGATGGGGCAGACTGATCCTGAGGAGAGCTCCCTGCAGTTTGGCTACAAGGAACACCTTGTTCTTGTGCATGGTGCAGAGCTTGGCTGTCCTTCCCATGACCTCAGCAAGCAATCTCTCTCTCTCTCTCCCTCCCCCCCCCCTCGTATCTGTCCTCAGCTCTGCTGTGGATGAGGATGATAAGGGACAGGCCTTAGATGAGTAGAGTCCCATCTCATCTCCAGACTGGGCCTGGGCTGGCCATGATGAGTGGCTCGGTGGGCTCCCTGGGCCAACGAGATGCTTCCTGGACTTTGTCACCATGAAGGGAAAACTGGAGAGAAAGAGTATCCCTTCCAGACCTTTATGTTACTAAAGTGATAAATCTCATCCTGAGACTCCTGAGTGAAACTATGCAGCCAGTGCTGCCATAGGTCTCTGTACTCTACTCCCGCATCACAGTGCTGAGGGCCCCAAGTCATAGACCCTCCCGTGCTGGACATAGGGACTTATCTGGGCTGCCATCTCCTGCAGTGTGATGGGGTGGGGTGTGAAGACCAATTTTAGACACAACTGCTCAGTCTGAAGATGTTAGGAGTAAGTGAATTGCTTTCATGACCCAAGAGAAACATTTCAAACGGTGTTAAAGTAGCTGTTAAAGAGATTTTATTTTGTGTGATATTGACAGTCTGCTTTCTTTGCTGTATCTGGAGTTGTTGTGTTCCGCTGGATGACGCTGGGACGCTATGTCGATGCTGGTTTATTTCCATGCATGCATTCAGAACCCACCCATGCAAGACCAGGCACTAATAGGTGGACAGTGCTGATAGCTTTGGGTTATTTTCCGTTGTAGTCTTCTCCACTGAAGGGTGGTACCATTTTTCTCATCTTAGCAACTACAGTGTTCTTCATGAGGATCGGCAATACTTGAAACAAGGTCTCCTTTTTGCCATGTTTAAAGTCTGTGGAGCATCCTAATCCCACACAAAGCATGGACTGAGTCAGATCCAACTTAGTGACACCTTCCCTAGGGTAAGTTACATAGAACTGCCCGGCTAGGGGAATGCATGGTCCTTACAGCTCAGGGTGAGAGTCTGGATAGCCAGAGGGCCTTACAGTTCAGGCTCTGTACATCCCAGGATCCTTACAGTCATTGTCAGTGTACCCCAGAGTCCTCACAGATCAAATCAATTACAGCCCAGTGTTCTTACAGCCCAGTGGGAGAATCCATACAGCTCAAGGTCCTTACACCACAGAGTCAAGGCTGCCCAGGGTCCTTAGAGCCCAGCATCTATTCAACAGAGTCTATGTAGGCAAGAGTCCTTATAGCTTAGGATCCATGTGACATTTAGCCCCAACAAAAGATGGTGTTGAGATGTTCTCAGTCCCACAAGAGAGATGTATCCCTCCTCTAGGTAGAGGACCATGAAGCTCTGACATCTACGGGCCATGGATAACTCTGGGGTAGTCCCAACCTACAAGTATCCAGCTACTTGTTTATTCAGCAGACAGTTTAGTTGCAGTGCATTACCCACTCCAAGCCTCAGAGCCCTGGATCCATGTGTTATATCTGTGTACAAGTGCCCATAAACATCACTGTATTGTCTCCTGTGAATACAAGAAACTGAGGCAGCAGGCAGTGGTCAGACTCCAGCCTGGCAAGCCTGATTCTAGAAGCTCTCGTCGCTCTTCCGAGCATTTCCTCCACAGCCTTTTTAGTTAATTAATGGTGCCTGTTTCTCCCATTGTCTGTGAGTCAGATGAGGCTGAGCACTACGTAACATGGAGCACCACTCATTAACACTGTTCTTGGCTCTTAGCACGCGTGCGGAGGCATTCTAGAAACTGCACAAGTAAATATCTGTTCTCCCCACCACTGTTGCCCTAGAGTTACACATGATACTCTCTAATGAATTAAAAGCCATATGCTACTGCTGATGTTTTTCACATATGGCCGCAACCCAATCTGAGCGGGGCATATGCACACCTCCTCCCACGAGAACATATGCTTAGAGCGCAGAACAATCCTATTTCAAGATAGACGCCTGCTCCTGATTCACTCCCCACATCCTTCTTGGTGTCTCCTGGAAGCAGCCAAAGTAACAAAAACAAAGGAGAGGCAGAGTAATCTGGATCCATGCAGGAAGTAGTGAATCCACCTTGAAAGAAGAACCCTGGAGCCTTAATAAAAAAATGGTGCAAAAACGAACAGAAATGGGGGCAGGAAATTAGAAATCACCCAGATCAAACTGAGACACTAGGTCCAGACTTTGGGGGTGGGACAGGCTGCCTTCTTGGCAAACCCGTGTCTGTCGTGGATGATGGGAGGTCCCCGGTACAAGAATAGGCCTGTCTATCTCCACTGTCCCGGAGACAGAGTCTGGAAGCTAACCAAGCAGTGTGTGTGTGTGTGTGTGTGTGTGTGTGTGTGTGTGTGTGTGTGTGTGTGTGTGTGTGTGTGTGTGTGTGTGTCTGTCTGTCTGTCTGTAATTGGTCCCAAGCACCAATCCATGAGGTTCTGGATCAATGAAAGAGAAGTCTGCTGCCCCATTCCTTGTTTTGAAGAGTGTTTCTGGAGGGAATAGTGTGTGTGTGTGTGTGTGTGTGTGCGCGCGCGCGCGCGCACCCATGGGCGGGCGCATGTGCGCACACCAGAGCATATTTTGCTGAGGTTGTTGACCAACCTTGGGTTTGAGTGTCAGGGACAAGGTCACCCTGAGGTTCAGTAGTGACAACAGAACAGTTTGTCTCTGCCTCAGGTAGGAGAAGCTGTAACTGTCTATATGGTCTGCCATGCAATCCTCCTGCCTCAACTACTTATCTGTCTGTCTGTCTGTCTGTCTATCTATCTTTCTACTGACCTCTCTCTCTCTCTCTCTCCATATATATATGTGTATATATATATATATATATATATATATATATATATACATACACATACATACATATATATGTGTGTGTGTGTGTGTATCTGTATCATTTTTATCCATATATGTCTATATCTGTATCATTTATATCTATCTGTACTTGGATCTGTATCTTCTCCCTACACTGCACCGTATAATCCCCGTTACCAAGTGGTTGTGTTTCTCATCTCTGGATATACTTTTACCTGTTACCACCCTATCACTTATTACTGCCTGAGCTGGAAGTAAAAAGTAGTGACATGATTACAGAATCAATTCTATTCTGCCTTAGTTGGGGGAAAAAATAATAAAACAATCAAGGTAAAATGAAAAAAGGCTTCGGTCCAACACAGGCACAGCTAGCCATGTCACTGCAAGAGGAAATAGTGTTAGCTCTATCACCCCAGCCAGAGACTGCTGCTTAGGGTGGGACAGAAAGAGCTGCTGTGAACCAATTAGTGAGAGGATGGCATTCCTCTTTCCTTCTCGCTATGACTGAAAGTTTAAAATATTAAAGAAAAAATCCTGTTACATAAGAAGGACTGGTGAGGAAAACAATTTCACCGGTGTTGATCTTCGCTTCCTCTTGCCTTTATAAATGTGATTTATTAAAAGCTGCATGCGGTTCAGATGCCAGTGAAACATGCACAGAGAGCCACTGGCCTACTTGGCTTCCCCCAGTCATTTTCAAAAGGAAGTGTGAGTGTTGCTTTTGCACGAAACCCCCTTGGGTGTATATTTCCCTTCCTTCATTGTGCAAGGATTTCCACCAGGCCACCACTCAGTTTTGCCAAAATGCAGTGTCATAGTTAATCTGCCAGCATCTAAGCACTGATTTAGTTGATACAAGTCAGTGGTCCAGGGGACACCGACACTTACCCAGAGTCTATATACTTGTTTGTGTCTGTAGATGGATTTGCTTGCGAGCCCTGGGCTAGGTAAACGAGGCAATTTTTGTCATGAAAGCACCAGTGATGATCTACAGCTACTGCTTTTGACTGTTTCCTTCTGATGTAACGATAAGAAGTCAGATTCAAGTAGAGCTGTGAACTAAAACATGACTGGCATGCAGTGCATGGAGGCTTCCTGGTTGCCAGGGTTTAAACTGCGTTGATCCTTAGGAGATTTTTCACTCCCAGAGAGCCTGCTGTCTAGAAAGAATAGCAAGGGCAGGAGCACGTGATGTCACTTAACATTTGCCCAACACTCAGCTCCTCACTAAAGACAACAGAGTGGAGTACGAGGAGGAGAGAGGGGCAGTCCTTTCATATGAGGGATGCAGGTGAGCATGTGTATGTGTAAGTGCCATAGCATAGAGCATGTTTTCATGTATTATCCTAAGAACCTAGGCCTTCCAGGAGGCGTCCCGTTCATTGCAAAGGCCTTTTAGCTTTGTAGATTTTATTGTGCATTTACAACTACCTTGTCTAAGCATGGAGCAGACATTAATAAGATGCAGATAACAGTGAAAGCAAAATATGGCTCTTCAAAGAGATAGCCTAAACTATGAAACCATAATTAACTGATAAAGAGAATAAGAAATCCCTCAAATCACTAAAATCCAGAATTAAAAAAAAACATATTAGCTATCTTATAGAAACAAAAAGGATTTCAAATACTAGCCATACTCTTTGAAAAATGCCTACAATTCCACAACAACAACAACAACAAATGACAACCTAATTTAAAAAACAGCCAATGAGTTGGACAAAGATTCTCTCTAAAGAAAATAAATACATTGATGCAAGTTTGTGATAAGTTGATAAAAATCATTAGTCATAAGAAAAATGTATCTCAAAACCACAGTGGGAGATCACACCACATGCCAGGAAATAAGCATTAATGGAAACAGGAAGAAGTTGTAGCCATGGCACCCTGAGGGTGGAGTGTTTGAGTACTTCTGTGGAATACAGCCTCAAGTTTTGTCTCTCCATGAAACCAGAAACCTAGAATTACTGAATTTTCCATGAATACCACACCTGGGATTCTGTATAAGAGTTGGAACCAGGAACCTATTCAAGTACCACACACACATTTCTACTTACACAGTAACCAGAGGTGGAAACAGTGGGTATGAGCTGACAGTAGCTAAGCAGCATATGACATATACGTGGAATGAAATATTATACAGCCAGGAAAATAAATCAGTGTTGGTATATGCTACAGTGGGGATCCTCAAGAACACTGTACTATGTAAAATAAGTCACATAAGAGGCAGACAGATCTCTGTGAGTTCGAGGCCAGCCTGCCTGGTCTACAAAGAAAGTTCCAGGACAGCCAGGGTAATTACACAGAGAGACCATGTCTCAAAAAAAACAAAAAACAAAGCAACAACAACAACAACAACAACAACAACAACAAATGACCTAGATTGCATAACAGATAAATAAAATATCCAGAATTGAGAAAATCCAGAGCCTGTAAGGTGATTATAGCCATAGAGAGGATAACGACGGAGAGTAATGTGTAAGACTCCCTTGCTGTGGTTCAGCATGTTCAGAGGGAAGCAGAGCTCAGGCTGAGTCACTCTGGGCGTGTGCTAGCCACGGTATCCCTCAGACCCACTCTAGCAGTAACTATTGTGTTAGGATTAGTTCACATTTACTTAAAGGCCACTTTGAAAAGGAATTATGGAAGGTGAACTAAAGTAAGCCAGTAATCTGGTAACCCCGATGGAACACAGACAGATTCCTCAACAGCCACAAATTGCCGACGATAGCCAAATGGGAGCTGACCAAATGGGTGGAGGTTACCAGAGGGCATAACACATGAGCTCCACAGGAGAACACCATTCAGGGACCAGTGCAGCAGGTGACACCAGCCTTCTGATCAAACGTTAAGGAAGTAGGTTTGAGCTGCTCTCACTACAGGAGAGCAGGCATATAAGTCAGTGTTTGGTAAATGGCTCCACCTGGCCATTCTGCATCCTGTGTACACACAAGCCTCGTGTTGCACACCATAAAGGAGGGTAACTCACCTCTGACCTCTGCGAGGCTGATCTCACTTGTTCTCCACTCACACCCAGGGAGTGATAACTCTCTTCTTACCCTGGTCTGCCGATGGCATCTCCACGGCTTATTGCCACCATCTTCTTGGGTTGAAGAGATGCCTCTTGAAGGTCGGATCTCTATGTCCCTAATAGTCAATGGCCCTGAGCATCTTGTCACATCCTGGCTGCTATTGTGTCTTCTTTAAAGAACTTCCTGTTCAGATCTTTTGCCCATTTTTCAATGAAGTCATTTGAATTATACTATTGAGTTTTCCAAGTATTTTTACAAGTTGTGGATATCAACTCCTTATTAAATACATGACCAATCCAGTAGTCTCTCTTCTAGAAATGTAGCCAAAGGTGATTAACTCACCACCTCACAAAGGTTATCTGCACTGTGTGCACCATAGCACTAGTCATATGTAGTCCAAATATGGTGCCACTCTTTGTGTCTGTCAGCAGAGAATTGATGGAGACATAGTAGTACTTGTACATGCACGCACGCGCGCGCGCGCACACACACACACACACACACACACACACACACACACGTGTGGGATGTCATTCAGCTTTAAGACAGGAGGGTGTCCAGCGTAAGTACATTGTACAAACTGGAAGGAGAGCAGCATCCACCTGCAGGAAACATGAAATAGTGTGGAAACCCTAAGGAATGCATTAACATTATAATAATGATACCCAAGCCCAACAAGGTTGTAGGACACAAGATCTTCATGTGAAAATCAAATTGAGGATGTATGGCACCTTGGCAGAGCATTGTCTAGTCATATGCCTGAGGACCTGGGTTAGCTCCACAGCCCAGTAGAAACATCAGCGTTCAACAAGTCATTGTATTCATGTGTGATATGAAGACATAACAGGAGCATGTAATGGGTAGTCTAAAAGCCACAATGTATCTTTGAAAGAATGATCATGGATCAGGTGAGAAAGTTGATCATTATTCAAAATATGTCTGTTTGTACATTTAAAAGTCCTTGCCATGAATCAGGTTGCCTGCGTTTCAGAAATAGACAAATGAAAGGCTGAGGAGACAACTCAGCAGTTAAGGGCCCTGGCTGCTCTTTAGGGGACATGGCTGTAACTCAGAAGTTCTCAACCTATAGGTCAGTCGCGGCCATGGGAAAACACATGTTTCTGATGGTCACAGGAACTGAGACACCACTTAGTAGCAAAATAACAGTTATTAAGTAGCGAAGAAAACAACTTTATGGTTGGGGGTTCCTAAAATAATGTAATATAAATATGTGTTTTCTGATGGTCATAACCCACAGTTTGAGAACCTCTGCTGTAACTTAAAAAGCCAGATAATTAGTAAGTGCATGAGAGGGTGTGGGAAGATCAGACCCTCAAAACCTGTTGGTAGAAACATAAAATGGTTACAGCTATTTTATGGAATGTTTTGCCGGTTTCTCAAATAGTAAACACAGAGGCGCCACAAGGTCCAGGAATCGCATTCTTGCTTATGAACCCAAAAGGCATGCAAGCACATGTCTGTACAGAAACTCAAAAATGTCCATCACGGAGGTGTTACTATAACTAAAAAGCATGACTGCTTAGTAGTGGGTTAACAAGCAGTGGGATACCCTACTACAGACAAAGCCCAATGGTGTGACATGGGCAAATCTTGTAGACACAGTGACCAGTAAGCAAGCCAGCCACTAAAATACCGTGTACTGTGTATTCCCAGTTAAAGGAGACATCCATACCAGTGAGTTTGCAAGGTTAGGAAATGGACCCTGATGGATTGGGGTAGGAGGATGTGGCAGGGCTACTAGGTGAAGAGTTTTGTCTGATGGAATGTGATGGTGATGGCTCTATGTGTCTGTGAACATTCTGAAATCACTGTTTGTATGATTGTGCTGTGTAATGGTGTGACGTTTGAGTTAAACCCCTGCTTCGTGAGATGTGGGCACCACTGCCTTCACTTTAGCGACAAGGTCAGGCACCACAGCGTGGTCGGCCTGATGTGCAGCTGGTGTTGCAGCTGAGGATAAAAGGCTAGTTTCCTATCACTTTAAAGCAAAACCTCAAATGTTTGATTTTACCAGTAATGACTCAGGAGCCAGATGCTGGGGTAAAAGCCTGCTAGCTCCGAGACGCAGAGAAAGCACCCAGCTGACTTTCCTACTCAGCAGATGTCTCAGAAGGTTAAAAAAGAATCTCTTCTCCGTGATGTCTTAAAAACCCTTCAAATTGAATGTCCCCCATTTCTACTTCCTGTGTGTTTCTCTACCCACCATCTGGACTTCCTATCACTCTCTGGTTTTTTTTTTTTCCCTATGCTTTTTTCCCTATGTTCATTCCTTGTCAATTGGCTGCTTGCTCCACCTCTTGACCTATGACTGACTTTATTTAATCCTGTTCACGAAAGCTCTTAGATTGAAGGTGTGTGCTAGGGCTAAGCCACACCACAACTAGAAACAGGTTTTTCCAGTACACAGTCTCAGGGTTGACAGTGTGATCAAATATCCTTTAGCAGTTTCCCTTCTAGTATGAGTTGCAATCTGAGGTAAAAGAATTGCCTTAGGGATTAAAATAGGCCACCAAAATAGCAAGCTAATCATCTTAAATTCATTTGACCTCAATTTGAGAATGAATCCAACTGTTTATACTCAATACCATTATTTTGTGACAGGCAGGTGGCCGGTCACCTCATCAAGTATCCACCTCCCACTGGAAGGCAGCCATGCTACAGGGATGGGAAAGCAAAAAGGCTCATGACTGAGTAGCATGGGCTTTAGCGGTGGCCTTGTAGCGTGGATATGAGCTGGTGGCCTTGTAGCGTGGATATGAGCTGGTGGCCTTGTAGCGTGGATATGAGCTGGTGGCCTTGTAGTGTGGATATGAGCTGGTGGCCTTGTAGCGTGGATATGAGCTGGTGGCCTTGTGGCGTGGATATGAGCTGGTGGCCTTGTAGCGTGGATATGAGCTGGTGGCCTTGTAGTGTGGATATGAGCTGGTGGCCTTGTAGCGTGGATATGAGCTGGGCTGTCTTCTTGAATTCCTGAGCTGTAATTTCATCTGTGGATTGAATGAGAGCTCCTGGACCTCCTCCATCCCATGGCTTTCCAGGCCTCTCCAGTGCAGTGCCGACCAGTATGCCCAGTTCCCTACCCTACATCAACCCTATTTTTTCTAAGCAGGATCTGATGGCTGGATTGTGGCTATCAGTGGGAGGCTTTCAGGTGTCATGTAGCTCAGGAGATGCCCTGGCAGGCAGGAGCTGGACATAACTGGTTAGCCTGAGGGTCTATAAGGCTCTGTTGAGATAAACCACACAAATGAATTAAGGATGTCAAGTGTCAGGTATCAGACCACAATGGACTTCTATATACAGGCTGTTCTTGATCTTTCAGAATCTGCAGATACTCCTTTTCTCCCTGGACACAAGAGACTTCTGTACGTATGTTCCATAACTTTTCTGGGGATGTCATACACTCCCTGACTTCAGTTATGTCTTTAAGTGTTCATATAGAGATAGAACTAAAATACTTAGTTTTCCCACTTAAAATGTTGTGGTTGGTGGATTGTTTTCATATTTAGAGTTGTACAACCATAGTCACAAATTCCAAGAGGGTTCTGTCTTCTCTAAAGAAGTCCTGTGCCCATTGCTTGTCATAGAAATTTTAGGCCCTTCTCACCCCAGGAGCTCCGTTATTCTACCCCACTGGGCCTGCTGTTCTCAGTGTTCATGTGTTTGTGTAGTGTTTGTGTTCCAGGGCTGGTCATTGTCACAGAGTTCTTCAAGGTCACCCATGTCGTAAAACTGTGTCAGTACTTTGCCAAGACGTTTTAGGGCAAAGTGTTTCACGGCGAGGCTTGCCCTATCTATTTACCAGCTTACTGATTGGCCGTTTGAGTTGTTTCTTCCTACTGTGAACACAACTGTGTTTCCACGTATAGTTCCATTAGCAAATGTGTGTATTTCTAGGTACATGCTACTCTTATTCCATTCCATGTGCATTGATGTGTGGCTTTCATGTACACACACACATGGCTTTATGCACACATATGTAGTTTTAGATACAAATTGATGTCCTTCTGTGTGTAGAAGTGTGATTCCATACGCACACCTATGTGGCATTGAATGCACATAGATGTGGTTGTAGGTTCGCTGATCTTGTTTCATGTGTGTGCATGCATGTGGTTATGCGTGCGCGCACACGTTTCTAGGCACAGATTGATGTGATTCCACATGCACACATGTGTGGTTCCATGTACATGTGTGTGGCCACATATGCATATGACTTTGGTACTAGATATACTTTTTTAGCTTTCTGTGCATTTTTTGTGTGGCTCCATGTGCATAGATGTGCAGTCCCAGGTGTACACATGGATCTACATGCATATTTGTGGCCATAGATACCTACTTACATCCTTTATGTGTTGCTATGTATGGATATATTGTTCCATGTGTACGTGTGTTTGGTTCCAGGTGCACATGTATGTGGTTCTAGGTACAGATAGTTGTAATTCCATGTGTTTATATGTGTGTACTTGAGTGTGGTTCTAGGTACACACTGATATAATTTCATGTGCATACATGCATGTGGTAGCATGTACACACATGTGGCACGGATACTAATAGAGGAGATGAAGCGCTCCCTATGCCACTTTAATGACAGGAAAACACTGAGTTCCAGAAGGATAGGAACCAGGTCTTCTCATCAGTGTGGTCAACATTAGGCCTGATGTGACATGGGGTAGGGGATGCAGCTGGATGCAGAGCATGTAGAAGGGGATGGTGGGTAATAAACATGGAGTACGTGGTGTAACTAACATTGAAGAGCCTGGGAACTACTTAAAAGACTCTGAAATCAGTAAGGTGTAGAAGCATAACACATTAGGACTCACTGAACCCCACGCTTGGCAGTTAAATGTCAGTTATTGACCTTGGTCAATCTGAGTTAATTAAGTACCTGTCTGTCAACTTTTTGACTACCACAAGGGTGATTATAAGGTCCCCACAAGCTCGTCCTGGTCTTGTTAGACAAAGTGACCTAGATCTGCATGTGAAGGTGACGGTTTAGTTCATACTCTGCACCATTGTCCTTTACACAGGGTAGCGTCTGGGAGTGTGTGTACATGGTCATAATGATAACTACACTGATGATATAAACAGCATCATCTACAAACAGGTCATGACCTGTTGGCATAAATTCTAATACTGATCATATAAGCATCATCATATTCAAATAGATCATGACTATGGCCAGTAGGGGATCCCTTGGGAGATTAGTGAGTGACAGCCTTGATACTGAATCTTAAGTAAGTATTTGATTTAAGGGAAACATTGAAGTCCAAGAGAACTCTTCTCGCTATTGCCCCTTGATGGGGAGGTGCCCTCCTGGTGGTGGACATGGAGATGTCTCTGCCCAGGTATGTGCTTATTTCTGGCCAAGACTGTGGGAGAGATCACATAAAGAATGTGGCAAGAACAAATGTGTGCTATCTGGCTTCTCCCTGTGTCTGTATCTAAAGGTGCATATGTCACGGTGGCCCAGGGTCACCCCAGGAAAATGAGCCTGGCCTCATTTTAGCCACGTGTGCTGGCAGTGGCCTGACTTCCCAGAAAGGCTGTGACCTGAGGTCCAGGCTTAGGGCTCCGCATGTGAGCTCAGCCCAAAGCAGTTGTTTTTGGTTTTAAAATCTAAAACTTACCAGGGAGCAGTCTGAAAAACCTACCTATGCTTTGTTCTCTGGGGAACTTAACAGGGGCTTCAAGAGCTGGCATCAGTTCATTCACACTGGTTCACATCAGGAG
This sequence comes from Acomys russatus, assembly GCF_903995435.1. NCBI lineage: Eukaryota > Metazoa > Chordata > Mammalia > Rodentia > Muridae > Acomys > Acomys russatus. The sequence goes on from NC_067163.1 coordinate 8,599,632, forward strand.
ATGGATAATGTTTACACTTTAATTGTTTTGTTTTCAAGATGTATTTATTTCTATTTTACATATATGAATGTTTTGCCTGCATATATGTCTGTGCACCATCTATATTCATGATACCCATGAAGGTCAGGGGAAGACATCAGCGTCCTTGGCAGTGGAGGTACAGATGGTTGTGAGCCACCATGGGGGAATTGAACCGAAGTCCTCTGGGAGAGCAGACAGTGCTCTTAACCACTGAGCCATCTCTCCAGCTTCATGTTGGTATTCGTAACACTCAACAGTGTGATTCCAAATCTCAGAAGCTCATTTCTGTGTTGTTTCTTCTTCGGAACTCTACCCACTCACCCAGTGAACGTAGAGTGAAATAAATAAGGCTATGGCTCACTTTGAGGCCATTGCCACTGTCTTCTCCTTGAGGGCCCACCAATGTAGATGGTCTTCACCCTGAATGAGCTTAGTCCTCTATTGAATGCAATGTTTATCAACAGAAATAACTTTTCCACTGTTCCATTCACTCCACAAGCAGGAATGTGATTTTGACTTAGGTTAATAGAACCTGCCTAAGCCACGGCAGTGAGGTCAGTTCTGGGAGCATCGCAGTGGCCCTGTTTACTTTGTGTGTATTCCTGTATGCACAGATAAACATGTGTGGGAACCTGTGTGAGGAAGCCGGTGGCCAACCTCAGCTGACTTTCCTCAGGAACTGTACATGTTGTTTTTCTAAGACAAGGTCCACCACTGGCCTGGGAGGCGGCACCACATAGAGTAGTCTGGCCAGTGAGCCCAGAGAGCTCTTCTTTTCAACTCCCCAGCACTGGGATTTCAAGTATTTGCCACCATCTCCAGTTCTGTTCTTTTTTCTGTGTGTGTTGGGGCCTGAACTCAGGTACACTTGCAAGGCGAATGCTATGCCAGCCAAGTTATCTCCTCATCCCTGACCTTGCTTACATCTGACGTTTGAGACTCCCATGCCCTTGTCTAGTGAGTCTACGAATACATCTGGGAAATAGACACAAATATGCTTGTCACTCTGCTAAAATGACTTTGATAATAAATTGTTTTTATGTCCAAATAGGCCCCTCACTTATCAACACTTCCTCTATTTTAAATATTTCTTTGTGATGGGAGACCATCTTTCAGGGCAGGGGAAACGATGCATTCAGACCTGTTTTTGTGATTGACATTCTACTATAATTTGATATAATGGAAATTAATTAGTTTGTAGACAAACTTACCTAAAGAGATCATCAGGAGAACAGAAATCTCATAGCTTACATAAGCAACAGGAAATTAATTAACATGGAAGTGCTAATTAGTTTATTCAATTTGTCGACTTGTGAGAAGCTTGAGAGGTAGGGGAGGGCTGAACTGGATCAGTCACTGGAGCCTAGGATACAAATGGGAGGGCTTGTGCACCTGACCTGCTGGCCAAGGGTCCTGCCTTGCCCTATCTCTTCTTGCCCCTTGGGCACTATGCTCTGGGGAGTTTCTCTGAGATCTTCCTATAGAGCTGACTCTACTTGTGTCTTCCACAACATTCTATCTCTGAAATGAGCTCCCCTTGTAGCACTTGTCCCATTTGACAGTACCTGTTGTACCGGCAGTATACTCTAGGAGGGAGGGGCCACTGTAAATGGTCAGGCAAATAAATGGATGAATAAGCATTTCCTCTGATGCTTCAAGCATAGTCTCAAGCAAGTGCTTCTGTGGAGAGCCATTTTGATCCTCTGGGCAAACTTGGGTCCTTCTTACTCCCATTTCCCCATAGTGTTTTATCTGATTTTGTTTTATTCCTTTCTTTCTTTCTTTCTTTTGATGGAATGAGGCTCCAGGTACTTCTTGTGAGGCAAAGGAGTGAGTGTTCCAGCATTCATGAGTGTAAACATAACTTTTATTCTCCTGCTGTAATTGTCCTCTCAGAGGCTTAGTGCCTCTGTCTGCTGACCTAGGCCTAGTCTTAGAAGCTTCTAGGCTCCATACAGTCTAATCTAGGCCTAGAATGCTTTCATCCTCTGAGACTTACTGCTGAATAAGTTCACCCTTTCTAGCTCTTTCTGAACTCTGGCTGGCTGGTTCAACTCAGCTGTTCTGGCTCAAACTCCTCCAGGCTGGCCGAGGGAAACTGGCTTCTATCAGCTTCTTACTGAATTGTTCTGCCTGGCCTCAAACTAGATCTAGCAATCTGTTCTTATATTTTTGTTTGTGAGCCTAGGCTTTAGTGGCTAAGCCATCCTCCTGCCTCAGCAATATGTTCTAATCTTCTGGATCCTTCCCATTCCCTGGCTCGTTTTGTCCTTACTTGTGTTTAACTTGTTCTATCTTCATCCTGTCTCTGTAAAACTCTCCCATTAAAACTACCTCTCCTCTCTGTCTCTGAACTGCTCTCTCTTAAACTGCTCTATTTCCTCTATGTTCTTTTGAGAGTTGGGCATATCCTATTCTGCCAGATCTTTCTCTGATTCATCACTTTGTCTGCCCCTCAATGAGACATCACTTTCAAAACCGGTGCTTCCTTCTACAAATTAACTTTACCTTCATTGTTTAGGATTAAAGATGTGTACTAATGGCACGTCTGTATTCCAGCAAGAGTAGCCATGTTGTTGGATTAAAATTTCTCTATACATGATAAGTGGATGCTGGGGGTAGTAAGAGCCAGGAGTTCAGGTTGTCCCAAAGGTCTACTCTGCTCTTTTGCTACTCAGGACAAAATTCCATCCCCAGCAGGACAGTTGATGTAATTCTGCTCATCAGGGTGTCTATGCATATGGTGAATACACCCTTGGGAACACACAACCTTGTGTTGTGTTCATTATCTGCACTAAACTGTTGTGGATCTACACCTGGTGGGGAGCAGTTAGGGACTGAAGCTGTGGAAGGTCAAACCGAGGTACCTCTGGAGACATCATCTTAGGGGTAAGGTGCATGGTGTCCCATGTCATGAAACCCTAGCTAGCATGTGGCTGTCAGCAACTGCTTTGACCATTCCTGTCTGAGGAGGAATAGCATGTCACACCACTCAAGGGGTTGGAAGGCAGCCTGGGCCTGAGGAGAGAGGGCTCAGTTCTATGGCCCTTTCCTCAGGCTCCTGCAAGGGATTCATTTCATTGGTGCATTGTTTTGTTTTAGTTTTCTTGTGCAGGTTTTTGCTATGTTGCTCAGGCATCCTGCACCAGCACCTTGAAGGCAGGGACCACAGGTGTGTGCCCCTTGTCTGGTGGGGCTCATGTTTTATTTGTGCTCCTTTGCTTTGGAAAGATGTTCTGACAGCCCTGTATCCCCTGGTTCCCTGCAGCTTGATCTTTCCGGCTGCAAATGTCCATTGTTGCTTAATTACTCCTTGCTTAAAAAAAAAAAAATCTTTCTTCCTCTCTTGATAAATTGTGAAGTCTTTTTTTTTTTTTTTTTTTTTTCCTCCCGTTATATGAAAAGCAGAGTCACTGAATAGTCCTTTGGTTTCTCCACTTCTCTAAATCAGAGTTTAAAATTAATCTGCATGTTATTCACCTGATTCTCACTGCCGGGTACATAGAGACTGTCCATTGCCATTACCATGGCGTTGGCCATGCGCCTCATCCCCGAGTGTCCCCCATAATTAATCCTCTCACCTCATCTCTCTCTTCAGACCATCATGCACGACTACAGAGAAATCTTCTCATAATCCAAGTTTGTTATATAACTTCCTCATAGCCTCCCTGGCCTGCGTGAATTAAGGCAAATTGCCCATCATTTGTTCCTTGTGGAAATAAACTGATACCATTTCTTCAGTGTTACCTGGGCTTCCAGTGTCCAGCTTTCTGGATATAGCACAAGTATTAGAACTAAGCCTATAAAATGTGAAGGTCTTTGGTATGGATGAAGTCTCTCTCTCTCTCTCTCTCTCTCTCTCTCTCTCTCTCTCTGTGTGTGTGTGTGTGTGTGTGTGTGTGTTGTGTTCTTTTCAAACATTTTATGGTTATAACCTTGCACTTGTTACAGTGTGTGGCATGTCTTATAAGTAACTGTTGAAGGAATGATGTATTAAAGACCATGTCACTCAAAACTGTACATTGTTGACTGAACTTGACTGACTTGAAGCCAGCAGACTAATCTCCTGAGGAAGAAAGACAAAAACAGTTATGACCCACAAGATTAAAGCATTGTGGAAAGATGATGTTGGAGCTGGTGTTCCCAAAGCACCAGTGTTTAAAACAAGCCCGAAACAATGCTGAGCCTTTAACAGATGACTCCTGGCTATACACATGCAGAAGCATGGCTCTCAGCCCTTACCTCACACTATAGAATAGCTCAAAGTAGACCAACGTGTAAGAACTAATATAGCAAAATGGCATAGACACTCATTTTCATGATCTTAGATTAAATTACCTATGACATCAAAAGCATGAATAACAAAATGTCAGCCAACTAGAGTCATCAAAGTGAGACACTTTCATGTCTGTGTTCAGTAGAGTGGCACAAAAAAACTTCAGAATGGGAACGTTTTTACAAATCATATATCTAAAAAGTCTCTAATCTAGAAATTGCAAATAGTGCCTATAATGCCCCCAAATGTATTTTTATGTTTGTCATGAAAAGACAAGACAAGCAAATAACAAGAAAGGGACTTGAATAGACAAGATTTACAAACATCTACTGCATTGAAATCCATGGCAAGCAAATCAAACCCACATAATTCCACTTTACACCCACTGAAATGACAGTAATCATATGAAGGCAGTGGTGTCCACTGCATTATAGGGAAGTTGAAAGCCTAGTGTGCTACTGTGGGCAGTGACAATGATGTGTCCACCTTGAAAAACCATCCAATTTCTTTGGAACTTTAAACATTAGGTTAGCCTATGAGTTGAAATTTCATTTCTTGTTGTATACCCAAGACCCAAGATAAAAGAAATATGTATCCATTCAAGAACTTATATGGGTGTGTAAATGTTTGTAGACACAGTATTCAAGAAGTGTGATCCCCCTACTGTGATCCCCCTACTGTGATCCCCCTACTGTGATCCCCCTACTGTGATCCCCCTACTGTGATCATTGGTCCAGGTGGGCAAATGGAACAGAGTCACAGAATTGGGGGGAGGCGTATCAGACAGCCATAAGTACATGAAATAACTTTCTGGAACCAGCTTCAGTGAGATCTCTCAACTTTATTCAGGGGTGAACGAAGGCTATATAGTTCTCGGGGAGTGGGTGGAGTGTTCCCAGGGCAGGTGTACACTATTGGCTGGGACTTAATATCCCAGGAATGATTTAATTACATACTAGGCATTCCAGATACTGGCAGGTTCTTATCAGGAGAAAGGAAGTTGAACCTGCATTTTGGCCATGGACTATTTGACTTCCATCAGGGGTGGGAGTCATGCTTAGAGACACCTTCCAGATAAATTCAGTCAGAGAGAAAGAAGGCCCCTGCTGAGAAAGGGAGTCCTCTATTCTGCACCTAGCTCAGGAGAGCTGTCCAGTGTGGCAGGACTGTGGCCTTCCAACAAAAGTGGAAACCCGTCAAACCACCAACGAATGGATATAGACTTGTGAATCCAAACAATGAAGCATTAGCTGACAACTAAAAAGAATGAAGCACCAATGCATGCTACAACATGGGTGAACCTGGAAAGCATTTCAGTAAATGAGCAAAGCCAGTAAGAAAACACACATGTTGGATTCCATTTATATAAAGGGCTCAGAGTGGGAAAATCATGTAGAAACCACTTGTTTGGGGGGGGGGCCCTCTGGTAAAGACTGGTAGTGTCTAAAGAGTATGGATTTGGAACTGTTAAACCACTTAGTGGGTAAAGAGACATGCCACCAAGTCTGGGGACCTGAGTTTGATTCCTGAAACCCACATGACTTCCACATATGTGCTGTGACACCTGTGTGCATGTACACACACACACACACACACACACACACACACACACACACACACACACACAAAGTAAATGTGAAAAAATTAAAGAGTGTACAGGTTCCTCTTTAGAGCAATAGAAATGTTCTAAAATTGATCATTTAAAATACATCACTGTTTTTAGGAGCCCATATTTTAAGTGAGTGTATCACATAATAAATGACTGATACTTTTAAAAAAATGAATGAGTAATCATTTTCCAGGCAGAGCCAGGAAGGAAGACACACTCAGTGTCACTGGCACAGACAGAGGTGGTGGCAGCCAGGTGTGATCTGAGCATGACATAGTTTGGTGGCCTGGGATCCTCTCCAGGGAGGAGGGCAGAGGTGTCTCTCTGTCCTTGAAGAGAAGTAAGGGCCTTTCCTCAGGATATGGATCTCTCGGTAGGAGAAATTGGGAATAATGGCAGCCGTTTTCACATCTGTACTGAAACTTTGTGTGGGAGCTGGTTCCTGCTGTTTTATGCAGTTAGTAACTCATAACCTGAGTTAGCACAGTTGGCATACTAAGCACCATGGCTGACAGGAGTCAAATTCCTGCAGGCATGTTCCATATACTTTTGTAATCTCTTTATGACATTTGATCTGACTAGGGTATGGGCAATTTACCAAATAAAATTATGAATTTATAAGACTTCCTCATACCAACCAACTGTGTTGTAGCCATTTTCTGTCAACTCGGGAAATGAGGAATTTATCTCCTCACTATATTTAGGAAACACATTAGCAGTTCATCAAAACTGCTCTTTCCCTATCTTTGTCCTAGAGTAGTGCTGCCCAAGACCATGGCCCTCTGGCCTGCTTGGCTCCTGCCCTGCTCTGCCCTGGAGGCAGCAGTCCAGAGCTCCTGGGCCTAGAGTTCATCCACGGTCTTTACTCAGGTCATAAAACTAAATAAAGTCTCGGTAGCCCATAGTTTAAACTAGTATTAGCTTCTCAGAACTGGAGACTTTTTACCAGTGTAGCTATGATTCCAGCTCCAATTTAAACTGTTTTGAAGAGTTCAGAGCTGTTTCAAAGATTTACTCTGAGAAATGTATTCAGTATAGTTTAAAATGTGTCCCGAAGACTCTATACTTTTCCAAGAATGCTTAGTTGCCTTTCAATTTGATGATAGAAGTGGGCAAACTAATTCCTAGTGAAAGAAGTGGGGAGAAAACAGGTTGTGATAGGTCAGAAAACATCGCCTGACCTGATCCTGTTCCATTGGAGGCTGAAGCAGGAGGATTAAAAGTTCAAGGTATACCTGGGCTGCAGTAAGTTCAAGGCCATCCAGGACAACCTTGTAAGATTCAGACCCCAAATAAAAATCAAAGCAGAGTGTCAGATAGCTAAGTGGCAGAGCCTTCTAGCATGTGCAAGACCCTAAATTTGGTCACAAATGCTTAAAATAAATAAATAAATAAATAATAAATAAATAAAAAGAAGAAAATAAAAACTATAGCCTCAAGTAAAATTGAAGTGTGACAGCCACTGCCAAGTCTTGTTGTGACTTCCCCCACGGAGTCCTCCTCTGAAGCAGCAGAACACAGGACAGAGACCTGACAAGTAAATAACAGTTTCCACCCAGAGCACTAAATCATGCGTGCTGTTGAGTCCTGCGAGTCTTGCCGTAATAAATGAATACCTGCGATGAACAAAGAAAAGCCTTAAAAATAAGTGATATTTTGCTGACACTTTCAGAACAAACTAAGGACACCACAGGCAATGGCAGGGAAGGGCTTTGATGAGCAGGCCCATGCAAGAAGAGTTATGGCTTAGGAAACTGAAAGTGACCTTGGTGCAGCCGGGGACTTATTTTCAACTTGAGGCTGCCTGGTTTTAGGAGGCATACCCCAAACCATTGCATGTCAGAGACCTTAGGAACTGTTGGCAGCTTTTATATACATAGCTCCTTTATCTTGAGAATATTGAGAAAATTGGGCCACGTCTCCTGAGATCAGTACTTATTTTCTATGTTTGATAACCAGAAAAAAGGAATATGGCTGAACATATGTTATAAAAAGCATTAATAAAATTCATAAGCATCCAGTGACTAACTGTCCCCTTCTAAGTTAGAAAAATATTCCAAGTAGACATATATTTTTGTCTATAGATGTCCTTCTCTATACTTGTGATATCTACATACAACATATATTTAGAAGTATATAGTTATTTTATATACATATTGCTTATCTGCATTTATTTAATGCATATTTATGTATATCTATACAGAATAAATTGCATATATTTATTTATTTACATGTCTATAGTATATATTTACCCATACATATAACAGTGACTACATACATGTTTCCATATATGTTTGTAATACAATGCCTGTTTAGAGTCAGGGAGTGACTAGTATTTCTAAGTCTGTTCTTGGTGTGGCTCAAAGTTCATAAGGATGGCCAGCGTTTTCACATCAGATTAATGACCATGAGCTATTTGCAGTCCGAAGCTGTGAGTCTGGAGAAGACAAAACCTTGAAATTCCAGAACAGCTGCAATGGCTGAGAAGCCCAAGCTCTGCAAAGATACAGCGTGAACGGTTTGCCCGGGCACCGACGCAGAGCATGCAGCATGGTTGGCCCTTAGGAGAGGCTGTCAGCATTACATGGAAGGGGAACGTGGGACTACAGCGCATCGTTTCTCAGGCCTCATCTCTCTCATGTAGCCAGGGGTGACTAATCTCTCACAGGTGCTGTCCACCTCGCCCTTCTTCACCGGACACTGGCTCCATGGCCCAGCCTGCACTTTCTCTGTTCCTGGACCCTGGCTCTACCTCATGCCAGAATCACATATTTCCTCTAACAGGGATTTTTACCCGAACTCCTTGTTCTGCCTGGCTGAGGTGTTGCAAAACCCCACATCCTCCCACATATCTAAAGGGACCTAGTGTCTGTGGGGACCCCTGGCTCATAGCTATGAGATGGGGTTTGCAGGGTTTAATTGACATACCCCTGCACAGGGCCTCAAGTCTAGCCATGTATCAGCCAAGGGGCAGGCCCTGGAAACGTGACACTTCGCCTTGTCTGGAGGCCACGGCCTGTTTGTTCTCTGAGCCAGAGGCAGCACCCGGGGAAAAGGGACCACTGCTGTGAGAAGCTTGCTGTCCCGCTACCTCCGAGGACAACAGAAGAGAAACATGACTTCCAGGTGCCTGTAGTTTCATGACAATGTGTGTGACCCAGGTACAGGCAGGAAGACATGGGACTAACTGGTTTTTATGGTAGATTTTTAAGTTACTGTTTGGGAAGCTTCCAGGCTATTTGCTGGACACAGGGGCTGTCAGGGAGAAAGCTTGGCCTCACGCCTGCTTCATCATTGCTTCACTGTTGTGCTGTTCCCATGGAGGCTCAGGGTACTCACTTCCTAAAACACCAAGCCTATCAAATAGAGCAAACACCAGCCCAGCTGCCTTCACACAGCAGTGACCTAGGATGATTCGGGCCTGGACAAAGCCTAGAGCAGTGGTTCTCAACCTGAGGGCTGAGACCCCTTGGAGATTGAATGACCTTTTCACTGGAGCCTCATATCAGATGTCCTGCACATCAGATGTTTACATTAGGATTCCACACCTAGCAAAAGTACAGTTATGAAGTAGCAATGAAGTAATTTTATGGTTGGAGGTCACCACAACACGAAGAACTGTGTTAAAGGGCCGCAGCATTGGAATGGTTGAGAACCACCAGCCTAGAGTTTTGGCTTGACCAGCTAGAGGGTGGGGGGAGGGTAATAGCTTCAACTAGGGCAAGAGTCTCACTGTCCTGATGCACAATTCAAACGCAGCATGAATTTGATGTTTACCTTGGTAGTGACTAGGAAGGACAACGGGGCTCCCGCCAGTGGCTCCAGCCTGGCAGACAGAATGCTGAGGAACTGGCACTGAACTTTGAAAGCTGACAGCTGTGGGTCCTTGCAAGGGATACCAGAGGAGAGGGTGGCAGGAGGAGGAGGATGGAGCTCCAAATGGAGCCAAATGTCCAAGTCAGTCGTGATTGGCTGGCCTCTCCAGCTAGCCTCTGGGTTAGGGAGGGGAGGTCTGGGCCCTTTTGGCCTCAGGGAAGGCACCCAGAGCTGTGGAACCAAGTGAACAGACCCAACTAAAAAGTGAGTGAGGAATATGTAAAAACAGGATAGGGATCATGGTCTCAGGAGAGGCTCCTCACGATGACGGTGTCCTAGTCAGGGTGACTGTTGCTGTGATGAAACACTATGACCCAAACAACCTGGGGAAGAAAAGGTTTGTTTCAGCTCACAACCCTAAGGCCATGCTCCATCACTGAGGGAAGTCAGGAACCTGGAGCGGGAACCTGGAGGCAGGAGCCGAGGCAGAGGCCATGGAGGGATGCTGCTTACTGGCTTGCTCCCCATGGCTTGCTCAGCCTGCTTTCTTATAGATCCCAGGACCACCAGACCAGGCATGGCCCCACCCACAATGGCCTGGGCCCTCCTACATCAACTACCAATTAAGAAAATGCCTTATGGAGGCAATTTTCTAAAGTGAAACCTCTTGCTTGTGTCAAGCTATATAAAACTAGCCAGTATGACTGGTGACACAAGAGATGGAACTGGGACCTGTAAGCAAGGATGGCAGGTGTTTCATCTCTGTGTTTTTGTGAGCATGGCTGAGTTAATTGGAAAAAGACAGCTGTGGAAAAAACCCACAAGACCCTTGTGGTGGTGGTGGGGGGGGAAGGACAGGGACCTGAGATTTTATGAGTATTCCAGAGTTGCCTGGCCCCTCAGAGATACTGCTGGCTTCCTCCTTTTGTGGACTGACAGTGAGGCAATTGTGTCAGCTGCCCAGAAGTGGACACAAGGGCCGAGAGTGGACTTCCTGACTGAATAGTTCTTGATGGACCCTTTGTGTTCCTGAATTATTGGGGAGGCCAGAGTACAATTTCAGTTTGATTGCTCTTGAATACTGTTGGTGTGTCTGTAAAAAGTCGGGGAGCAGCTACAGAATGCTCTGCTGGGTGAAATATTTTGAAAATTGTCAAGAACTAGAAGTTTCCTTCAGGACCATGTAGCCAGTGGCAGGCCAGCTCCTTAGTCCTCTCCTTCACTGAAGGGAGAAGCTAAGAGTGCGGGCTGCTCACGCAGAGCATCCCTGGACAGACACAGCCCAGTCGTGAGCGCCATCCAGTCTCGTAGGTAGTCGTGGTGTGAAAATTAAAAGAGCATCGATTTTTCCTTAGGAGGCAACTGGCTTTGCTGATCTTTAATCCCAGGTGCGCTCTGTGGGAGGGAGCACATATTTGGATTGAATAATAACCGGATGCTGTTTTCCCAGGGGAGTCTAATAATTATTTAACATTTCTTAAGTCAAGCTTACTCCGAGCCAGGTAAATATGTGCCCCCAGAATCATTCCAGTCCAATGAGGCGTTTCAGAGTCAATGGGTGTGATGAGGGGCAGCTGTGAAGAGCATTCACAGAGGGCCTGCTCTGCAGCATCGCTACTGCCTCCCTGCACCTGCCCAGGCAAGGGGTGCTGTTTGGCGAAAATCTCCTAACTTCTTCTCAGCCAGCCACCAAGATTTCTGCAATTGGTTCCGATGGCCACTACTCCCCTAAAGCCACTGACATCTGGGTTTACCTTCATCATGTTTTACTTCACTGAAAAATTCAAATTAGAATTTTATTTGCATTGCATCATTAGAATGGGTGAGCCTTCCTTCACTGTGTTTCTCGTAGGCCTTGGGCTCCTCCCTGTCTGGAGCATCCTAAGGACCTCCTTTCTGACATGGCCTCTTTGTATGTGTGTGAGGCCTAAATTGCGCTTTCTCACATTTTGGGGGTTTTCTATCTCTGATGTGTCCATAAAGATGACCTGCTAGTCACTAAGACTTGGGTCCTAGCTCTTCCTGCCAAAGGCCACACCCACCACACAGCTTTCTCCACTTTTCTAAGAAGCTGCACTGGATCCTGTCTGCCCCTCATGGACCTGCCACTGGAGGATCTGTGCGTCCTGAGCATGCTTTGTCCTTCAGAGTCTTAGTTCTTAATACACTGTGATTGGTTGGCCTCTCCCAATAGCATCTCCCCAAGTGAGGCAAACTGTATCTTTGTAAATTAATAACCAGTGGATGCTATCTTTAAATTGCCAACTCTTGTTAGCAATCAGAATATGCTAGGTTGGGACCCAAGAACACCTCGTCTATTTCTAGAATGACTCACATAGAGAAATATGTAAAACAAAATTGCTCTTAAAGTTGACTGTTAGCTAAGCATACTAAAAGTTTCATTCATTTTCTAGTTTCCCTTACCATGCAGTCCCACAGTACTCTATGACAATCTGAGTTCAATTTCGGGGACCCATATAGTAGAAACAGATGACTCCCACAACCTGTCCTGCCACCTCCCACATGCACTGTTGCATATATGCACCTTCATACGTACCCCCCCATAAACACATGCACACTCAAATAATAGATACAATGTAAAAAAGAATCAAAAGAGAGCAAAAGGGAACACACTCAAAATGAAACTGAAAACAAAGTTCTGTGTTTTGCGCTTTGTCCTTATGTCCTTATATATTAATGGTTGAAATGCTCTACGTGAGCTCCAAGACGCTACCGTGAAACCAATTATGAATCACAGGGCTGTCCCCATTGATGTAGAGTTAGGTTCCTGGCCTGTTAGGTCAAGTCCTTTGGTTATGCAATCACGGGGTTGAATGGTCATATTGTGTTGGTAGAAACTTGTGTGTGACATAGCCGCTTTGTTGTGTGGTTACATGGCATGTGTTAGGCAATTGATTCATACTGAGTTCTTGGACAAGTGGCACCTGGCCCCAGGTCTCAGCAAAGGCTTTTCTTGTTTGTGGAATGGTGGCAGAATCACAGTCAGGGTCAGCAGTGCTTTCTCACCTCTGACCTTCATGTTCAGGGGCAGTCAGTCTGGGACATAGCTTGGACGGGACAAAGAATAACATCAGTAGTATTCAGTATACCCACGTGTCTGCTCATCTCAGCTGGAGGGGCTGGGAGAGACCATGGAAAGATGCTAATTAGTATCATTGCCCAGCATGCAACATCTGGCCTAGTGCACCCTTTTCCTACCACCTCCGTGCTCCATTGCTGTCCTTTCCCTACCTTTCCCTCTCCTGTGGGTCACCCTGAGGGACATCCTGCTCAGAGCAGTGTGTCATCTCTGTGGCACACAGAACTGGGACATGGATTTGAATAAGCCTCGAGGATGAGGGGCCTCCTGTCAATAAACTCCTGGTTGGCCGTGCCAGGAGTTCTGTCTGGCTTTGGGGACTGTATGTAATTCAGCAGTCGTACACAGGGGAGTTCTTGGCTCCTGAGGCTTGGGGTAGGACAGAGCTGCCCTCTCTCTCCCTTAAGCCACCATCTGCACTCTCAGCCCCAGCTGGCTCTGTAGTCAGGAGAGAGAGCGTGTGTCCAGGAGCTCTCGTTGTGATAAAGCACAGAGAGGGTATGCACGTTGCTTCCCAAACAGAGTTGGAAGAGGCCTCTGTTTAAATATGTGGCTACACTTCAAGTTCCTTCCATAGATAGGTGCTTTCACAATCCACACGCGCAGCTCCTTTCCTGAGAGATTAAAATAAGGGCCTTACCATATACCGGGGAGCAGTGAGCTTGGCTCCGGCCGTTCATGCTCCACAGCTCTGAGAATAACTAGATTCTCAAGGGGCTGCATCTGGTGCAGGTGTGTGTAGAACACAGGTGGAATCATGGACCGATTTCTCAGTCTGTGCTAATTGGCATAAGTCTGCCGCGTTGTCCTCTTTTTTAAATGAGTCCGGTAATAGTGATGAATTCACAGTGTAACCAGATCAAGTCTCATTACATCCAGCATGTTATAAATATGTGTTCCTCAGGAAGACTGACCACGGATCAAACCGGTTCATGCTGGACTCCATGGGGGCCCTGTTCATCATCATGGATGCTTTGGTACTCAACCGTTTGGCCAAGGCTGGGGTGTCAGGCAAGAGCTGGTGTACCCTTTCCTGGGAACTCAAGATGGTGGGGCACAAACAGCCATCTAGTAAGCTAAGGTCCAGTGCTGCCCAGAACTGCACTGCATGTGGCAGCTTATCCATTCATTCTCATGAGGAGAAGGTGACCAATCGAGGTTCTGAAAAGTTGTCCTCCCTGTTGAGCCAGGATCTGTGGTCCACCCAGCAGAGCAGGTGCTCAACCCTCCGAGTGGCCATTTTCTCTCCCCTCAGCTCGTCAGTCAGTGCCATACCTTCATGTTAAAAGGTCACTTTCCTAGTGAGGCATGCTAAAAGGGCAGCACCGTAAGTTTCCCAGTGTTTCCGCTGGCCTTAGAGTCGCAGGGCAGAGTTAAGTTAAGCAAACTGAACTATGACAGGTTCTCACAGGCATTGTCTGCCTTGCGTTACCTTACCACACGTCTTTTCTCATCACATGCCATCCTCACCACACGACCATGCTGGTTTCCCTCTGCACAGCCAAGGCCAGACTGAGACATCTTGCCGTCTTAGACCAACTCTTGTTGTCTGACCCATTGGCCCCTGGCTTCATGATTCTGTAGCTTAATCTCACACATGGGGACTAACTCCGCCCTGTCCTGCCATGCCAGCATACACTAACAGCATTCACTTAGAAAAAGGACCCCCCCGAAAAGGCATCTGTCACCTGCACCCTGCTGACCATGTGGACATTCCCTGCATCTTAGGAATACCCACCTCCTTCCATGTCAAAACACTTCCCTATGTCTTCCCAGTGCTCCCAAACTCAGCAGTCAGATTTATGCCCCTGTGGTAAAATACTCAAGTCAGCCCAGTGATTAAAGGGAAAGTTTTATTTCAACCGATGGTTTCAGGGCTCCGTGGCCATTGGCCACATTGTCTTGAGCCCATTGTAGCACAACACTCCTCAGTGGAAGTACATGCTAGAGAAAGTTGCTTTCCTCAAGGTGGCCATAGAGATAGAGATGGGATGGAGTCTCCAATCCCCTCAGAGGACATACATGCAACACCCTACTTCCTCCCACTAGGCCATACCTTCTAAAGGTTCCACCATAACCCAGTAGCACCAAGCCCTTAGCACTAGGGCATTTGGTTGGCAGTCTGTATCTCGAGCATTTCACAGGAAACTTGATACGCCTCTCTGTCCCCCGCCACACAGTGTCTCCCCAGCTCACTCCAGAGCCACTGGAAATTCATTCCCACTGCACTCAAATTGCACTTGGTGAAAAGCTTTTTCTAGCTTTAAGCAGTTTTTTTTTTTTTTTTAAGAGAAGGTTTTCTAATTTATGCATCTCCACTCCGTAGGTCCCAGTCTTGGCTGTTACTGCATTGTACCTATATCCACCATTTTAAGGTTGTTTTTCTCCATTGTAAGTTTTCTATATTGTTTAAAGTTTTCACATGGAAGGGAAGAAGCCTTTAGGGATGTGTTAATTCGGCTGCCTTTTGTGTGCATCTACCTTTGAGACATGCAAATAAGTGTTTGGTACTGATTGTGATGCTGGGACCAACCTTGGTTCAGCCCCTCTTTGAAACAAAGAGAACCTTTGCCTCCTTCCTGGCCTGCAGCTCCATGGTCCCAGCACCTCCTCTCTGCTGTAGTCCTTCCACCAGCTCCTTCCCAGATCTATCGAATCATAGGGTTGCCTCAGCTGTCCCCTGCAAGTCCACACAGGCCTGGAGCTTCTGTGCAGTGTGCTTGGGACCTCATTAGTCTATGCTGCTACGGTCCCTGCTGTCTGTGTGGCATTGTCCTGGAAGCTATATGACCCTCTCACCACACACCCAACTATCAGATATAGTCAGCACACAGGGACAAAGGGAGCAGAAGTGACAAATGGGGTTTGGACTGCCATGAGTACTACAGACAAGAGTTCCAGGATCAACTTCAGAGAGGAAGTTCATTTTATTGCTTCAAGGTTGAGGTATATAAGGTTCTTAGGGCCATAGGTAGGAAGGACTGGTTGCTCAGAACACAGTACTGACTGATTGTTCATAAAGTTGTACTTAATTATCCTATGGGCAGGCAAAGGAGTGGGACTCCTGAGTTGTGTGTCACGTAGCTCTTGTGCAGGCTCATCCTCCAAGCAAGGTCAGGCATCTGTGCCTAGAGATGCTTTCCAGATAAGGTCAGGCAGAGAAGAGGAAGCCCCACTGACACAGGGAGTGCTCTATCTTGCACCAGGCTTGGGGAGCTATGTGCACATGGTGGACTGCGACCTTAATAGCAAGGTCTTTCATCGCTAGTGGTCACAATGTCCAGAGAACGTGACCCTGAATTGATAGAACCTTGACCCAGTGTGCCGTCTCCATTGGGCACTTAGTATAGGTCCTTCATGTCAGTATGTAACCCCTGCACTGGCAACCTCAACATGTTGTGACCAGGAACTCTTGGAGTCATTTACTTTAGTCCAATCTCAGTGATGTATTTAATAGGAGGTGCCATCAAACCTGGTCACTTGTCAGTTGGTGCTATAGCCGCAGAGGCCAGCTGTGGCTCTCATAGAGAAGCAGACCCTTATCTGTGCTCAGGAGTAATGAGTGTAACCACCGGTCCCTGTGATCTTTCTGCAAATAGTACTTTAAAGCATGAGGTATAGATGCACTAATAATTCAGCTTGAAATAGCACCCACTCAAAACTTTTGTTATGAAGACATTTATATGATTCTGGATGAGCTGGTACCTCTATTCTGGGTGATCTTTGACTTGTAGGTTTGAATTCACTATAAAGATCCTTACTGTGCTGTCACAGGGTGTCAGCTGGGACGAAAGGAAATCTCTGCAGGAAAGATCCTAGCCATGGGTCAGTATGGGCATGGACTCTGGGCATTGTAGCGCATGGCATAGAGCCGGAAGCTGGGGTTATGACTTCAGGCCCATAGAGCAGGGCGTGGGTTGTTTATTGCTGAAGGTAGGACTGGTTGTTGCTCTCTAGTGCATAGCCACCTAGTTATCCACTGTGGGTGCCCTACAAGGCATGGTCCTGTCTTGTACTCTGTCACTGTTTTCTCGAGGCCTGGGCTCTCAGCATGACTATTACCTACTTGTGTCTGCATTGGGTTTGTAGGTACTGTGTAAAGTTGTTGTGGTGTAGTTTAGAAACTTTGTGCTCAATTTGAGGGGCTCCTTTTCTGTGGAGTCTTGTTAAAAAATTCTGGCAGTGTAGTCTCTCTCTCTCTCTCTCTCTCTCTCTCTCTCTCTCTCTCTCTCTCTCTCTCTCTCTCTCTCTGTGTGTGTGTGTGTGTGTGTGTATGTGTGTGTGCTCACATGCGTGTACATGCCTGTGTGTCTGTGAATGGAGGAGTGAGTGATAATGCCTCAGCGTCGGTCCCCAGCTCCTATTATGTTTGAGACAGGGTCTTTCTTATTGTCCACTGTTCTGTGTGCCAGGCTAGCTGCCCGTGTGTTTCCCAGCTCTGCCTCTCATCTTTCTGTGGGGGTTAAAGATGGGCGTGCTAATGTGCCAGCCTTTATCTAGGTTCTGGGAATCTGGACTCAGGCTGTAGGGCTTCCACAGCAAACACTGATTTACTCTATGGAGCTATCCTAGCACGGGTTTTTACAGCAGCGCTCTTCTTGTGATGAGTGGAACAGTGCCACAGCCCAAGACAGCTCCTCAGCCCTGCACCCTAGGGCAGACACCGAGACTACATGCTCCTGCTGGAAACACATTATACTTTTGACTCTTGGCTTTGCACATGGGAGTTTCTCCCCGTACCAATGGCTCCAAGGATGTGTGTGAACTACCTCCACGAGAGTTTTTGCCTCTGTTTCCAGTGGGGCTTATGGGATCCCTGTCAGATCTCCTCCTGAGGTGCCCCCCCAAATGTGTGCACAGCAGACGCTTTGCACACTGATCCTCTGCTTTTCTGACTACCACAAGGGTTCCATGTGTATACCATGGGCATTCCGTACCCCACTGTGTGTGTGCCTGTACACTCAGATTGCTGTGCCCTTATACTTTGGAGTCTAGAGATATGCTGGGTCACCATGCCTATGCACCCCAAAGTATGTGCGTGAGCAAACAGGGGTCATCATGCCTGTGTGCCTCAACATTGTGTCTAGTTGAAGACAGAAGTCACCATGCCTTCGGTACCCTCTTGTGTGTGTCTGGGTGCACACAAAGGTTACCATGCCTGTGTATCCCAATGTATATGACTGAGGACTGAGTGGTACAGAAGTTACCATGCTTGTGTATGCTAAACCCTGGGTACACACATAGGTCACCATGTCTAATTACCCTATGTGTGCCTGTGCGACAGGATGCCGTTATGCTGTATACTCTCTAGTCAGCCAGAGAGTCAAACTTTGGAATCTGTCCCTGATTCCTAGGGAGGTCTGTGGCTCTCTCCAGTCCTAGAGTTTTAGGAATGGGTAGTGTGTCTATTTCTGGACTGTAGGCAGATATGCTATAGGTTCTGTGACTCCCGCTCCCCACCCCCGGGTTATATACTGCAGATACCATGGTCCTGTGCATCCCTGTCCATTCCAGTGAGCCAGCTTTGCAGACATGGCCTTACTTATGGAGAAATCAATCAGTGTTGGTGGATTCCGGTGTCTTTATTGCGATGCGCTTGCTATACTTTCTATATCTGAAGGTCATCATGGCTGTAAATTCTAATAGATCTGTAGTCACACATTTAGCTATTGAAAATGGTAACTCCACACTCCCAATTTCATCTAAGTAGCCTGAAGGTGTTGAGCCTTGTGCAGTTATGAAAATGTATCTGATGTGCACTTGTGCATATGACAGAGAGGTTGTTATCTTAATAAAGTATAATGTTCAAGGCATTTTCAAGTCCGGGTTTTAGATAAAACTTGCTGAATGGCAAGGTCAGTGCAGCACTGCGCTAAGGACGCGGGGACTCTGGGCACTGGAGTTACAGCTGCGTGAGGCTGCTGTGGCTGCCTGCCTTCATGAGCAGTCAGTCTGCAGTCATGGTCATTGCTAACACGTCTCTTTCTCTTCTCTCTACAGAGTCTCAGTGTACCCTTTGTGGAGAGCCGGAAGGTGAGTACCTCACTTCTGCTCTAGTGGGCGGGGCACCGTCGTGTCTCATGAGTTGGATTGGTGGTGAGGACGAATTTCTGCAATGGGCGCGTTAGACAGCTTTGAAGCTGAAAGTTGATTCTTTGTGGTAGTTGATGGGACATGTGAGTGAAACAAAACCGAGCTCCTGGGTATCAGGAGTGTCCCTCTGATGTGAAATCAACATGGCAACCCATTGGCAGTATCCTCCAACCCCCATATTGCACTTAGACGTTTTATCTGCCTTTCTCCAGATAATAGATGACAATATGCATTTGCTAGCCTTAAACATAGTCCCTAAAGCTTCTAATAAAGCTCACATCACAAGAGCCTTGACTGCACCTGAGGGGATGTGCCGGGGAGAGCAAACTGTCTGTCCTAACATCAGGAATGGAAATTCCAGGCATTTGAGTATGGGGTTCCTGGGGTGATGCTCTTTCAAAGCTACATCTCAAAAACACTGAAAGCACACTCATGTGATGTTTTCCAGTGATATGATGAAGGAAGAAGATGTAGTAGCCATCTTGCCCCTATCCAGGGGCACGTCCGAAGCTGGGTTTTGATTTTGTGTGTTTTAAAGAGGTGTACCAACTCCAAAACCAGCAACCCTTGGGGTTCCAGGGAGATACAGTAGCTCAGCAGCTGCCTTGGGGCCAGAAGCCAGCCCCTATTCCCTCTCTTGGTATGGATTCCTAACAGTGGCTCAGCAATTCTATGTCAAAAGACTTGAATTCCTTGTCGATGAACTGAACAGATTCCTCTGCAAAACACAAAACAGCATGTACCAAGCTAATCTGAACATTCTAACCAGTGGGCAGTTTCTTCAGCCGAGTGGCAAAGAAGTAATTTGACAAAGTTTCCCAAATTCTTTATGTGTCACTAACAGCACAGCTGCATAACACAGGTTCGCTGGTGATGAGGCCTGGTAGTTTACAGGACTCTATCTCTGGTCTTTCCCGGGTTGCGAGAAAAGTGTGTCCTTCAAAGGATGCTCCTCTGTCTTATGGCTGCTTTGTGGCTCTCCAACTTCTTATGGTCCTCGGGACAGTGGGAGTCCCATAATCTTTTATCATTATAGTTATTCTGTGTTACTCCCAGCCTGGGATCAGTCATTGTGTTCCTGTTTCAAGTCCAGTGTCTTTGTCCCCTCCCCCACTTCCTGTTGTAAACTCAGCATGCTGGAGGATAGGAAGGAAACCTCCTAGGTCGCAGCCTGACCAGATTCAAGCAAGTTTCTTCTGCGCACCTCTCCTGTGTGCTGAGGTTAATGCACCGTGTGTGGTATGCAGGCCCCCAAGAGCATCTTCTAATTCTAGCAATACATGTTTTAGAGAGGTCGGCCATGCTGGCTGATGGCTCTAATATTACAGGCAGAGTGGTGGCCAAGAAGGGCTATGGATTCCTTTTTAGAATTTCCTGGACAGTGATATTGTGTCTAGGAAGGACCCAAGTCTCTCATTGTAGGAGTTGGTGTCCCTACCCCGAGGACTGTTGGATGGTTAGGTCCTCATCTGTGTCCTAGACACTTGGGGGATGCCCCACATGCCTGTCCTTGTTTAACTTCCACATTGCACGTTTCGTCGGCACACACCACAGTGTGTATGGCTCTGGGATGGATCCGCTTGTAGCTACTCATGGAAGAGTAATCCCAGCTGGAAGGTTAGGAAGAACATCCTGATATGGTGGAGGTCCTGGTCTAGTCTTCGTGAAACTGCCTGCCCTGGCCTTCCTGACCATCCTTCTCTGAGGCCCTCCCAGGAGCTGATTCAGTTGTGTAAGTGGTACCTTTCCAAGCAAAAGAAAGAGAGGAGGTGCTGCCTGGGCTCAGCTGTGCTTTGTTTTTCAGAAGCACTAGCATATGAATATTCATAGGTTTTTAAATCATTTAAGTAATTAGTCTAAGTGAGAGCTGGCCCGGTGCAGCAGTGGATGGATTCTAGAATCAGCTCTTTTTGTTCAGTAATTTCTTCAGTGGTGTCTATGTGGTAACTTCTAAATGCAGTCACACAGAAGGGGTCAGAGCCAGCGGACTCTGCAACACAAGGCTCAGTGCTGAGCATGCCTCCTTGAAAGGGCAGGGTTGAAACCTGGCTGAGGTAGCGTCCCCCCTCCTCCTGTCAGAAAGCAGTTAACAGCCTTTCCTGGCTAACCAGTGAAGTGGGAAACACCTATTTGCATTTTAATGGTTAGTTCTTTTGGAGAGAGCCGGTTCTTCATAGAAATGGAATAATTAGCATCATCTTGGAAGGTAGTATCTGTCAAACAAATGAGACTGGGAGCGAAGTTGACAGAGGGGTCTCGGAATCCTACAGCTGTGCGTCCAGACTATGACTAAGCCAGATTTTTTCATAGAACCCAACATTTTAATCGTATGCAAAATGTAGATCAAGTCTTCAATATGCAAATTGCCTGCATGGCCTATATTACCAAGCTCTGAATCTTGAAGGCTACGTATTTAATGAGGTATTAAATATATAGTCTCTTTCTAGCAATAACATAGAGGTGGCTCAGCTGTGGATCCTGATTGTCCTCTGGTCCACCACTGTCAGGAAGTGGTCACTACAGTGTGTTCCCATAGCAATCTCAGTTGTTATAGCGACTCACCAAGCTGATGCTTAAACTGGCTCCATCACCTTTCAATGGCCTGTGAACTCATCTAACATGGAGAAGTGATCAATGAGTGGCCACAGAGGCCATGTCAGAGGCAGTCCCTACTCCCCATATTATGGGACACACAAGGAGACTGTGCTGCCTATCTAAGCGCAGGGAGTCTTATGGAAGAGTTGGGGATAGAAGGACCTGGGGGGCACAGGAGCTCCACAAGGAGACCCCTGGAGCCAACAAACCTGGGCAGAGGAGGGAGAGTGCTGCAGAGACTGATACACTAGCCAAGGGCCATGCATGGTGAAGACATAGTCTGTCATTTTAATATGGGAAAAAAAGAGTATATCACCCTCTTAAGACTTTATGGATGGATATGTGATACCTTTTGCTTTTTAACAAGAGCACAGTAAAATATGTGGACACTGGAAGGGCCTGCAAACCCACAGGTTCATGGATTTGTCTGTTTATAGTTTATGGTTTGACCTGAGAAAATGCATAATGACTAATGACAGGCTGGGAGAGCATATCAGACCCACTGGGATGTGCCAGCGATTCCTTAGGTTCATTCCATGTAACTCAATTAAAATGCAAAACCAAACTATAATGAAGTAGATTTACACGCAAGAATATTCTAAAAAATGGCAGCCTGTGGTTCAGCACAAAGCCCTCTCCAACAAGGGTCCTTGAGTCGTAACTTAAAGATACAGTGGCCAGTGGTGGTCATGTGGGTCTACACTTTGGAAATGTTCTTTGTAGACATTCCAGGCCAAAAGTAAAATTTAAGTTTTAAAATAATCTCTAAAATCATATAGTAAAAGATTTTCTTTCTAATTTATTCTTATTATTATTATTTTAATCTTTCAAACACACAAAAGTACACATTACTTGGATAATTTTGTTCAGATGTACAGAATCTTTTCTTTCTGTTTTCCTCCCTTCACAGAGCATGACTAAGAAGTAATGGACTTAGGAGCATTATGCTCTTGATTTTTTAGTACAAGAAATTCAAGATTTTCCCCATAAGTGATTCTGAACAATAGAAAATCTCCCCACCGCTCTTCACCTTCAATAAATGGGTGTCACCCTGGGGTTTCAAGACTCCTAAACAATGGAGACAATGAGTCAGGCACTTTCTGACAAATGGCCACCAGAGTCTTTCTGTCCCACCTACAGCCCATTCTGCCTTGCTGGAGAGGGAAGGCTATGGCCGCTGCATGTCTGCTCACTTTAAGGCTGTACTTTTTAATTCTGTGCTTTGGATAACAGTGGCTTTTTTTTTTTTTTGGACTGTTGTTCTTGGATAGTGAATAGAAGATAACCAGCTTTTATTAAGTTCTTGAAATGAGCCAGGCACTCCAAAAGAATTAGCGTTGCCTAGGAACTGAGGCCTCTGCCAGCCAGCCTGTCTTCCAGGAATGTGGGGTAGTTTGTTGTTTTAGCACAAACCTGAAAGAACCTGAAGGGGTTGGAGTGGGGTGGGGTACGGTGAATGCTGTCCTTGGAAGTTTGTACTGGAGGAGATCAGGACATGGGAAACCTAGGGAAACCTTTCCCAGTGAAGGCCCAGAAACATACTTCAGAGCACATAGCAGAAATCCTTTCAGTGCAGCCGAGAGAGGGGGAAAGAAGGGGTGGAGGTAAAGAAGGAGACAGAGACAGAGACAATGAGAAAGGGCACACACATACAGAGGCAGAGAGATAAAGACAAGAGGCGAGGCAGGCTGAGGAATGAAAGGCCTGGGGTGAGAATGTAGTTCTGACACCTGAGCAGATGTGATGTATGGCCTGTGGCAGGAACAGGGTAAATGAGCCCCCTCAAAGTAGACCTAGATGTTCAGAAGTCTCCCCACCAATGAGAAACGACCTGTGAGAAGACTGGCCAAGGATAGCCCCGACAATGTGCGTTAGCACCTGAGGTTGTAACTGACCTGTTGGTAGCACACGATATTCCCCATAGATGCATGTCCTAAGCAAGAACATGCCTCTGGGACTCCCACCTGTATGGTGAGGAAGATAAATGGGGTGAAATTCATGTGAAATGTTTTCACTCTGTCAGGGCCCAAGTGCTCTGGATCAAAACCACAGTGCCCCCCCCATGAAATAGACCACCCCCACCTTAAATGGGCAGAGAGAGCATTGTAAATCCTATAAACACACTTCAAGGAGGAGAACAACCAACAGTAGATCGAGGGATCGAAGCACCCGAAACAGACTTACACAGGCATCGAGTATGTTTGAAATCATTAAACAGGGTTTCAAAAGAAAAGCAGCAAAACAAAACAGTGAAGAGTAACCTGAATCCTTTAGTTTGACTACTGTGGAAATTCTAAGGTGGACTAGCTGGAGCTGAAGGGAGAATCAGTAAACTGGAAAACAGGTGTGAGCATACTGCCTAGAGCTCTGCATAGTCAGTATGAAGGGCAATAATCAAAAGCATGGAAGGTGACCACAGAAATGCTGTGATATGTCTGGGCTTCTGTGAGAAGCTGAGGAGGGAGGGACACAAGGAGGATTAGACCAAGTAGCACGGCCACAGCCATGGCCGAGATTTTTTTTTCTAGAAGGTTCCTGGAGCTGAAACCAAATAAAGAAAACATCCTCAGACCTCAAAGTGAAGCTGTAACGTGGGATACAAACAGACAGCTCTCGAACAGAGCCACAAGAATGCACAGACAACAGTCCTTGTGACTCTCTACCTTCAAGCTGGTACCAGAGAGCGTGAACGTACTAATCCAGAGACAGCCAGAGTGGGAGGTGGGGTGGGGTGGGGGGGGGGGGGGGGTAGGGGGTGGAGAAAATAGCACAGTGCCATGTGAAACTGAATAAAAAGGGGGAAAGAGGGATACAGACAAACAGACAGCAACACCAAATGCTCACTCAACATTACCTGTGTCACTCGAAGCTTAATCTGTTGATACAAGGACAGTGTTCCAAAGAGCAATACCAAGATTAAATGTTAGAACCATCTCAAAATATGTGATAAAGAAAAGAGGATTGCAAGGAGAAAATGGCAAAACAAAGATCATGAGAGGAGATGGCCTTGTAAGGACCCGGAGCCTTTTTGAAGGAATCTGGTCACCAGAGTGAAAGCACTTTAAATGCATATGTGCTCTATGGCTGGCAGCCCAGGTGGCCCCTGTCTCCTGTTCAAGGTCTGTCCTGTACGCACCTGGCTCCTGTGTGACCCATCTAAATGTTTGTTCGTACTTTTGTTGGGAACTCTTGTAAAAGCTCAAGGCTCTCTTGGTTTCCAGGTGAACATTGATGCTGTGGAAGAATCCCACAGGCTCCCCTACCAAGGTGGGGCGTCCTCTTGAGTCACTCTCCTAATGGCCTTTTAGCTCAGAAAGACATCTCTAAGGCCAACTATAAGCCACTGTTTCTGAAGCCTATGCTGGATCAAATAAATCCTTCCGTTTTCTCCAGGTTTCTCATTGCCCACAGGGTGACTTTCGTGTCCAAAGTTGCCATCATTTGAACTGGCTTGCCAGTCTAACCTACATAGCTAGGTTAAACACCTGCTTACCTCGCTTGCTAAACACTGCTCACCTCTGGTCACCACATGTGAGCCCACAGTTCCAAGGTGCAGTATGCCAAAGGCTGTTGTGATGAAAGAAGAGAAGAGAAATAAAGACTAGAGAGCAAGGTGTGTGTGTGTGTGTGTGTGTGTGTGTGTGTGTGTGTGTGTGTGCGCGCGCGCGCGTGCATGCGTTTACTTGTATGTTCACAAAGGGCCTTGAGGATGCACAGAACCCTTTACACTGCCTCAGCAGAGGTTAGTGCTCACACACACCGTAGAGAATGATGTAATACGTTTATTTTGAAAACACAGTGGTCTAGGAAAAGATCTCCAGGTCAGCTCAGTCTCCCTGCTCCGGCTGGGCTTTCCTGTGCATCCTCCATCATGGATATTTCACTCCACACCTCTGAACAATGCATAGACTACACATGGTTTCCAGCTTTCTTCTAGAAGTGCTTGTGGGAACATAGTGAGCACCACACTCTGAGTTCAGCACAGGGTTTTCAATACCCCCCACCCATAAACTACATTTCTCAACACACAAGTGCCTGGCCAGGTCTTTTCCACTCATAGCTGTATATTTCTAAGAAAATGTGTATAGCTAGGATACCTGCTCCTGCTACCAACCAAGACAATTCTGTAAGTGCTGCATTTAGAATTGGTTGAAGCCACAGATTAAATGTGATAAGATAAAGCGAAAGTGAAGATGAATTGCACACACCATCTGGTGTCTGAGACTGGGACAATTATGCATTTATGCTGAATGATATAAATGCACAAATGAGCCCTGATTTTTGAGTTTCTTTCTTTTTATAAATAATATCCAGTATCTGAGATGTAGACAGTCAGCTGGTTTGAAGACTGTTTTCCCTCATCCATTTGCTCCGGAACATTATAGCCACTGGGTAATCTGAATATCAGGTCTCAAGATGGGTATGGTTGCAGCATTGTCCATTTTCTTGTTGGCAGTGCTGTGTTTGATTTTTGCATTTTGAATCATGTTTCAGAAATATGTTCAGAAGAGATGAGCCCGTTGAGTAATAAAGAAAAGTATTAGAGAAACCACTAGCAATTCACGATAAGCTCTTTCACAACACCAAACGTAGTGGTGCCACAGAGGAATTCAGGGCAGGATAGCCAGTGACGTCTGTCTCCTGTATCAGGACTTACCACTTTGGAAGAAAACCCAGCTTGGTCTTCGAAGTCCTAGGGTGTGTATAAAGCACTCCAGACTTACTGTGGCTTTGCCAATTGGCTCAGCTAACATCCTTGAGAGGAATTCTGGGATCTTACCTCAGAAACATCAAGAGGCACCTGAGTCTGCCACAGCCCTAGAAGTTCAGTGTCTCAATTTACGGCTCATTTCCCCTTCATTCATCAACTGAATATTTGATGCTTCCCAGTGGCAAATAGCATAGCAGGTGCCAGGACTCTTTGAAAATCAAGGAGGCATTTTATGTTATGGATGCCCCTTGGCAGCGTCCTACCCTCCTCTTGGAAGCCCCTGCCTTACCTCTCAGATGTCTGCAGAGAAACCTGCATTAGTCACTCATCTGAGATCCTCTTGGAGGAGACAGGAAACTAGAGGAAAAGCCCCTGTTTAAACAGTAAGGCTTGGGAACTAGGATGAAACAGGCTTTTCAGCTACATTCTACCCCATGTCTCTATATCATCTTGGACTCCTGACCTTCTCATCTGCCCATGGGTGGATGCCCCCTGCCTCTCTTTAATTTTGACTCCTTTTGCCTGTAACTCACAGCTTTATATAAATCACAAGAAACTACAGTGGAAAGAGAAGATGGTGGTTATTATAACTTTAAGGAGTTCACAGCCTGGATGAAATGTGGTTGTAGCAGCATTTGAAAGGAGGTCCAATCGATCCCTTATTTGGCATCCTCACTGCTGTGTTTGTGTTTATAAATTCAGGCTTTCGATATCGTCTCTCTTTTCATGTAGTGGCTGATAGGAGAGTCCCTCCTCCCTGGGGGCCATGTTACTGAGGCTATGTTCATTGTGTTGCCTTCTCTATGTGAGTGTTGAATGGTTGAGGCTTTCAGCTCTCTCTGTGTGTATGATGACCTTGGAAGGAGACTAGCCCATCACAGAACTATTGGTCTCCCCTCCCCCGGAACCTAATCTTGTGATCTAATGACCCATAACTTAGGCTATGAGCCTAGAAGTAAGTGAACAACTGCCATGGGCTAGCCAGTGCTGACACTATGCATCAGGTACGGAAAATCCCTATAGTGTGTAGTGTGCTGCCTGGATGGTATTTTGGAACCATCAGAGGCAAATCAGATAGATGGAGGGTTTTCTAAAATCTGAGCTAAATATTTCTCCACCTATTCATTGGTGCAGAAGAGATACAAGGACCCATTGGTGACTGCAGCAAAGAAGGAGCCATGTTCAGAGTAGTGCTTAACTATGTTAGAATGATTAAAAAAAAAAAAAAAAACTCTTTAGAATATAAACAAAAATGGCTTGACTCAAGGAGAACTGAGCCCTGAGTCTTCTTTGGATATGTTCACTGAGAGATTTCTAGGAACCAAAAGGAATGTAGAAGATAGAATGTTATGGAGAGAAAGGCACCAAATGTGAACATCGATTGCCCAACCATTATGGACTTAGTAGTGCAGACACTGGCTTTGTTCCAAAATCACTTCTGATGTCTGTGACCTCTGCCTGGACTCCTGCCTCCTGTCAGAGACCATCACCTTCCCCGGGGCAATCACAAGTCCACATTTGCTATCTGCATGCCCATGTGTCTACAGAGGGAAGCCTTTGTTTTGAACTTTGTTTGTTGGGCTCCTTCCCCAACCCCCCTTCTCTGTGTTTAAAATAATGTTTTTTATTAGTTCTTTGATGATATAATGCAATGTGTATTGATCATACTCACCCCCACTATTCCCCCTAACTCCTCCCAGAAGACCCTGTTTTGCTCTGATCCTCCCAGATCTCTGAATCTTCAGACAAACAAAGAAGATGAGTTGAACAAGCTTAGTTAGAACCCAGCCTTCTCCTTTTATTACCTAAAGACCCGGGGCCCCGAATCCTAAGACCTGCTCTGTGACATAAGGCAGTTTGACAGTTTTAGTATCAGAATAACAACTGAGAAATGTTTGATTTTGTTACGGATGGTCAACCAGTTTCAGTTCTTAATTCTAAATCTGTTTAGGTGTGGGGGAAACAGATATGAACAGGAAAGGTCTTAGTCTAAGGAACATCTGCAGCGGGTGAACCAACAGTTGGAATAGGGTTAAAGGAAAACTGGTTGTGATGAATATTATAGATAAATTGTCTTAGGAAGGTAATCCCCAAGTCATGTCCTTTGATGTCCAATTAGATTCTAGATGGCTTTGCTTTGAATCGAACACCAAGAAGCTTTAGAGTATGGAAGAAGAAAGATGAGTGGATTCTTTTCATTTCCTTTAACATTTGTTATTCTTTTAAGATGTAGCCATAAAAAATATTTTACCTCTGTCTTTCAGAACAATTATTCCCCAAGGGATAGGAAAAACTCTTTCTCTCTCTTCTTCCTTTCCTCCCTCACCCTTTTACACATACACACACACACACACACACACACACAGAGAGAGAGAGAGAGAGAGAGAGAGAGAGAGAAACACACACACACACACACACACACACACACACACGTACTATTCTACATAAATAGGATGAAATTCTGTGATTTTTAAACTAGGGACAGTTTGCTCAGTCATGTACCGAAAAAACATTTTGTGCTCTTGAGTTGGTGTCGCATGGTGGCGACAAACACAGCTTCAGAGGCCTCACCCTGAGGTCAAATGGTCCTGTTGTTTCTGTAGTAAGATAGAACATCACAACAGGAGTGTGCCATGTTTTAAAACCTGCTCAGCTCATCGCAGCCACTGAGCCGTGTGAGAGAGGAGCAGGATCAGACTAGGGTAAGATAGGCCCTCCAGTGACTTACTTCATCCTAGAGACTCTGTAGCCTCCTGATTAGTTATAAATGTGTCCATGAGGTCAGAACCCCACAGAAGTCAGGTCTCAAAGACTTCACTGCTGCGCTAGGGCCCAAGTCTTCAACACATGAGCTCTGGGGAATAGTCCAGGCCTAAGCCACAACAACATGAAAGGTTTGAAAGTTGAGAATGGAATGGGAGCCATCAGAGTTGAGTTAGAGGGATGGGAGATGTTTGTTGGTTGGAGGCTACAACCTGTAGCTAGAAGTCTGTTTTAGGGGTCTACTACTTGTTGTAATGGAGGTTGAGAACACAGGAATGCATATATAGAATCTAAGAGAGGAAACCTTTTGTGTTTTCATAACATCCATGCATGGGAAGGTCTCAGGTGAGGTGATATGTACTGGTGGCTATAATTCCACATAGCATACATGTGTGCAGCAGTGTCACGCCATGTACCTTGACTGTGTTCCATTTCTGGCAATCACTCCTCAGTAGAACTGTACAACTCAAAAGGAGCCATGTACAACAGACACACTGCTGCTTTTGTGCCATGCTTGGGGGGCTACCACAGCAGGGGCATGGCAGCTCTTTCTCTTTCCTGCAACTCTACTCCGTCGGCATCCTACATAGATGCCATCCAAACCGGTTTTGACATAATTGTGAGCTAGAAAGTAAAACAGGACATGTGCACAGACCCCAGAAGGAAGGAATTGTCCCTCAGACTTGCCCCAACCTACACCATAGTGGGGTATACTGTTAGTAGAAGAGAGAGAGAGAGCAGATAAGAAAAACAAGCACTCAGCAAGCCCTGAGCAGAATGAAATCTCTGCTTGGGTCTCTCAGAGAATGTCTAGTTATGATCCCTGGAATATAATTTAAGATAAATACTTAGAACCATCCAAATTTACATTGAAGATTGTCAGTGCAGTTTCCGTGCAGATTAAAACTTGCTGCTGAGTGACTTAACTGGAATGTATATGGAAAGCTGACCTCACATCACTCTTTAAAATAGTCATGCTGATTTTCCATTTGAGTAATAAAATTAGAGTGAATTCATCATTTCCCTATGCTGTCAAATTCTGCATAGTTTCTTAGGTATTGTGAAACAAACAAAAAAAATGGGAAGTTATAATCTCCATTAAGAAGCCGTAGTAGCATCCTCATCTGAGGAAGAACATGCAGCTCATGGTCCTTGAGGTGGTAGCTTCAGTTAGCTTGTCTGTTGGGATTTTTTAAAATTGAGACTATTGAAACAGTGACTTATATACTGTGGGTGGTACATATAGAACACCTATGGCACATGGAGGCCTATGCTAGTAGCCAAGGGCTTTGTTTAACAAGAGAGCTAACAGATCATAGCCATGTCATATGTTCTGTGATGTTCTATGTTCTGTGTGTTGTGATAGTGCCCAGGACGTAGCAAGTGGCTTTGACTGTGGGGAGAAAGAGTCACTGCAAAGCCTTGCAACATAGGAGACTACATAGGGGCCTTAGCTGAGAATTCAGCTTGTGGGTGGCTCTTCACACGCTGTGGGTACTCTGTCCCACTCCGCAAGGGGACCCAGGAGCTCAAGGTCTGTAAGCACCCGAAAGCTCCTGTAGGTCTCACTAAACTGAGCTTTAGGGACAAGAGGCTGTGGCCTCATCAGCTTATAAAGAACCAGCCACCATACTGCAGATTAAGTAATTCTGAAAGAAATATTGTTTATTAATATGTCAGGACCATCTGACCACTTGCAGTGAAATGTACTTGAACTTGGGTATTGATCTCAGCACCTCTGTTGTTACTAAGGCTCATCCCTATAGTTAAATGAATAAATTGAGAAACACCTTCATGTAGAAAGCTCTGTCTGGAAGGTGTTTGGGTGTCATTTTTGAGCCATATCCTCAGCACAGACGCATAGCCCCAGTGTCCAGGAATTGGCCTGAGATGATGAGATTGGAAAGCTTGGGGAATAGGCTTTGTGAACTCAGGAGAGCCGTACAGAGCATCCCGGCCTCACCAGCAGCTACTGAGGACCAGCATCTGGATGAAGCTCATAATCAGCTGGATGATTAGGTATCGGGCTAGCACCCTCCTACGTGAAGGTGTGCCCAGTGGGCAGAATGTTCCAGCATCATTAGCTTGGATATTGCACTGCAGCTTTTGCTTAAGCAGCCCACGGGTTTTGCGGGAGGCCTCCTGGCTCCTCTAAAGCCCTTGAAGTTTACTGCATACACATGCAGGCCTGAATTTGAATTTAATCCAAATCCTCTAGCCAGTGTGGGCGCTCCAGCTTGAAGCCAGCTGCCTTTAATGAAGGGGCTGTGCACTGCATGCTAAACCAAGATAAGTTGCTGAGGCCTTCCAGGCCAGGTAGATGCAGTTCTGTTCAGAGGATAGTGCAGCGACCAGTGGGAGGCCCCGGGCCAGAGCTTCAGGTGAACTTCTCCGATGTTAATACCTTTGTATATGGCCATGGCCTCGTCGTTATGACTTTGAAATCAATTCAAAACCTGAGTCACTCAAAAGCCATTTTTCTTTTATGAAAGTCTTGTCAATTTAAATAGCAACTTTGTGGTAAAACCATTTATGGTAATAGTTCATTCAATCCAATAGTGTTATCACCAGTCAATCTACAGTAACATCTCTACTGTTATACTGTTATGAAATATATATATATATATATATATATATATATATATATATATATATATATTTATATATACATATACACATACACACACACTTTTACTTGGTTTTTGAAGACAGGGATTCTCAGGGTAGCCCTTTCTGTCCTCCAAAGTGATGGCATTAAAGTCATGTGCCACCACACCCAGCTTGAAGACTATATTCTTAAATGATGATTTAACTTAAAATTTCATCCAAACTAACATTTAATGTAATTTTACATTTATACCTTAAATCTTACATTTACTTGAGATAAAATTATTTAAACTAGGAAACTCATTTCCCCCCAAAATAAGGGCACTGGAGCAATTTTATACACATGCACAAACAGACACAATTATGAACCTACATGTGTAGGAATATAAGAATAGCTGTATACAGAAGAGGAGGCAGAAAGATTGTAAGAGCCAGAGATGACAGATGACGTTCAGGAGACAGCCTCTTTCAGATACAATAGGACGCACAGACTGTGACAACAAGCAAAAGTCGTAGGAAGTGGACACAGAGTCCCAGCCCTAATCAAGAAGCCATCTGCAATTGATACCTGCTGGGAACCGCAAGATCAGTTTTCTCCAGTGGACTGTCACCAAGGCAGGCTGCATAGCCAGAGTAAGTGGATAACATAAAACACAGACTTTTTAATGACAACTTTATGTTTGCTTTTTCCTGTCTATCTCTTTCCTTTCTTTTTATAATTTTTGTATTACTATTTTGTTATTTTAATTTTCATGTTTTGTTTGGTTTGGTTGAGTTGGTTTTGTTTTTTGTTTTTTTGTTTTTTTTTTTTGTTTTCCTGGGGGGGGAGGGAGGGAGAGAAAGCAGGAAGTTGGATGGGTAGGGACATACAGAGTCTGGGAAAAGATTAAGGGATTCTTTTAATTCAGGATTGATTTATTTTATTTTTGAAATTAGAATACAAGATTTTTCTCTTCCCTTTCTTCCCTCTCAACCCTCCTATATTCCTCTCTTGACTTTCCTTCAAATTAATGGCTTCTTTTTCATTAATTGTTATTGCATGAATGTGTGTGTGTATGTGTGTGTGTGTGTGTGTGCATAGTATGTACATTTTCAGGGCTAACCATTTGGCACTGGGTTCTCTTCCTTAGGTAAGGCCACCCTCCCTCTCCCAGCTTCCCTCAGTTGCCTGTAGTTGAGACCTCATTGACTTCTCTCTCCATGTTGGCAAGTCCATTGGTGCCATCTGGGTTCAGCTAGTGTAAAAGAGTTGTCTTTAAGAAAAGGTATGGGTGTAGCTTTCACCATTACTAGGAAACCCAATCTCACAGCAACTCTGGATCTTACAAGTCTCAATGTTCCCTGAGCCTGAACCTTAGGTGACAGAGTACTTTGTACATGTATCCAGTGGGGCTGTGCATTTTGACTGGTTGTGGTTGTCTGTAGTGATCGCCCTCTGCTGCAAAGAGATGCTTCCTTGATGAGGAGTAAACACACACGCACACATGCAGACACACAAACTTCTGTCAGACAGAAGAACCCTTGTTCTGGTCCCTTCAATTCCACTCATGTGAGTCTTGTCCTTCTCCCTCCTCATAGCAGTGACGAGGTGGGGAGGGGGGTGGTATGGCAAGTTAGGGAGGAGCCAGCTCGTTCACAACCTAGAGAGGAAGCTGCTCACCCCTGCCCATCAGCCGGCCACACAGAGAAGAAGAGAGCTTTAGCCAAAGTGAGGCTGTGGGCTGGACTGTGCCGTCAACATTTGATGGAGTCCTTGTGTGTCTCAGCAAGGGATGGACTCAGAAATATCCACCCCCTTACCAACCCTTTGAGTCTCAGGTAGTCTTTACAGCAGCTGTTCTCAGCCTGAGTCACAGCCCCTTTGGAGGTCCAACAACCTCTTCCTCAGGGGTCATATATCAGATATCCTGCATATCAGATAATTACATTGCTATTCATAACAGTAGCAAAACTTTAGTTATTCAGTAGCAACAGAAATAATTTTATGGTTGGGGGGGTCACCACAACATGAAGAGCTGTACTCAAAGGTGGCAACTAGGAAGGTCAAGAGCCACTACTGTAAAGTATGGTGCCATATTGTGCCAGTCCCCACCCTCAAGTCTACCTTAGTGAAGAGCCGCCTCACTTAACGTTTCATCTGCCAGCTTTGTTGTTCTCTAAATGTAGTGCTTATTACAAACACAGACTTGCCTTGTTACTTGACTCAGGGTTTTTCATTGGTGAACATTATCTATGTATGTTGTATTAGGAGGAAATATCATCTTCTCATTAAAATGACTATGACTCCATTTTCATTCGATAGCTTCTGGCCTCATGGAGTTTTTAGGAATCTCTCAGCAAGGGACGGATGTGTTTCCTTCCAAATCCCATCCCACGTCATCCCTTGTGATCTACACTGCCCGCTTGCCTGTGCATTGTGAGCTATCCCACAGCGCTAAAGATGCTCCTGAAATTCATTTCTTGTGGATACATATTACCCCATTGTGTGAGTCTACTGTGATCTATGGAACTAATCCCCTTTTAATGGCTACATAAGCTGGTTCTAATTTTTTTACTAATATAAATTTTACCTTTATGAATATATTCATAGCTTTATCACTGTACTCATTCATGATTGTTTCCTCTGGCTAAATCATAGAGATTTGGAAATATAGTTAACTCAGAGCATGGCTGCTTCTCTTCTAAGTGTCTGCTGCTCAGGAGTCAGGAAAACAACGTGGCTGTGTACAAGGGATCTCACCCAAGTATTTAGAAGATCTTTATTATTAATGCATCAAAACTGACTGGACAGCTTTCTTGATGGAATGTGCATTAGCATAGCGAAAATGAAGCATCGGGGATATAGGAACTAAGAAAGTGGGATGCACACACGCGTGCGCGCACACACACACACACAGCCTTAATATATACACATAAAGGGCTGTAGACATAGCTCAGTGGTTAAGAGCACTGGCTGATCTTCCAGAGGACTCAGCTTTTACTCCCGGTACCCAGACTGTAGCTCACACTGGCTATAACCCCAGAGGATCTGCCTCTGTCTTCTGGACTCCATAGGCATGAATTACACATATGGCACGCATACATATATGCAGACAGATTACCCGTACACATGATATAAAATCAGTTTTAAAAATCACACACACACACACACACACTTAAGTAGTTTGAGTATCTGATGATTTATAGAGCCAAAAGGAGATGATAATTCTACCAGGAGTTGGGTAGATTACAGACTTGGTTATAGAATAGGTGATTTCCAGCTGAGTCATGGTTCCACCTGGCAGCCAGGCAGATAAGCGGCGGGTATCCAGGCAGGGCCTGGTGTGTGGTATTCTCAGGCCACTAAGCAACAGACTCATCTCCCTCTAGAAGCTGGCATCTCCAAGTGATGAGACAAATGTTATGAGGGAAGTTTAGGCGTTATGTGTGGAGAAGGGGAAAACTCACCCTGGAAAGAGCCTCTCAGGGTTCAGTTAATTAAGCCTGCCTTGTGGTTGAATATCAAGAAGAATTGGGCAGCTTAAAGGAACTCAACAAAATCCCCAAAGGAAAAGGATTTGCTTTATCTTCTCCAGTTGACAAGTTTCTCACTGTTTTCTCCAAGGCCGGCATGCAGAAGGCGTGGTCTCCCTTTCCCCATCCACCTGGGCAGGTGGCTCTCCCAGACTTCACAGTTCTGGTAGAATATTGATTCTCAGGTCCCACACAAACATGGAAACCAGGAATCAAGGGGGGAGGGGGTTATGTTCTCTCTTTACAGCTGGAGAGCTGTTCATAGGCTCCTTAGGGCTCTCAATTCATTTCTGTGTAGAAGTAAAAGAGGAAAATCTATATACTTTCTGTGGCCCCTTCTAGGGGTTCAATGAACCACATTACAGCATGACCTTTGTCTCTGAGGAGACCACAGTCTTTGAGGCTTGGCTCTCATGTCATTTGCATAATTCTGAACACAATCAATACTCAATTACTTTTCTTGTTGCGGGCTGAAGAAATGATTGCCAAGAAAAAGAAAATGAATTCCAATGCTACGAGATCCTTACGCTGACAACAAACAAACAACAAAAAATGTATACCATTTTATTTGCTTCCTGGTGTGTGAATGACTTGATTCTTTAAAAACCACATTTTACAAAATTCTGGTTTTAATAAAAGTGTATATGTTCATAGTCTAAACCAAAACTTCATTGGAGAAAAGAGATCTCTGTGTAGCTGGTGGCTTTGATAGAAATGCCTTCATCTGTGCTCTGTGGTTTGGCCACGGGCTTTTTTGTTTGGCACACATCCCTGTGGCATTAATGGGCAGCTCTAAGAGATTCTCTAGACAACAAAAGCTCAGAGCTGAACAGACACCCTTGTGTCATCTGATTGTCTGTTCAGGGGAGAAGACTAGCTGGCTTGCTGGCTTTTTGGCCAGTCTGATGTTTGGACAAGGACTAACCACTTCTGTCCTTCACACGGACAACCCCCCATGAGCTGGGTTTATACTTAGGAAATGTCTTCTAGTTCGGACCAAAAAATAAAAATAAAAAATAAAAAATAAATTAAAAAACCAGATGGAAAATTAGGACTACCCGAGGGACATGAACTTTATCCACCAGAGAAATAATTTTAACTGCAAAAATTTGCAAAGCAAGAACAACATAGTCTTTTTCTAACTGAAATGGGCAGAATTGCAGATAATTGAGATTTCTCCCTGTGGATTTGCAGTCATTGTTGAGCCATTTTTAAACTGGGGCATTGCCAACCTCCAAAGCCTTTTGTGAGACAGCTGTGGACTGTCTTGATAATTCTGATCTTAGTATTTACCTGCTTATTCACTTGGCTCCAGCATGTTCCCACCGATTTAGCGATTACTCACTGACAGTGAGGCTCTGTTTATATTTTATGTTAATATGGGGACATCGATACTGGCCATCCTAATTGATTATATCAAGCACTAAAGCAAGTTCGACATGTCCAAAACTATGCTGCAAGAGAGAAGCAAGCATCTTAATTAGTGCACAAAGAACAAGTCGCAGAGGGAAATTAGACTGCTAGCTTTATTGTTTTTTTTTTTTTTTCTGCTGCTGGATAATAACTCACCATAAACACAGCATCAGAAGACAGCCCATGTCGGCTGTCCTGCAGCTTCAGAGAGTCAGGGGCCTGAGCTGGCTGAGCCCCCCTGTGGTGAGGCTATACACTTATGTATAGGCCCAGGAGATTTCTGTATGATTCACTTCCTCTAAGCCACAAGATTCATGGCTCCTTGCTTCATTAGCCTGTGGCAGATATTTAGAGCAAGTCAGGTGACAGGAGAGAGTGTTTTCTTCATAGCAGCGCCATCCCAGAAGTCACTCATCACCTTGACATCCTCTGACAGTCACACACAAATTTCAGGTCCCGTTCATACCCACACAGGCTGGCACACCACGTGGCTCAAGGCTTGCAGCCATCTAGACCGTGACACACATGGGAAGGTAGCAAGGACAGTAGCCTCAACCGTCAGGGTTACAGAGCAGTAGTGAGTGATGTGCTGGCAACTTCCACATAGGCGCTGCAGTTCTGCATACTTCTGCTCCAAGAATCCTTAGTGACCTCACTCTGGTGCCCACATGTGGCTTCAAGGGGCTCACACTTCCTCCCAGTCAGTCTGATGCCTGCTCTGGAGCTGGGTCAGGCTGGGCAAGATACATCTTGGCTGCTTCTCCTTTCTATAATTTTCTTGATTACATCTCAGTGAGTCTGTGACTAATGGTTCAGACTAGCTCTGCATTTATTTTACAATATGGCTGTACCCCTAGCATCTTCCCATGAATTTCCTTGAGATTAAGGGTAGGCCATGAATATTTTAGTGAAAGGGGAGGAAAACCTGATTGTATCATGAGACCTATTTATTTATCTCCACTTGGTGAATGAACAGCAATTGGTTTTCTCTTGTCAGGAAAGTGCATGCCAATCTGGGTATTTAATCAGACAAGTACACAACGAGAGGAACTGGAATTAAATAGGTCATATCTTGGGAGTGTTTTAAAGAAGAGGGGGCTTGGAGAGCTCAAAATTGAAAAGGGGCCTTCTTAGGAGTGGTGTTCGATGTGTCTAGTGATACTAGGGTTTTGTCACATGGAGAATGGCACTTCTTCCCTGGATAAGGGGGTGATATGATCAAGTGTATGGACTGTGGGTGTGGAGGAAGGTGAGGTAACATGATACAGTCCTGCAGACGGGCAAGGCCGGTGACGATGAAGTGGAACTGAGCTCAGAATCAAATTGGGAGGCTCTTTACCAGGCAACGATTCTTAAGTGAAACTGTGAGGGTCCTCAGGGCTCAGGGAAACTTTCTGTCTATCCCTACAGTCATAGTCTGTCTCTGAGGTCACAGGTTTCTTGGGAAAGAAGCATTTTTTGTTTGTATCAGAAGCAGTGGGAGACGGGGGTTTTGAGCCAGATGGACATAAGCTGGAATCTTTGGCATGTAATGAACTTGCTAGCCTTGCAGTTATAGCAGGGATAGTAAAGTCTCTAGCACTGAGGGTGCCCTTGGCTTAAATGAAATCATAGGTGGTCAGCTCTCCTCCCACAGTAAGTATTCACTCCATGTGTGATGGATGGGTGGATGGATGGATGGATGGATGGATGGATGGAGGGATGGATGGGTGGAGGGATGGATGGGTGGATGGGTGGATGGGTGGAGGGATGGATGGGTGGATGGGTGGATGGATGGATAGATAGATGGGTGGATGGATGGGTGGAGGGATGGATGGGTGGATGGGTGGAGGGATGGATGGGTGGAGGGATGGATGGGTGGAGGGATGGATGGGTGGAGGGATGGATGGGTGGAGGGATGGATGGGTGGATGGATGGATAGATAGATGGGTGGATGGATGGATGGATGGATAGATAGATGGGTGGATGGATGGGTGGAGGGATGGATGGGTGGATGGGTGGATGGATGGATGGATGGATAGATAGATGGGTGGATGGATGGGTGGATGGATGGATGGGTGGATGGGTGGATGGATGGGTGGATGGATGGGTGGATATTTTCTCAATTGGTACCTCAGGCACACGTCTATACAGACTTAAGAGATATGGTTTCTTAGCCAAGTGCCCCGTTAGTTCTGATAGAGATAGAGATGTAATATAGAGAGCTCTGTCCCCTCTTGTCAGGTGGGGTTTTTTCTTGTTCTCATTGTTGACATTGGTAGGGCCCCTGGTTCTTTTGGCTTCCCAGTAGCCCAAGATTAATGATCTATAAGCATTCAGGTGTCTAGAAGATTTCAAGCCCCTGTGCCCTAGGCACAGACTGCCTTAGACCTGCTTCAGATAGAGACATTTTTTTGAAGCAGAGCAGGAATACTCTGAACCAACAGGTGTGAGCTCGGCAGCATTTGTCAGATACTAAACGCAAACGAAATGCTCCCAGGGCAGACCGTGGTAGGTATTCACTAGAGAGCAACTTGAGGAACACATGAGGCCATGGCAGGCAGGGAAGGGTCCACCCGTTTGTGACACTCCTCCGAGCTTGTCGGACTTGTCTGTGATCTGGTCCAGGAGAAGGTTCAGAGCAGTAGGAAGGCGTCACGTGCTAACACGTCACTGCTCCCGAATGCCTCCATGTGCTTCGAAGCACCACGACAAACACACCAGCTTCCTACTCCTTACCCAGAATTTTCACTCTCATTTCTTCCTCATCCACTTCAGACCTCCTATGTTCATAATAGGAAAGGTCTATGAGCATTACTTGTTTTTATGTATTTAATTCTAGTTGTCTTACAATGAAGATGTATCCTCCTTGATCCACCGAAAAGATAAAGCACTCCACTGTGGAAGGCAGCCCAGGACAGCCTGGCTGGTCCATTGTGGAAGGCAGCCCACGACAGCCCGGCTGGCCCACTGCTCTGTTGTGCTTTCTCCTTGCTTCGATTTTTAAAAATTTTTGCATGTGTGTGGCATGCATGTGTAGGGTTTACACTTGTTAGCATAGTTGTACACATGTGTGCACGTGGGCACATGTCTATGTGAGTCATGTGGAGGCCAGAGGTCAACACTGGGCATCTTCCTTAATTGCTCTCCCCCTTTACTGTTTAAGACCATGTCTCTCACAGAACATAAAGCTCCTTGGTTTGGCGAGGCTGGCTGGTCAGTGTAATCCAGGCCTCTCCCTGTCTTCATCTTCCTTCGCTGCCCTTATCACTGAGGGCTCAGGTGTGGGCTGTCACACCTGCTGATTTCGCATTGCTGTCTGTGCATCTGCCATGGCTGTTGGGGCTCTACACTCGGGGCTTTATGCTTGCACGTTCCCTGTGAAGCTTCCTAGGGCTCCCTGCATATGAGGCAAGCAAGCACTCTACCGCCGATCTAAGGCCCCAACCATCTGTTTCACATTTAAAAAATAATGATAGCACAAATGAAATCTCCACGGCTCACTCGGCATTTCTTCAGAGAAGACCGTCACCTGATGTGAATCTTGAAAACGCTAACAACACTGTGACCACATGATTAAGTGAATACTCAGAAAACCTGGAGTACCAGTGTGTTTATGGTACTGCTACCTGTCAAACCTGATGGTTATAGCCAACCTAGTGGCTGGCAGGAAGGAAGTAACTGGTTAAGCCATGATCACCGTGTGTTAAAATCATACATGGCCTTTAAATGCTTTGTTGAGCAACATTTCTGAAAGTTCATGAAATGCCGCAGCGCACATCTGTTTTTAAGGAGCATTGAAAAATCACCCGTTAAGCATCGCAGTATTGGAAGCATCGTCTCTTAAAATACAGCTCTAGATTTCATAAATGTACTGTGACAAGCATGTGGCTTTCCTGATAATGGGAGAGGACCCTCTGGCCATCAGGAAGGCGCACGTCAGAGCCTTTTGAATCCACAGCTTCTGGTTGCAATTGGCTATTCCTCAGATGCGGCATCAGTGGCTTGTGACTCCAGTGGAGACTTCCTAAATTGTTTCAGAAATCCATTAAAATGCTATCTCTGCTGGATGTAGCGGCGCACACCTGTCACTCCTCCTCTGGAGAGGCCAGAGTAGGCTACACACACACACACACACACGCACACACACGCACACACGCACACACGCACACACGCACACGCACACACGCACACACACACACACATGCACACACACGCGCACACACGCACGCACACGCACGCACGCACACGCACGCGCACACGCACGCACGCACACACACACGCACGCACACACGCACACACACACGCACACGCACACGCACACACGCACGCACACACACACACAGAATGATGCTGTCAGTATAATAAGGGCTCATGATGAAAAGAAGATAAGAGCATGGATGTTCAACAAGCATTCTGCCAACTCCAAAATCAGTGCATGCGAATAAGAAAAAGAATGATGCCTGTACACCTCATGCAATCAAACACTGGTAAATTCGTCCATCTCCTAGTGTCTGTCCTTGCTGCTAACTCCACCCCCAATTCATCAATGAAACACTAAACACCATTCTTTTCTGTGTTTCATTCTTAACCTTCCACAGTTGTGGTCATCGTTTTCTTCTTCTTGTTCTTGTTCTTGTTCTTGTTCTTCTCCTTCTTCTCCTCCTCCTCCTCCTTCTTCTTTTTATTTTGGCTAAGCAGGTTCTCCAGGCTTAGAAACCTACGCATGGCCAGCTCTTTGTTCAGCCTCTTCCTGCCCTACTTCCCTGGCCCTGTAGTACCTTGCTACCATTTAATATGCTTGGGCTATCTAACAGGCAAATTAGTGCCAACTCTACCAGATTTTATATGTAATCCAATCAAGGTCTAATGTAATGACTGCAGTTGACATTCGTATCCTGTTGTGCTCATCGTTACTGTGGAGTTCATCCTCAGTCTATAAGCATCTGATGAATTCACATAAATGGCAGACTTACAGGGAAACATCTGATATCTGCCCCAGGAGAGGGCCACCTAATTCACTGTTACAAAAACAGCCAGGACATTTCTTTTCAAATGTCGTGTGATTCTTTTATTCCCAAATATTCCAAGTAATACTTCAGACAAGACTCTAAGGGGTGAAGGCAGTGCCATGCACGTGGGCTGATCTTGAAAGCCATAAAAAAGGAGCATGCCTCAAAACAGGAGACGTCCTTCAGGTGACGGGAAGCTCAACCCTGCTGCGGAGCGGAGCTATGAGGGCCCTCTGGCCTCTGCTGAGCAACAAAGTGCACCTGACAGACAGTTTGCTGACCGATCAAACATTTCTACTTTACTACAGAGCTCTTTAGACAACACTGAACACTGCCTCTATTTGCCAACTATGTTCCAATAAAAAACCAACCTATCTTGATCCTATGAGTAAGCTCAAGACTCTGCCATTGGGGTCTTTGCTTGAATTTATCAACAGAGCATTAACACAAACAATCAACCATAGTATGTCTTTATTAGAACAAACAGGAGTCAGGGATGAAAGGAGGTGGCACAGGGAAGTATTTGCTATGTGAGCATGAGGACCTAAGTGTTGTCCCCAACACTCACTTAAAAGCAGAGCTGCAGAACCACTGTCTACACCGTGTAACCCAGCCCTGGGGAAGCAGGGCTGCAGAACCACTGTCTACACCGTGTAACCCAGCCCTGGGGAAGCAGGGCTGCAGAACCACTGTCTACACTGTGTAACCCAGCACTGGGGAAGCAGGGCTACAGAACAGGTAAATGGAGAGATGCCAATCTAGCCAAATCAGCAAGTTCTAGGGTCAGTTGGAGACAGTCTCAAAATATCACGTGACGGATGGATAAGAAAGATATACCTGACATTGTACCCCTGAACCCCACCTGCACACACTTCCCAAACTCATACACACACAAGTAAAAAAAAAAAACAAAAAAACGCAGTGTAGATCACTTTATTTGTTTTGTTATGTTCTACTATGGTGTGTGTGTGTGTGTGTGTGTGTGTGTGTGTATCTATTTG
Organism: Acomys russatus; assembly: GCF_903995435.1. NCBI lineage: Eukaryota > Metazoa > Chordata > Mammalia > Rodentia > Muridae > Acomys > Acomys russatus. Next base: position 8,642,141 of record NC_067163.1, read on the forward strand.
TGCAATGCATGTGTGCACAAATCACACATGCACTTCATCACCCTTTTATCATTCTATTAGTTGTGGAAAAATAAATAGAATAAGATGTTTACTGTTTTTTTTTTTAAATCTACAAATTAGTCATGTACTTATTGTCTTCCCTCATAGAAACCTCTGTGAAGTTTTCTAACATGAAGCAAGTGACTTGGAAGATTCTAATAATCTCTGCATTAGAGTTGCGGAGTTTAAGACAAAGTTCCCTTGAGCTGCTCCCTTCCTGCACTGATGCAGGGGCTGTCTGGTGTCAGGTGCACTCCACAGACACTGGGCTAGGCCCCGCCCCATCAACACTGCAGGAAATGCATCTCTGGGGTTAAGTGTGCCTGTAGCTTAGGAGCCCGAGTTAGGTTAGGCAGCCAAGGACTCGGGGTGTGGGTAGCAGTGAGTTCTTGTACAGTTGCTTGCACATGGAAATAATCTTTTATATGACCCACAAATCAGAGGAAATAAAAAAATCACTTGTATAATGTTGCATGTACACTCTAAGGCATACCTCACAGAGCATGACTTTTGGGTTGAAGCTGAGCATGCGCACATTGGTTCTGAGATCAGCAGCTGTGTAGCTGATGCTCTTAGGCCTCTTAGTATGGCAAGGCCACCCTCTGCATTTCTAGGCCTCTGTGTGCTTCATAGTATTGGTTGTGTTTGCACCTGCAGAGTGGTGAGGCGTCACAGCCGTGCATGTAAGGTCCTCCGTATGACTTTGCCTGTGTCTGGTGTGCCCCTGGGGACACCTGTTTCCTCAGGCTGACCCAACCTCATGTTTACACACTGTTGTCTGCCTTTGAGATGGGCTTCCAGAACTCCACTATGCAGCATCCCTTATAGAGGAGCCTCTGGGGTACCAGGTCCTAGGGCCTAGTGGGGTGGAGCCTCCTGGTAAAACTGGGGTGATAATTCCATCATCTGGCAGGAAGTAAGGAAAAGGGCAATCCGGTCTTCTCGTGACTTCAGTTGCAAATGGAATTAGGAAATCCTTCCTGAGGCACCTGGATGGGTTCTGGTGCTTTCATGTAATTTCTTGACCATCTGTGGTTGTTAAGAAATAACCAATCAGTGGAGAAGTTGTGGTGTGATGGGTGGGGTGACTGGTAAAAAAGGCTCAAGGCCTAGAATGACTAGAGTTGCCTGCCTTACATTTGACCATGTCCCCTGGAGGGGGAGACCTGGTGGCACTCAGAGGAAGGACAGCAAGTAGCCAAGAAGAGACTTGATACCCTATGAGAATATACAGGGGGAGGTAATCCCCCTCAGGAACAGTCATAGGGGAGGGGAATAATGGGAAAATGGGGGTGGGGGGGAGGAATGGGAGGATACAAGGGATGGGATAAACATTGAGATGTAACAAGAATAAATTAAAAAAAAAAAAAAAAAAAAGAGTCTTACCACCCAACACTCTCTATAATGTTGGAGCATCATCTTCGGCCTTCTAGCCAATATATCTGACAGACACATTTACAAGGGAGGAACTATTAAGGACTTGCTTACCCTATCTTGGCAGAGTTCAGCCATCAACTCTTCTTGTATCTAAGCTTGCCCATTTTTAGGCAGAATTCTGTAGGTGGTAGAAACAAGAACATTTTGCCCAGTGGCTGATTTGCCACATTTGAAGCCAACTCCATAAGGAGGTTTTTTGATGCTCATCATCATCTTTGAGGTAGGCTGGGTGTTGCCAGGAGTTAACTTGTCTTGTTGTCAAAGAATCTTTAGAATAAAAACATCTTTAAATGCCATAGTCTGTAGGTCTCTGAGGGTCTGAAGACCTTATTTTACTATTTTACCTTATATATCTATAGACATGACCATGACTGTTCAGGCAGTAAACTGTCTCGGCCATTTTTTCACTTTGGAAGCTACTAACCTGCACTTCCAGTTCACTCAAGTATTTAAGTTTTATTTCTTCTCAAGTCTCTGATGGGGGTTAAGACCACATAGTTTAGTCTTACAATTAAGCTTAGTTGGTTAGGGGCTAAGATGTTTTTAGATCAAGATAGATGTCTCAAGTTAATAGAGATGAGATATGATAGATACTGATTTTCATTCAGAAATTTAGATCCAACAAAATAGGGACGATGTTTACTTCAGGTTTGCCAAATACAAATAGCCAAATCACTATGAATATAACATTTATATAATGCCTTATTGTCTCATGGTTCTTCCTGTTGTATGTAGTTTATTTTATTCATGTGTAATAATATAAATGTATATGTTTAAAAATAAACATAATAAAAAATGAAAAAACAAAGAGGAAATATATACTTATATATATATTAATATATATGAAGGGTCTTATCATAGTACCCCAGTGTCAGGAACCTGTTACTTCTAGATAACAAGGTCAAGGCAGACAGAGTGACAGACTTTCTGTCTTGTGTGACCCAGTCTGGGAAGACCCATTGGCCTCTGCAGACTTGGCCAATCCCATGTGAAACAGTGTCATGAGTGTGGCAAGGCTGAGAAGGGGAGAAAAAAAATAGGTGTACTCTGAGTCCCTGCATAGCTGGGCCCCCATCCATTTCCTCTGTTTCGAGCTTAGAGCACCCCACAACTACTACATGAGGAACAGGTGTGAATATACCTCCTATTACAAAGGAGACAATGGCTTTAGCCCCTGAATCTCCTTGGCAGAGCTGGGCTCCCAATCCCACACAGTCAACCATTGTTATGTAGCATAGTAGTTTTCAGTTGCCACCAGGGGATGGGGCAAAACCACACTGGCAACCCAAAGGGCCAGAGCTTAGTCTTTATGGAGAGAGGGTCCCTGGATGGCAGCTGCTGCAAGACAGATGCCCACATAGAAGGGAGGAGGCAGGCAGAAGTTGACAATAGGGGTACTTGTATGCTTTCCTGTGCTTTCTGGAGTGATTTTTATACAGTGTAAACAATTTGTAACCAAGAGACTGTGTGCTTTGAGTCCTTGGCACTGTACACCAAAGTTTTTACTCAGGCCTTGGTAGCTCGGAGCTAGTGACATCGAGGCTTCTGGGAGGAAAGATGTGCAAGAGTGGCATTTTTATTTTAGTAAGGAAATGTTAACGTTGCATAAACTGCACTGTCCGTGTCATGCTCTGTCGTGCGCCATCACCCCACACTCACAGCGCCTCCCAGGGCATTATTGTTTTTTGCAGTAAAGACTGTCACCCATGGGACAGTTTGGGTGAGAGGCAGAGAGGCACATACACACAGCCTCTTTGCTGCTACTTCCTCTGGGAACAAGGTGGTCTTGAGAAGGAGGTGGCCTCGTCCTGCGGAGTGACCTTTCCAGGTTGCTGTTTGTGGTAGGGCACGTCTCTGTCTTTAAAGCTGAGAGGCTGATGGGCTCCAAGATCCCTAAATAGGGACTCTAGATTTTTTTAAATCTCTGATTTTGCAAATGGATACTGAAGTTGAACTCTTTTTCCTGAATGCATCTCCGAAAATGTGCTCCAGACCCAGTGCCACTTCCGAACCGAGAGCTCCGGGCCGGTCTGCTCACACAGGCGAGCTCTCTCAGCACAGTCCAGCAATGCCCTGTGCCCCTTTTGTCTGCGTTGCCCGTTCCCTCCTTTTCAGACTGCTAGCAATGCTGCCTGGAACTCTATAGCATAATCTTAATATTTGAAGGTGAGTCAGGCAAATGTCAGAATAGCCTGTTTCCAAGTGTGTAGGTGGGCCACGGTCTGACATTTCACAGACCAGGAACGGAGAGAAGCTGGCCTCTTCCCCTAACTGATGACTCAGTGTTCCCTCAGATAGCGTCCATCTCTTGGGAAGGTTTCTATATTATCCTGTAGTGTTGAGCTGTCTTGGGCTCTCCTTAGACCCTCAATTAGAACTCTATAAATAAATTACATGAGCTTTGGGGGAATTTTTCACAGTGCCTTTAATCACGTATAGAATTCTAGTTTCTTGTACTTTGTAACTTCCCAAAGTGACATTTATAGTAAGAGTCAAGGCAGTTTGCTAGTTCTCAGCCCTCTGTTCGGGTACGTTGTCCAGAAGGAGAACAATGGGTGTGTCGCTGCTAATCTGCCCCAGCCTATCCTGACCGGGGGTTTCCGTGGAGCCTCCCTTGAGATTCTGCATGAATACGCATTTTCTTGGAGCAGGATAAAAGCTAGTTTTATAATCTGTGTGAAGTCTTCTGAATTCTGAATCTTGATAGATCCTGTGAAGGAAGGATAGAGCCTTCTTTCTCGGCCTTGAAAAGAAGGCAGCCCTGGATCCAGGGTACAAAGAGGAACATGCAGTCAGCTCAGCCCTGCAGGGAGCCACTGGAGTGAGTGTGAACAGCTCCTACACCACAGGGACGGGACATGTGAACCCACAAGTGTGTGACCAGTGCTACCATGGCTCCGAGTGAGTCATCTCCAGCACAGTGTTGTAGGATGGATTTGAAGGAAGGGTTTGAGAAGGGTCGCACTCTGCCCTGTCCTCTGCCTATGACCCTCCTCTATGGATGACTTTGTGAACTTGAGGAAAGAAAGGTGCTACCAATAAGAGAGGCAGGAGGAGAATCTGATCATTACATTAGTATGTGTTAAATAACCAGGCATCCACTGCAATTGCCTATAGATGCTGGTTTATGTCCACAAGCAAGTTTAAACACTTATATATGGACAGACATTGGGGAAACACACCTTTCCTGTTGCATTTAGGGTAAAGATGTTCCAGGTTGTTGGCTATCATTCCAAAAGTGAAGCTCCGTTGAAAGCCTTAAATCACACACTTCACTTAGAGAGATTTTGGCAAGCATCAAGGCTACGGGGGCAGAGAGTCACGGCTGATGAGGGTCCTTAGGGACAATTTGATGTCAACATCTCTGTAAATGATGAATCAAGAACAACGCAGTCTAAATCCTTGAAGCCCATATGCCAAAATTGCTTGCTCATTTACCTTTTCTGTGGCTTCCTCTGAAAATGCCCTCCTGTGCTCAGTTCCTTTCCTCCTCCCTCCCTCCATTTCCATCCAGCTAGGTCCTCTAACAGGCAGGAGTTCTACATAACATGGTGTCTTGAGCCAAAGTGCAGATGGGCCTTGCCCAAATGAGGCATAAAAGACCCAGGAGAAGCCGAGCTTCATGTGACCCTCTAGCCTCATGTCCAGAGAGGACAGTATGTTCATGGAGTGTGGAAGGTGCACACTGAGGGACAGAGGGGACGGTTAGGTGATGGCCCTGCTGTGAATTACTCTATAATCAGCGGAGATGTTTAGTATGCAAGATGGATCACATCAGAACACTGTCCAGAGGACCAAAGGTCTCTATGAGAATTCTAAAATGAAGTCTTCTCATTCCACCCCTAGGACAGACTTGAATGGCAGTATAATTCTCTCTGTGGAAGCTCATAGGTGAGAGACAGTCCTTTAAGGAGGACTAGAGACCACAATAGGAATATACAGTGCTAGGGGTGAACAGGAGGAGTCGGGGTGGGGGCTCCGTAGGGCTGTTGGCTAAGGCCCAACTGCCCATGGCTGACTCCAGAGAGACAAGGGAAACAGGATGTGTCAAAGGGTATCTCTGTCTGTCAGCTTTGCTCTTCGTGGAGAAAGGCCACGCTCTCATAGATAGTTGTATATTTTCTAGTAGCTCCATGCAGAAATGGTACAAAGAAATAGAGTTGAGTTCAGTTTCCTTTACCCACGGCCCTAATTCTTTTTTTTTTTTTTTTTTAATTTATTCTTGTTACATCTCAATGTTTAGCCCATCCCTTGTATCTTCCCATTCCTCCCCCCCCCCCATTTTTTCATTATTCCCCTCCCCTATGACTGTTCCTGAGGGGGATTACCTCCCCCTATATATTCTCATAGGGTATCAAGTCTCTCCAAGGACATTACAGGAGGTAAACTTTAAACCCCTTCCCAGATCTAGCCAATGGTCAGAATATTCTCCACAGTTGAGTGGAGAGTGTGATATGACTTTCTCACGTACTATGGTGCCTCACATTTGACCATGTTCCCTGGAGGGGGAGACCTGGTGGCACTCAGAGGAAGGACGGCCCTAATTCTTGAAGGCTCAAGTGCCCACCACACTGGATAATCCTGGTCCAGCTTCTTTGGTGGCCGCTGTGACTTACAAACCATACACTCTGCACTGGCTGGGAAACTCATAGGTGGAAGGGACTCTCCATCTGGTCTCTTTGTGGCCCATCACAGGCTATGCTAGAGCCAAGATGGGCTCATTGCTGTTTCTGTATTGGGCTTTTAGCCATGGCTCTGTGAAATTGCAAGGGTGTTTAATAAAACAAAAAACTTCATGATGGCTTGAGGGTCATGGAGCTGTAGAGTGGAGCTTAAAAGCATGTGGCAAAATACTCCACCATAGGCCCCACTACCATATAAAACAGCCAAATCTCAGGCTCGGTGACCACCACGTCATGCGTCCGCACCAGGACCTTTATCTTAAGAGCCCGTGTTCTGGGGCTAGTTACAAATTAGAAGTAATCAGGCTGTCCTCTACCCGATGTTTCTACATTATATTTCAAAAAGTGCTGTGATCTCTCTGAAGAAAAGTACTGCATTAAACCAAAATGACATAGTGATGGTTCCCATCCGTGCCCCCACTGGACTTCAAGTGAAATTAGGTCAGAAGTTTGGTCCCGAGCAACTTTGCTGCAGTGAGTAAATTTCCAAAGGCAGCTCGCATAGCTTCCTTACTCCACAAGGGCTTTTGTAAAGGGCCCAGACTGGGTGGCTGTGAGGACACAGCCACAGTTCTCACAGGTCTAGAGGCCAGAAAAGGGGGTGGGGGTGGGACAGACAGAATTTCCCATTCCGGCAAGGCCCTGTTCCTGACCGCCTGCTAAGTGTGTACACAGTAGCCAAAAGAACGAGGCAGGAGGTTGGGGGAGGCCCTTTCCCCCCAAGGACACTATTCTCATCTCTCTGTGGCTACATTTAATCCAATCCTGCTTCACACCAAATGCAGTCACATTGGGGATGTTGGGAGGGACTTTTTTTTTTTTTATTAATTTATTCTTGTTACATCCCAATGGTTATCCCATCCCTTATATCCTCCCATTCCTTCCTCCCTCCCATTTTCCCCTTACTCCCCTCCCCTATGACTGTGTCTGAGGGGGACTTCCTCCCCCTTTATATGCTCATAGGGTATCAAGTCTCTTCTTGGTAGCCTGCTGTCCTTCCTCTGAGGGGAGGGACTTTTAAAGCCACCACTTTCCAAATCCATAAGTGAGCTGGGCCCCACCGAGATCTCATGGGATGCTTAGAATCCTAGATTGAATTTTTTAAAAAAATTATTATAATTTATTCAGATTACATCACAGTTGTTATCCCCTCGCTTGTATCTTCCCATTCCCACCCTCCCTCCCTCTTCCACCCTAGTCCCCTCCCCTAGACCTCTGACAGAAAGAGACCTCTTTCCCCATCATATGACTACAGCCTGGACCCAGAGAGTTCAGGAGACCCACAAGGAGACCATCAAGGCTGGCAGATCTGGACCGGGGTGGGGCTGGGGGGTGGGGGCTTGCACAAAGTGTTGCACCAAACAATGACAATGCATACAGGTAAAACTAGACAACCCCCCCCCCCCACTCAGATCTAGCCAATGGACAACTCATTCTCCACGGTTGTGGGGAGAGCAGGGACAGCCTCTGATTTGAATTCTGGTGCCCCCCCCCAGTTTGATCACTTCCCCCTTGGTGGGGAGGCCCAGTGGCCGAAAGAAGAAGGGGAAGCAGGCTACCTGGGTAGATTGGACTTTTAGGGCTGCAGGTTCCCACCTAGTGCCAGCTCCGGGCACCTGTCAGATGCAAGATCCATGGCTTTAAATCCGGCTTGCCACTGCTGAGTGTAAAGTAAACACAGAGCCATGTTTCAAAGATTTGCATTTCCAGCAGCTAGTCAGGGTGCATGTCTCCCATTGGTGCTGAGTGACAGAGTATGGTAGACTCTGCCTGGTGTGCTGTCAAGATGCCACAGAGACCAGAGAACCCCAGGCAAGGAACAAACTTTTTGTAAGAAAACAGAATCTTAACTTTAAGACATCTCTGCCAGTATATCCAGTGTTTAACTCCTCAGACGTCGGCCTAGAGCCTGTAGCGTGTAGGCTTCTGGGGTTTGAGACAAATGCTATCTGGTGCCTTCTGACAACTCCTCTGTTTTAAGACTGCACCGTGAGCAAGACAGGCCTCTAGAACTGGGAAACAACAGGAAGCCACTCAGACTAGCCAAGCACCCCGTCCTGTAGAATACAGCACAGACCAGCACTGCAGCACGGATTGCTCTGATCTCTTCACAAATATCATCTTTATCTTAAAACTACTATCAGCCGTGCATCCTTTGAACTCGGGGCATGACCTGGACTCAGAACCCTCAGTCAATGCTACAATCTCAGCAGCTTGTCTAGCCCGTTCCGTGCCTGTGCTGTCTCAGGGTGAGGAGACACCCTCTTCTTGCCTCCTGAGTCCTGGCAACTGTCCACTAAAGCTGAGTGATGGATGGTAGCATTCCATCCCATTGCACTGTGAGAATGCTGGTGAGGCCGTCTCTGTTCTGCACCCAAGCCCTCCTTGGCCTCTCCAGACATGCAGAGCCTCTGAGGCAAGGGCGTGTTTCCCAGGTGCCTAGCACTGCCGAGAGACCCAAGCCTCTACCACAGGACACTGTGTCCCCTGGCTACGTGTCTAGTCTTTTCTGTGGAAGTGGGTCTCTCTTCCTTACCTGCCTAGTGAGAGGTCCTCATCAGCAGATGAGGCACTTTTACATCATGGCATGTGCAACACGATGCTGTACTTGCCTCTTCTTGTTCTTGCTGTAGACAGATTTCTCTTGGAAGGTAGAGGCACCCCCTATCTTCTCAGCAGTTTTCTTAGAACACATTCCACCCGCCCCCCCAAAACCCCCCCCCTCCACCGCCCCCCCCCCCCACAGGCCCCAAGGTCCACCTAGGGAGGTGGAAGCTCTAACACAGAGAGCTATATAAATCCTACATCTGGCCTCCCTGGCTTTTTCGTGACCCGCCGAAGGATTGCCCAGACAATGGAGAGAGTCCATCCAGTACCCTGGTGTGTGACAGTGTGCTGTCCCTCCCATTGGAACTTCAGGCCCTACCCTTAAGTGTGGTTCTCACCCCAGCAAGTGAAGTGGTGATGCTTCTTCAAGGGGCGTGAAAGAGCAGACTGTTTCCCCATAGTCAGAGAGGAACTCGGAAGATAGCTCAGCTGTTCAAACCCTTGCAGATGGGGCAGGCTGGCAGCGCCATCAGGGAAGCTGAGTTCTTTGCTGTGTTCTCTGGTGCAGAGGCCATTTTAATATTCATGAACTGCATCTTAAACCACAGGAAGGTGACAACTCTGGCTGGCCACGCGTCTTCAAAAGGGAACTGAAATAGTTCCAAGAGCTCCGTGTGAAGGTATAGTGTAGATAGCCTTCCAGAAGCCGCTGGGCCAGGAATGGGGTGGCTGTGGCCCACAGATGGCGGTGAGGCGCAACATTGAAGACCCTGGGCCTCGACTCTGGAGCCTCTGCGTGGGGAAACAGGACTCACTGGCTTCCACTCAAGACAGAAGTAGTAAATGGAGCTTCTTAGAGAGCAGTGGTCCACCTGCCTCCGAAACAGAGCCGAGCTCTCCAGGAAGTGGATAGGTTGCTTTGTTTGTTTGTTTGTTTTTGAGAAATGCTCCTAACATGTTTTAACAATTATTTTTATTTTAGAGGAGGAAAAAATGAGACCAGAAAAGAGACAAGTGTTTTCTTCTCAATCCACAAAGTAAATGAAATTTACACAGCTATCTTTCAAAAATAAATGAGTTTTAAAATACCTCTGAGGAGAGCTTCATGAAAAAAAAAAAAATGGAGTGAAATCTGTAAGTGAGGGACTGATCCAGATATGTGCTTGCTATACGCCCGCCCCAGCAGCAATGCCCTCTGGTCAATGGCTGAAGATGACGAGTATGATTAACTCAATGATTACCATCCCAGGGCTCGGCTTAAGACCTAATTCCTGCTTGCAGAGTCCCACTGGAATTGTCACCTGTCATCCACACAGGCACAGATCACCTCAAACTGATGATAATGCACATGTCCAGTGTGAAGGTGATAGGTGAGGGGCGGACAGGTATAGCTCAGCACAGCTATATGGGATGTGTATCTCAGCAATGGGCAGATGCCCACATCCAAGCATATGGAGACTTTGGAGTTGCCTAGACTCATGCATAGGTCTGCCCACTCCTTCCTACCCATAACCCTCAAATACATCTTAAACCTCTGAGCTTCGGATGATGCAGATGGACCATCATGTCCAGAGAGATGTGGAAGTCAGAATAGCACAGTCAAATGTCCTGGCATTTTATAGGTCTCAGTACAGAGTAGCTCTGAAGGTCTCAATCCATAGTAACCATGAGGATCTCAGTACATGTACCTATAGAGGACTCAACACATAGTAGTTACTGGAATCTATGGAGTCTTATTCTATAGTAGTAGCTATGGGGGTCTCAACACATAGTAGTCATGGTAATCTCAGTACATAGTGGCTGTGGGGGTCTTAATACATAGTATCTGTGGGGGTCTCAGTACATAGTGGCTGTGGGGGTCTTAATACATAGTATCTGTGGGGGTCTCAGTACATAGTGGCTGTGGGGGTCTTAATACATAGTATCTGTGGGGATCTCAGTACATAGTGGCTGTGGGGGTCTTAATACATAGTATCTGTGGGGGTCTCAGTACATAGTGGCTGTGGGGGGGTCTTAATACATAGTATCTGTGGGGGTCTCAGTACATAGTGGCTGTGGGGGTCTTAATACATAGTATCTGTTGGGGGTCTCAGTACATAGTGGCTGTGGGGGTCTTAATACATAGTATCTGTGGGGTCTCAGTACATAGTGGCTGTGGGGGTCTTAATACATAGTATCTGTGGGGGTCTCAGTACATAGTGGCTGTGGGGGTCTTAATACATAGTATCTGTGGGGGTCTCAGTACATAGTGGCTGTGTGGGTCTTAATACATAGTATCTGTGGGGGTCTCAGTACATAGTGGCTGTGTGGGTCTTAATACATAGTATCTGTTGGGGTCTCAGTACATAGTGGCTGTGGGGGTCTTAATACATAGTATCTGTGGGGGTCTCAGTACATAGTGGCTGTGGGGGTCTTAATACATAGTATCTGTTGGGGTCTCAGTACATAGTGGCTGTGGGGGTCTTAATACATAGTATCTGTGGGGTCTCAGTACATAGTGGCTGTGGGGGTCTTAATACATAGTATCTGTGGGGGTCTCAGTACATAGTGGCTGTGTGGGTCTTAATACATAGTATCTGTGGGGGTCTCAGTACATAGTGGCTGTGGGGGTCTCAGTACAAAGTATCTGTGGGGTCTCACTATATAGTGGATGTGGGGTTCAGTACAAAGTATCTGTGGGTCTCATTACATAGTGGCTGCGGGGGGTCTCAGTACATAGTGGCTGCGGGGGTCTCAGTACATAATGGCTGTGGGGGGCCTGAGCTGAGGAGCTTGATACTACCTTGTTATGGTCTCCATAGATCACACTTGTTCTTCATTTTGCTTAGGAAAAAAAAATGATTCTTCACCATCTCATATAACATAAGCATAGTATTAAATTACACAACTTGTTTAAAACATTGGTTTTGACCACATCCAAAGGACGGGCTATACTTCTGTCCCTGACCTGGACAAGTTCTATTGGCACCTAAGACTCAGTTTATCTTTAAGAAAGTGAGAAGCCATGCAAATGAGTGTGGATAAATGTGCAGCGGCTTCCGGTGTGTGTCATTGTCATGACTGACATATAACTTGGGCTCATCACATCTTGTTGCCAATATCATCTTTGTTCCTTTAAGGAAAAAAAAATGTATCCTTTGTTTTCAGTATTCTTCAAAGCTCCTGGCAAAGTAATACATATAATCAGTGTTCAAAGCTAGTTTGTTAATATATCTTTAAATGTTTAAGTCATTTGCGGGATTGTTATCAGCCAGTTATCACATTGCATATGAATTTAGTCTTCTGTCCTGTCTCGGGGATTATTTTATGTGCTGTTGGTTTGTTTTTACAGCCAGCAGCTGGTTCTGCACTGGAGACAGGCATTAAATCAAAACGTCTGTTTGGGTCTTGCAAAAGTGATTGCTTCACCCAGAGATCACTATATCCTTCCCGGGGAAAATTGTGATTTTAAAACTCCCACTCAGCTGACTGAGAGTCTTATTGACAGGCTACCAAGAACACACCACAGTGAGGGCCACACCATAGTGGGGACATCAGCTCATAATGGCCACATAACAGCATCTCTGGTTCCCCAATAGGTGTCACCTGGATTTGGTGATTCAGGCTTGCATCTTAGCCCGATAGCAAGGTATTCCAACTGGCACAGACTTGGACTACCTTTTCACATCTCCAGAGAAAGAAATCACCAGTATGAGGTGAAGAACAGCATCAGGAGCTGCAGGGGAACCAGTGTGTCCAGATTTCTCACACACTCTGCACCCAAACCCTGGCTGTCCTTGAAGGCCAGATGCTATGCCTCCATCTTTGGAACCTTTCCACATCCCCTGGGATGGGTCCCCGACCTTTCACAATTCCTTCACTGCCACCACCCTTGTATCTGCATCTGTTATATCAAACCTGCCCTTCCTGGTTTGAGTTATTGAGAATGATGTCAGAAACTTCAGAACAGCACATGGTTCACTCTTGTGTATTCACTTCTTCAGATTGATGGCTGACTGTGCACCATGAAAAGATGTTCAACCTCTTAGTAACAAAGCAAAGAGTGGAAAAGTTGTTAAGAGCTAAATATGGCAAACATTGAATTCTTTCTCAGTGCACTACACTTACACAAGCAAGCTGCAGGCACCTGCCTCATGGCTTATGTGGCTTCTCTGAGGGGAAACCTAAAGTAATGTCATAGAACGGTGTCATAGACACCTCTGACCCCCATTTCCTAACAAAAATGTTGGAAAATAAGCAGAGAATGTCAGGAAGAATTTTATCAGAATTATGAAAAGCAAACAAAAGTTTACATCAACCAAGAAAATACCTGTTAGAGCACAGTGTGTGTGTGTGTGTGTGTGTGTGTGTGTGTGTGTGTGTGTGTGTGTTGGGTATCTTCTACATGGAAGGAAGAAATGGCAGGTCCCACCAACTCTGGACCTAAGAGCCACCTTTGAAGAGAGGAGCCATATTCCAGTGGACCTGTACTGCTATGAAAGGGGGAAAGTGTGCTTTGATCATAAGGCACCTCGTATAGCTCTTCCATTATGTCACTGGACACCAGGGGACCATACCAAGGTCCTAGTCTCTATTTCCACCTAGAACTAAGGCCAAGACACCAAGACACGGAGGATACTGAATGCAGCAACCTGCCAGGGCCTGAGAGAACAGCCTGATGGAAGTACACAGTGTACCACCTGAAGCCTGGGGCAGCAGCTGGGAAGGTGGGGTAGAGATTAGGACCATCAAAATCACCTTTATGCCCACATCTGCCATTGCCTTCAACAAGGAGAGGACTTACATTTTCCTGGGACATCAGGAGCAAAGCCAACATATCCATCCAGGCCATTTCTACTCTACAAAACAGTGAAGATGTAGTCACAGGTTGTTTTTTGTTGTTGTTGTTTTTTGGTTTTGTTTTGTTTTGTTTTTTTTTTTTTATTTAAAGCATCGAAACTGGAAAGATATTAAAACTATTTGTTTATAGATGATAAAATTTCATGGAAAACACTGAAAATCCCCCCCCCCCACATATGCCTCTTATAAATAAGCCAAGCAGAATTTCAGGGAACAAAGAAAACACACACACACACACACACACACACACACCAAACAACAACAACAAAAAGCACTAGTTTCCATAGACTGAGAATGAATGGTCCAAAAAAAAGAAATTGATTTTAAAATCCCACTTATAATACCATCAGAAAGAATAAAATACAAGCAGTAGATGTACCTCAGTGGTGGGAGAAGGCTTGTTAGCATGTAAGAAACTCTGGACTCAGGTCTCATTGTTGCAAATAAATAAAAGAAAAAGAAAATGCTTAAAATTAAGCACATCTACAGAGAAAAACGTGCCTGCTCAAAGTTATAAGTCACTACTCTGAGAAATCAGTGGGGCCAGCAGGAAGTAGGAAGGCATCTGTGTTCACAGGTTGGAAGACAGTCTTACTCAGACATCCATACAACCACAGCAGCATTCAGCTTCAGGGTAATTCCCATCAAATCCAGTGATATTTTCTTTAAAAATAGGAAAAGCCATCTTAAAAGTCACACAGACCCTGAAAACAAAACAACCTTGCAAAAAGAACATCTTAGGATGTATCCCAGAGCTGTGGTGAATGGGGCAATATGCTGCTTTATTTGTGTGGGAGAAGACATCTCTGTAGACTGATCTAGACCAATGGAAGAGAGCAGAACGCTAGAACCCCACCCACACACAGGCACAGACATGTGGCTGTCATGGAGGATACCATGATCACACAGTTGTATGGCCATTAGATAACACGGAGAAGTGGAGCATCCATGTGCAGACCTGTGAAGCTGGATTCTTCTCTTTCATAAACAATACCTATATGAGATGGATTAAACACCTAGATGCAGCATGGAAAGCTGTTCATCCCAGAAGAAAATGGGGGTAGCGGAGATGTCATTACAGCAGATTTGCTGATGATTTCCTAGCTATGACCCCAAAGGCACAGGTAAATCAGAATTTAAAATTTAAGCCTTTCATTTTAGGCAGGTGTGGAAATGCGGAAGGATCTGGAAGAACTTGAGGGGGGAGAAAAAAAATATGATCAAACTATATTATATGTCGTAAAATTTAAATTAAAAACCGTAAGCCTCTCATTCAAGAGAGGTCATTATCACCAGAGTAAAAGGTCCTGAAGTGGGAGAGGATATCTGCAAATGTAAATCTGCCTGTAATGGATAGATAGATTATGCAACAAACATAACTCAACAACAAAAGAAACAGTTGGATCCAGCAATGCGCATCTGTAATTCCAGCACTTGGGAAGTGGGGGCATGAGGGTTGTGAGTTCAAGGTCATCCTCAGCTACATGGGGAGAACAAAACACACACACACACAATTTATCATCTCCAATCACTAAAAAGAGTCCTTACAGGATCAAAGAATGAAAACATTTCTCCAAGAAGACTTTTTAAACATTGCAATAATTGTGTGAAAAATGCTCATCACTTATCCTCAGGGTATGTGAAAAGAAATCGCAATAAGACACCAATTCACACATTAGGATGGTTTTCTAAATAAAGCAACACCAATATACCTGTGCACAGCTTTCTCCGAATACTCAGAAAACTACACCTGTAGGCACAAGTGTGAAGAACCCGAACACGTGGTCATCTGAGGAGAATGTTGAGGCATATGTCCATTACGGAATGCAATTTCTAAAGACTGAAAGGAAATCCTTCATGGTCTAACCCTAACACCCTGGGTGTATTCTCAAAAGAGGTGAAAGCTGTGTTTACACTAGATAATTGTCTCCTCAAAGCAAGGGGGATAAAAATAACATGGTGTACAACCAAGTACAGAAAGTCAAAGAGAAGTCCTCCAAAGGAGGAGAGGAGACTGGTGGGTGTAAAAGCTAGAGGGTTACCTCTTGACTTCTTATCCAAAGCCATAGATACTGGAAGAGGATGGGACAAAATACTTAAAGTAGTAATGGGAATAAAAAAAAAAAAAAGTCAGCCAAGAACCCTACATCCATTAAGCATATGCTTCAGAATAGAGTAGAAGTTATAATGTTTTAAATAGACAAACGTGGAGAGCTACTCTACAAGAAATGCCACAGGGGGCAAAAAAAAGCAGCACGTTTAGATAAAGGAATGCATCGCGGAGTGCAGAGAGATCTATCCTCATTGAGGTTAAGGTGAACAGGCCAGCTCACTTTGCTGTGCTTTTGGTCTGTGACTCTAATTGCAAGTGCTGCAGGAATTTAAAATGAATGCACAAAGATTATAATAAGCCTGCTGTTAAGCATACAGTGTATAAAAAAAAAAAATCATCTAAACACCAAAAATGGTGATGAGGGAAATGAGGGGCAACTGGCATTTATATACTGGTGGCAGGATCAGGTGGCATTTATGTACTGGTGGCAGGATCAGGCCCCCTCCCACAAGTGGACAGTTTTAAGTGTATATGCACAAAATGAAAAATCAGACTCATAGATGTATAAAGCAAATGTTGACAGAACCAAAGAAAATGCACAGCTCGGTAGTAAGGACTGGAGGCGTGAATAGGTGCTGAACAAACAGATGAGGCACAGAAAGGTCAGCAAATAGCAGGGGGCTTGGAACTGGCCTGAGCTCTGTGGAGAGGATGGACGCTGCAGCCCCATGTGCATCAACCCCAGAAGATCCTTTCCATAGGCCAGACACTGATGAATAAGAGCTAAAGGTTGTATCTATATAAACTTATTTTTTCAAATCACAGTAAACTGTTTCTAGATAGCTTACAAAAAGTGGGAAATCCACAGGTGTGTGGACTTCAGCATGACTGTGGCAGGGGGCCATTGAGTGAGCAGGTAAATCTCAAGGAAACTGAGTTTTCTTTTTAAATGTATTTGATTAGCATAAAAAGTAATGCCATTCTACTCTGTTTTTATTTATATCCTCATAGTCACATATCCTTGTTCCCCCAACAAGAGAAACCAGAAAATACTTAAGAAATGAATACAGACAAAACCACATATGTTTAAAAAAAAGTTACAGGTTCTGTAAAAGGTTGTTCTCAACGAAAAACTAATATCCTAGATTTAAAAAGAAAAGATCACAAATAAGATAACTTTAGGTTACATAGAACTTAAGACATCCACACCGTGTACTACCAAAACATCATCCAAACACCAAAGGTGGTGTTTAAAAATAAGCCAAAACTAGTTAAAGGAAGGAAATGGTAAAACATAAATCAGAGGCAGTTTCAGTTCATCGAAAAATGGCATAGCACAAACAGGAACTCAGGAAAAAGAACTTGAACAGGTGAAAACATTAGCAAATCTTTGCAGAATGGTAAGGAGAAAAGAAAGGATTGTATAAACACAATAATCAAGGTGGAGAAGCTACTGTCTGCTCCACAGAAGCAATGAAGGTGGGGGTCGATTTCCACACTACACAAAGGGGACAAAGGAGGAGACAACACTACCTGCCATGCACAAGTAAAGATTGAAAAACAGTGTTATGGCCGATTGTATAGATCTCGATGAAATCAGGAAAAAATTCCTACAGAAATGAACATGGCTGACATGCTTAAACATGGGAAAATGTTACTATGCATATCACAAGTTGATACGGACTCTCCATCTAAATCTCCCTAGACAAACAGCAAGACTAGAAGGCTTTACTGGCAAAGTCCATCAAATCTGTAACGAACAAAACCCAACCTCCTCAATTCTTCCAGAAACCAGAATAGGAAGGAACATTTTCTCCTACATCCCTGCCGTCCAACATCACCTTGATATCAAAGCCAATAAAGAGATTACAGGAAAGAAAATGACAGGCGAATAGTCCTTATGAGCATAGATGCCAAAATCCTGCCCCAAACACTGTCAAACCTAGGGGGAAAGCCTGTTGATTAGACAACACATGTGGCCAAGTGGGATGGTTCTCAGGAACCACGTAAGTACCAGTTCCATGTTAGGAGGAAAAAGAATCTATCTGAACATCTCAACTACACAGGAAAAGCATCTGAGAAAACTCACACACATTCTCAGAAAACAGGAACAGAAGGAAAATTCTTCAATATAATGAAGCTTGGTTCATTAAACCCTACAGATGAGGCATCCAGACTCTGGATGAGCACAATGCAAAGATAAAGGAGTCGTGAAAGCACTACAGTGCCCTTGTGTCTGCAGCTAAGAAGGTGGATCCCAAATGCAGGAAGCAAAGGCTGCAGAAGGCAGGGCAGATGGGTGGCTCTGCTCATGTGGCTGGAGAGTGCCACCTTCACACCCAGGAACTAGCACATAGAGGAACAGGAATTCAGGGAGGACACCACCAGTCATCAGAGCTGATGGGCACCTGATGGCGGCTTCGTACACACCAGGATGCACTACGTCCCTGGCCAAGAACCTAGACAGAGTGCGACAGAGTGCTTAGCGTTAACTCCAAGTAGGTCATATACATAAAGACAAAACATACAGCTCTATAACTGGGTGCTAGAAGTTTCCACAGGGAAGAATGCAGGGGACCTCAGATTTGGTGACTGTTTTTCAGTTGCAGCATCCGAGACAATTGAGGAAAGGAGAGATTGACAGTTCACGTCCATTAAAATGAGCATCTCTGCTCTGTGGAAGATATTGTTAGAATAAAAAGACAAACTGATATTTTGACATCTATGTAAATTCCGTATCCTATAAGGAACTGCACCTAAAATGTACAAAGAATTCAAAACTGGGTGCTAATAAATTAAACACATAGGTAGATAATTAGAGGCTCCTGGGTTCTGGGGGAAGGTCTACTGCATAGTGGGGTACATGTTCTATTTGGAGTGCTACAGAGAGTAGGAACTGACAGTGCTGGCAGCCTTATACTGTATTTAACACTGGAAATGGGTGAACTGAAAATTTTATGTTTTTTATGTTTTATTACAGTGAAAAATATTTTACAAAGTAAAATAAAATACTCATGCCTCTTGACTGAGCATATGAACACATATGTGTATATGCCTATAAACACAGATGGAGCTATTTCTTACAGCAGGGTGCATAGGGATAAAAGGTTGGAAATGAACTGGGTGTCCACATAGAGACAATTGTTACTTTGCTGTCCATCTCTGCTCCCAGGATATCTGGGGTACTGAAGCTTTGAGAGGGATGGAGCCCAGGCTACCGTAATGCATGGATTGATTTCAGGGATACTGTGTTTCTTGAAGCAGACTTGTGCCTCACACGTGCTCCCTGAGGAGTAAATGGGACAGAGGCTAGACTGAGCACGTGCACACTGGTTTCTGCATGGTATCACTTATTCCTGTCTGTGAAAGGTCAGAGCCAAATGCTGATCACTGTGTCTTGAGGGATGTGTGCGTCCGTGTGCTGCACAGACTCGGGATTTCTTTGTCACAAGGGTGGCTATGGCTGGCAGGCGGTAGAGCCCAGTCCCAGTAGCTGAAGTATTGTTTATGTCTGCTGTTCTTACCACATGTGAGTGCTGTTAGCATTCATATTGATTTAACACATAAAGCAAAAGGCATAGTTGTTCCTCCCCACTTAGATTCCTCAGGACTCCGCCAATCAGTAAACATAGTCTGTTTGTGTGTAGTCTTAGTCTGGTACAAAGTTAATAAAATCCTTTTTTAAAAAAATCAGGGCTCATCACTCAATGTGAGGATAGATCAGCCATGAGGATTTTTTTTTTCTTCCAGGGGATGTGATGTACTCAGAGCCCAGTTGGGAGAATGTGCCGGGGAATTTGTTAGTTTGTCGTGCCCACTGTATGTCTGTCCTGCAAGTTAGTCCCACAGTCTCATTTGCACAGATGAGACTGTTTCATTCAAAGGAAAGGGTTTTTGTTTTTATTTTTTAAGATAAAAATGGCATAAATTCTGAATCACACAGTGAGTAGAAAAGGAAACAGACTCAGACCCACCCAGAGCAGAGTCTGGGCCTCTGTGACTGTTTTCTTTCAAGCCAGTAGTTACTTTAAAGACTAAAGGTTTACAATTCACCTTCCAGAATGTGCTTGTGTGTGTGCTTAGAGCAGTGCAGATAAAACCTTCCGGGTGCCCTTCCCTCCAGTGAGCTGTGATTTGAACCTCTCTTAGCTCATACCAGCAGCAGACATGGCACTGAGAAGCTGGGGCAGGAGTCATCTTTGTGCCACTTGAACTGGCCTGTGCTATATGAGTGGATTACTCACTCGCTGATGTTACACCAGGAGCAAAGAGCTGCATTCAGAGTGACTAAAGCCATGAATATCCCAATAGAGTTCCTCTGAAACTCAGTTTCCCCGTCTTTGGCTCCCCAAGCGTATCACTTCTCTGCTGCTCTGCGTAAGGGCTATTGTTAGTAACGCTTGGTGCTTCCTTGGGTTTCAGATAAGTAGGAGTTATTTTATGTTGATTCACAGAATTAATTTTCTCAGCCATTCCTTAGTCTCTAAGGCAGCTAGGCAAACTGATATGATAAACACAGGCATTCCTTTCGTTTCATGGCACACAGCCTAGCACAAACCCTGAGCTGTGCTATGATTCTGTCAATTAGAATTTGTAATTTTCTGCAGCTCTGACAGTGCATCAGATCCCCAGTTAACAGAGGTCCGGGTAAGACTGAGCTAATGATAAAAGGGGATTTGCGGTCGTGGATGGACACAGAATCTGTGTCCATTGCGCCTTGAACGTGAAGCCTTAACAGTGTGAATACAACACGGTGAGTTTGAATCCGTTACATACTAAGTGTGAGTGTGGACTCACTGCACACTGAATATACCGGGAATCTGAGTGCATCACTCTACCATAATGCTTCACACAGACATTGTGATGAAGAGTTCATGGCACTTCACATTTTCTAAAATATAATTCAGATAAAAGCCACATACACAGGAAAAATTAGCACTCCCGAAATGTTCGTTCTTTGCCACATTATGTACAGCTGAGGCATGCCAAGACTTTTGACCATAGAGAAACATCCTGTAGGCAAAACACAGCTGACCCACCCTGCTACAAGGAGATTGTGTGATGCCTTGGTATTCTTCCTCCAGCTAACAGTGGCTCTGCACCCACCCTGAGGCCAAGGCAGGCCCTGTCTATCTTACTGCCATGGTTAGCCGAGCCTGTTACTCCCTTACAATATCCCTCACCATCTCATCTATGCAGGGCACTATTCACCCAGTGCGGGTGGTTGTTCTAATTGTGGGTGGCTGTGTGTGTTTTTCAACTATAGGTCATAAACTACTGGGAAGTGGGCTTTTCAGTTGATGGAATTCACTTTTGTGCCTGCCCATGTGCTTCATGAGTGTGTGATGTCTGACATTGAAATAAAAGAATGAAAATCTTTCAAAGCAGTTGTAACATGCACCTTTACCCTAAGGGGCAAATTTGAGCCACATGTTCTTTTTGGTCAGTATGTCCTGGCTTACTTTGTGGATGACAGGAGACATCCCTACATGTCAGCAGTTTTTCTTGGGGAGGATGAGGGAAGCTCTGAGGTAGCTACCCTGCCCTTTTACTCTAGTGTTAAGGCAGCAGCCCTCTGGTGACATGTATCCAAACAACCCAGACTCACCAGAAGTACCAGAGGACCAGCACCTGCTCAGGAGGCTGGGGATGTCTTGGTGACTGAGGATGGATTTCCTGTGATGCTCTGGAGGGAATTTCATGTGCCATTCTGCTCCCCTACCTGTTCTGCTGGTGGTGGTCTGGTTCCTTTAAGGGGAGGGCATTTTTTATTTATTTTATTAATTTATTCATATTATATCTCAATGGTTATCCCATCCCTTGTATCCTCCCATTCCTCCCTCCCTCCCATTTTTCCCTTACTCCCCTCCCCTATGACTGTGACTGAGGGGAGCTTCCTCCCCCTTAATATGCTCATAGGGTATCAAGTCTCTTCTTGGTAACCTGCTATCCTTCCTCTGAGTGCTATCAGGACTCCCCATCCAGGGGACGTGGTCAAATATGAGGCACCAGGGGGAGAGCATTTTTTTCACAGGTCTGGTTTTTCACTGTTTATGATTGATGCTCTGCATCCTAATGTTGTACAGGATCAGTGAAGTTTTGGTAGCTGAAGATGCTGGTATGTTTTATCCCAGCTGGACTGGGTTTCTTTTGACAGCTGAAGCCCGAGTCTGAGATGAGCCCCTCTGGGAAAAGTCAGACACAGATCTCAGCACTAGGGTCCTCAATTGAGTTAGGAGGCAGGAACTGGGGGAGGCAGACTGCTGCTCCATCTCTGTATCTTTGACATATGCCATTCGCTGTCTGCATTTTTGAGTACTACTTAACCTTTTCTAAATTAGGACAAACCTTCATTTATGCCCAATAACAGCAGATCAATGTTTGTGGCTCAAAAACAAGACCACCAGACATATCTTTGTCTCTCTGGAGAGCCTGCCTCTGCTTGCTCTCCTGTCTCCTGCTGACTGTACCTACGTCCCCCAACTGAGCACTCAGATGCCAGACAATTGGACCGATGGGACAGTTGACCTTTTATGAAGAATATGATTCTCTGCCCACACTGCCGACCCAGTTGTTCCATAGCATCCACTCAGCATCTTCTAGTATATGTGGCAGACATATTCTTCTCATAATATTGATGTGCGTGAGCAAGTGCATGTGTGTGTGTATTTACGTTTACCTGTGTGTAAAGGCCATACGCCAATATTCGGTATTCTTCCTCAGGAGCTGTCTAGCTTGCTTTGTGAGATGTGATGTCTGATTGGCCTGTGGCTCATTGGGTAGGCTACTGGCTAGCCAGGAACCCCAGGGAACCACCTATCGCCCCCTGCTGGCGTGTTATAGGCATGCACCATCGTACCCCTCCAACCAGTACCTTTCATGGATGCTGGGCACAAAAGCAGGTCCCTGTCCTTCAAGGCAAGCAATTTACCAACTGAAATATCTCCCTATACTCTTTTATCATAATCTTAATCATGACATCATTGTGTCTGTTTTCCATTATTTTTTTCAACTTTCATGATGTGGGGAGCAGAAACAATTATTCTAGGGGGAAAATCTCATTTGATCAAAGTTAATTTCTGCCTCACCGTAAACCAGTTCTCAGTTCTTTACTTCCTGCAGGCTTACTGTATACATGGTGCTCAGTCAGGCATGGTTTCTACGTGGTTGTCTGTCTTTCTGAGGTACCAGAACAGGAGGAAACTGTTGTTAGCAGCTGGAAGAAGTCCAGGAGAAGCCAGGTGGAGATGCCCACTTACTCATGAGTGTATTCAGAACCCGCGGGCAGGTAATGCAGCTGCGATAGGCATACCATCCATCCCCGCCAAACCTGATGCCGGACAAGATGTTGAACTTCTGTATAGGGCAGGTAGAAGTTTCTCCCTAGGAATGTTCTAAGGTTTCTGAGGCTTCACCAGCTCCTGAGGATTGTAGCTCAGCATGGGTGTAGCTCACACCCCACTGCCAGGGGCCCTGAGCACAGCAGCTTGGATCTGGGCCTACTGTCTGCTCAGCACACAGGTAAAGATGCTATAAAAGGGAGCAGTGTAACGCTTTTCCTCTCTGCCATGGTCTCAAGACTTGTTTCCATTTTGAGTTTTGTTTGGTTTTGCCTTTAGGTCTCATTCCTCCCTCCTTCCCTCCCTCCCCCCTCCCTCCCTCCCTCCCTCCCTCCCAGGTTCCCTCCCCTTCCTTAGCTCATTAATGTCATCCTAAGTAAAGAAAGAAATGTATAAATTATTACCATAACATTAGCATTTGTCTTTGCACTGGCAAAGCCAGCGTAAATAAAAGCAGACCGTTTAGCTGCGCTCATCACTGAACTGTGACCATTTGCGATCCATCACTGGGCTGCACTTGTACAGTTCTCACACCAAATGAAGTTAACGGCTTTCTTCTCACTCCTTGAGATGCTCTGTACTTACAATATCCTCTGAACTTGCTGAGGGCAAAGCAGGAGGGAAGGAAAAACCATGTATTTCTTAGATCACTGCCATTTCCTCTAGTGATTTGAAGCAAGGCTAAGCAGACAGCATGGTACCCTGGGGCTGCAGCATCCACCAGACCATCCAAACCAGGCAGACTTCCCCTCCGCTCATCAGAAGTCTTGCTGCATTGCCACATGTTGTGGGTCTGTGTTCACAGACTTTAGGGAGAAGGAGGACACTGGTGACACATACTCTACTGCTGGGGAGAGGGCACCATGGTGGCACATTATGGACTGGAGAGAGAGAGTGCTGCTGCTGTGCTTGTGTCATCTGCACATGTGCATGCACTATTGTTCCATTGACCTTCATTTATAAAACCCGAAATTGAGGGTTAAAAAGATTATGCATTTGAAGGTGTGACAGCAGAGCCTCCAATCAATATAAGGACCAAATCCTGGGAACTGGATCTGGGTAGAGTCTGTGGAGCAGTGGTTCTCAACCTGTGGGTCATGCCCCCTTTGGCAAATATGTGTCTCCAAAAATATTTGTGTTACGTTTCATAACGGCAAAACCACAGTAAAGAAGTAGCAACAAAAATAGTTTTATGGGGTTGCAGCATTAGGGAGGTTGAGAATCCCTGTTGTGCAGTAACACACACACAGACACACACACAACACACACACACACACAACACACAACACACACACACACACACACACACACACACACACACACACACACACACACACACCACCACCACCACCACCACCACCACCACCACCACCACCACCACCACCCCCCAGCACAGAACAGGTGCCTGTGCAGGATCCCATGGAGCTAGAATGCCTCACCTGTAATGCTAGCTCAACATGTGTTTGCTGAACAAAATTTCCACTCTGGAAATTAAAGACTTTAAAGAGCAACACCTGGGCCTTGATGTCATTCCCTTTTTCTCCCTCTAAGAAAACTAACTCCGAGGCCCTTCCCACAGCCTGTTTCTCTGACTGGGCTTGCTTTGAAGCCTCACGGTGCAGGCCACCCCACCCCTGTGTTTGTTCATGCATAATGCTTTGTAAATGTTTAAATAAAGAGAACAGTAGGGAGGGCAAAAAAAAAAAATGACTATACAATATCATCTAAAGTCCTTAGACCAAGAGACCAAGTGAAAAAAATCTTGAGCAGTTACATAGTTGTGATGATAAAAAGATGAGAGGCTCATCATCATAGCAAGGTCCCCACAACTGGAGTCCGCCGAGGCAGACCCCCAGGCAGAGCTACGTACCGTACAGGTCACCCTTGAGCTGACCTTACATCACTATCCCAAAGGTGACAATAGAAAACACAGCGTAGTGGGATAAAACAAGATGGACTTCTGGGAGCATGTGTCGGGCACACGCTGGGTAGTATTTCTGGGCTGTAACTGGTCTGGAGGCACTTGTGGACTTGATATCCAACACTCAGCTTAAGTGAGTGGATTAGGCAGTCGGCCAGCTGATGGGACAGGTCGTGTTTTCACCTTCTTCTGGGTTTCACGGCCTACATTTTCTGGTGACGTCAGTTTGTTTTACCTAAAAGGCCATCAGGCTCGTGGCAGAGTTTGAGTTCATTGCAGCCATATCCAAGGCAATGTCTATTCTATGCCCTCATCTTATTATCACTAACAAGACATGTGTAAAAATAAAAAAGTACAGGGTCATCTTGAAGGAGGTCCTTTAGCAGAACCCACGGATACTTGCATGCTTGCAGCAGCGCTCTGCCAAGCCTCAAAGGGAGGTGGCCTTCACTTGATTAATCACCATTGAATATTAGGGGGTTCGGGTAACACTCTACTGACATCCATGTGAACCCTTGGCGCATCCTGTATGTTCGAGAAGGCTGTTTGCTTACACAGGAAGTTTTCTTCACCACTCTTGTTTCTTCATTCGTGTTGTGGATGGCGAGTTGTAGCTCTGCAGGGTAACATGTAGCTACTGGCAACTGCATTCTATCAATGCTGGGAAGAAATATGTGGCCTCAGAATACTGAGAAATGCAAGGAATAGATGGTTTAGTAAACGCTAATAACTAAAAAGCAAGCCAAACATATAATAAAATTGGATGATTCCTATGTGACAGCTTTAGGCAGAACAAATAATCAACAGAAAGTGGAAAATAAAGAGAGAAAAATACAATGAGTTTGGATGAGTGTGTTTATGTGTGTTGTGTAGAATAAACCATTTAGTCTACTTGAATTATGCACAAACTATAATATATTGGTTGTGAGGGAGCAGAAGCAGAAGAACTGGTGAGTTCTGGGAGAAGTCAGTTCACACCTTGCTTGAATGCCATGCGTCCACTTCTTTTAACCCTGAGGTGGAATGGATGATGTGGGTTGTTCTTTAATGCAGGGCATTATACTTCTGCATGACAATTACATAGAAAAGAAGTGACAATTCCCTCCACTAAGGTGGCTTGGTCTGTGCTCCTGGGCAGCAAGTCCCCATGCTGTTAGGTCACAGACCTAGGTGTCGGCCTGCCCAGACATGGAGTTCCAGCAGCCTAAGCCTTGCTGGGTCTGATGACACGCCTGCTGCCATCATGAGAGTTTTTAGGCTTTTGTCGGGGGGGGGGGGGGGGGGCTTGCATAGCATGCCTCATTGAGTTCTGAAAATCACCCTGCTCACAGAGGTCAGTCCATGCAGGGGGCACTTTTTGCAGCTTTTATTTCAGGAAGAATAGACCTATATTCGTGCTCAAACTGTTCATAAAATTCTACACTTGTAAATAAAATCAACTTTTCATTCTTCTATAAACTCTACCTCACTCTTCCTACATTATTCTTGGGCATGGGAGTTGCTACTGGCAGCTCCGAAAATGGCAGAATTCCAGGTCTATATGTGAGGAGGGTCTGTAATGAAGGCCTTGTCAGTGAATATACATTCTTTCTAAATCCACATTACATTCTTCTTGAGAACTGTCACTGAAGACAAACAACCAGGGAGCCAAGCGCCTCATCAAATGTTGCTTGCGTATGGGGATGTCTGTGGAATTAGTCCTGAGGAACCTGGGAGGTACTTGCAGCAGTGAGGTGAGTGCCCCGCGCCCCCCAGCATTCCTGCATGGAGTGAACAGTACTGTAGGTACACAGAAGCTGCCTCTGGACCCAAGAAAGAGCCAGGACCAGGCAAAGAGGATGCCTGCCCGAGCTGAGTGTTCTGTAGCCATGGCAACTTGACCAACCATGCAGCAGCGAGTTGGGAGAAAAGCCCAGGAAACAGAGCTAGAAGCTGGAGTGTGAGGTGTAGTTGAGCTTGACCACAGTCAGCAAGCATCCTGGAGACACTGAGAGAAGCCTTAGACTGAAGAACTCAAAGGCTTTGGGTTCCTCTTGAAGGTACTTCTGATTTCTGGGAACCTCTGCTTAGTTCAAAGCATGCCCATCAAAGGAACACACCAACATCAGAATTCTGGACAGCTGGGTTCCTCAGCATCCACTGTAGCCACCACATATACTTTCAGTGTTTTAGTAATTGGTAAGATTAAGCCATTTGTATTTTCAGAAAGCCATTTTAACACATACGTAATGATTTCTGATTTTTTTTTACAATTTTATCTTAGTAAATTTATTCTCTGTCTCTCTGTTTCTGTTCATCTATATCTATATCTGTCTCTGGACTTTTTTTCTTTCTGCCTCTGTTTCTCTGTCTCTGTCTCTCTCTCTCTGGTGTGTGTGTGTGTGTGTGTGTGTGTGTGTGTGTGTGTGTGTGTGTGTGTGAAGAGAAGGTGAATTCTAGTTTGAACACTGAGGAGAGTCAATGAATAAATGCTTAGAGAGTACCTGAGTGTGCTAGTCTTAGACAGAGTCCCACAGAGACTCACCTTTGCCAAGTGCCCCAAGGCACAAGCTTGCCTAAGGTCTCTGTGTGAGGGTCTGTTCTTCCACACAGCCCTCTACAACCTAGTTGTGGGTCCATCCCATGCTCCAATAACAGATGTGTGGGATTATTCTTAGGATTTTGTAATCACAGGAAAGATTGCATTGCTCTGTGAATGTCTTAAATTCTATTCCTCCACATGGATCCTGTAAGGACCACTTATTTGTGAATCTTCCTTAGAGTCCCCAAGGCTAAGGAAATGCTGACCCCAACCCAGGCTCCTCTCACAATGCATGCAGAAAAGAATGAGCACTTAATATCTCCCTGCCTCCATTTTCTCCAGCTTACCTCTCAGGATGCCGACATTACAGATGGAGGGAGGGGACCCCATGAAACTGCCAGCCTAATGGTGTGGTCCTGGGGTAAGAAGTTATCTGTTACCCTGTAGGAAGGATGAGGGACGCTTACCCCAGCAGACCCCATACAGACACACGTTCAGTGGGCTCGATGGCGTCAACCTTCACCATCTGGACTCTCTGTTAGGCTACCTGGATGATATAGGGAAAATTTGAGTGTGGTGGCGATAGGCCGCCCTCTGGCCTGCAACCTGAGTGCTTTAAACTGAGAAGTCATTCAGGCAGGAGCTCAGCCAGGGCTAAGCTCCCAGCTGTAGGAACCCAGCATCCCACTGCACTCATGAGTCCTCTGCGCATCTCTTCAGAAGCAGCACAAATCCATCTCCACCTGCACGCTGGATATTTGTGGAATGAAGAACTCTACTGAAATGCTTGGTACAGCATGCCCCGGATTTTTAATTTTTACCTTATTGTTCCACTAAATCTTTAAAATCCACTGGTACAGTTCACAAGCAGCTCCCTGAGGAAGAATCCATAGAGCAGATGTGTGTGAGGTACAAGTTCCCCACCCTCCTTTATGCCGGGTACAACGGAGCATAGGCTGAGTACCATATGGCAAATCCAATTGACTAACCCATGCAGCGGTCTGCAGAGTGAAATCATGTCCAGGATAAAGGTTGCCCCAGCAACCATGCAGCATGGCGTTTGCAGCAGCTTCTCCTGTTATCCAGGAGCAGTAACGTAGAACGATGAATGTGTTGGTGAGGTTTTAATAAAAGGGCTTCATGAGCTTTCACTAGAAAAATGGCCTTAAACTTTCTAAACTCATGTTATTTCATCCTAGTAAGATCTTACTGATCACATAGGACTGGAGAGAGAAGGCAAGGAGATACAGTGTATCTAAGTTCCTAGATAGTCGGTACATAGTAGTAACTGCAAACCGCTATGCAGATGTGATGAAGAAGGGAAAAAGGGGACTGCAATGATAATTATGGTGATGATGGAAGTGATACTGATGGCGATGGTGGTGGTGTCAGTGGTGGTGGTGGTGGTGGACGTGGTGGTGGTGGTAGTGGTACTGGAGGTGCTGACAGTGGTGGTGGTAGTGGTTGTGATGAAGTGGTACTGGTGGTGGTTCAGTGGTGGCGATGGTGGTGGTGGTGTCGGTGATGGTGGTGGTGTCGGTGGTAGTGATGGTGGTGGTAGTCGTGCTGGCGGTGGTGGTGATGGTGATGGTGGTCGTGCTGGCGGTGGTGGTAATGGTGGTGGTGGTCGTGCTGGCAGTGGTGGTGATGGTGGTGGTGGTGATGGTGGTGGTGGTTGTGCTGGCGGTGGTGGTGATGGTGGTGGTGGTGTCAGTGTCAGTGGTGGAGGTGGTGATGGAGGTGCTGACTGACGGTGGTGATAGTGATGGAAGTGGTAGTGATGGTGGTGCTGGTGGTAGTGGTGGGTACCGGTGGTGGCGGCAGTTGTGTTGGTGGTGATGAGGATGATTATGGTGGTAATGATGATGATGATGTGGCAGTTTTGGATGGGTAATAGTGGTATGTTTGTTTCTTTTTGTGTTACTATGACTAAATATCTGAAAATAAGCAGTTTGAGGCAAGAAGGATGTGTTTCAGTTCATGGTTTGCGTCCCTCACAGTAGGGTAGGCATGGCAAGAGGAAAGCATCATCAATTCCCAACAGTGAGCAGGCCAGGCCTTCTTGTATTTGGGCAGACCAAGCAGCTGAGAGAGATTAATCCAGGTGGCTTCCCTGTTTTTTGCCCATTTCATTCACCCAGGCGAGAGAATAGCACTGCCCACATACGCTTACTGTGGGTTCTTCCTTCTCTATGAAACCTTTCTAGAAACACTCTTGTAGACATGGTTGGATATATGTCTCTTATGGACTCCAAATCTGGTCAAGATCACCATGACAACTAGCCATCCTTGGTGGTTGGAAGCTATGACACTGGGCCCTTGCATATGATTAAGCATGGCAGCATAGGGAATGGGACGTCACTTGATATTCAAATCTTTTCTCTCCTATATGTAGAATACTATTTTGGTTGTAAGAGATTCCCAGACTAAAAAACAAAGTGAATATTTAAATGGTTGCACTTGGGCTAGAAAACAGAAAGAGAAGCGGGAAATGGAAGAGCCCAGAGGGGACTGCGCGAAGCAATTGCCAAAACAGTCTCACCACCCACAGCACAGCTTTCTGAGGCCCAGGGGTATTCTCCCTGTCCCAGGAGGGACTGTGGGACCACTAGTCTTCTTTAGGGGAGGAGGAGGTGACTTTCAAGTTACACTGAGCACCCTCCCTTTATATTCACTCTGATGGTCTGTGAGGCAATGGGGTGGGGGTAGGGGGATGGTGAAGCCTTTCTTGTGTGAGAGTAAGTAAAACCCATCACTCATTCCCTCTATTAAAATGGTATTTGCATCCTCGAGAGCAGTGATTTGCACAGCTGCTGTGCCTTTGTCTTGCATCCCATATCACTTAGGAGATGCACGGCCAGCCTCTGTGAAGGCAGGAGACCATCTACTTCTCTCATCTATGAATAGCCCTACAAAAAGAAGGGATGTATTAGACTTCCTCAGCTATTCACTCACTCACGGAAATACCAACGTGACCAAGTAGCTTTCTGGTGTTAGGCACTAGAAATAAAGAGAAGCCCTGAGGTTCACATCTCAGTGGCAGCGTCACTATGGCCCAGCAGGACTCTGAATTCATTGCTATTCTCAGACTTCTCCTGATTTTCCAGCCCATTCCTGAAATCAGTGTAAGAAACATGCTGGAGGCACTGTGGATACTCAGCAGAGAAAGCAGCTAGCTAGCTGCCTTGGCAGAGCCTGGAGCATCCCGAGGGCAGGAGAAGATGCAGCCTCTTGATGGGCCAGAGCTCTAGGGCTGGAGCCCTCATACTCCAGGGATGCAGACCTGAAGGGAACACACTGTACTTGTGGGTAATTTTGCAGCTCACTCTCCCTCAATTTGCTGCTTTAGAAACTCACAAGGGCTGAACCCTGTATATGCTGCTCAGGACACTCTCACTGGAGTGGAGTCTGAAAGACACCCCTTTCTGCCACAAAGTAAGAAATGCATTTTGCTTCTTTAGTCACAGGAGAAAAGAAACAGTTGGACCAGGGCAGCGCTAACCAGAGGAGGGCAGATGTCATTCCTTCCCAAGCCAATGGGGATGCTTTCTAAGACAGAGTCTTCAGAGTCCCACTGTGCTTCACTTGCAGATGTTTATAACCAAGTGAGCAGTGCCCTTCCTTTAACTGCACCTCACAGTTTCTCCACTCTCAAAGGCCCTTCCTAGCATAAGCTAGCATTGCCGACCCTCCAGGAAGCACATGGGACGTTCTGACACGTAGAACCAGCGTGCAAACCAGTCACCAGTGCCCACCCTTAGAGACGCCACCCAGCAGACAGAGATGTGAGTGGTTCCCATGGAAGGGGATGTCACTCCATTCCCCAGGTGGGGACACAGGGATCCTTTGTCACTGGTGATATGAGCTCTGTATCCTGCTGAACCGTGTGCAGCAAGGAGGACTTTGGGACTTTATCACATCTTAGTTCTGCGAAAGTCTCCTGGGCACACAGCATAAGGTTCCCAGAGGCCACCCTCAGCTGAGTAGCCAAGGACTTTGAGATACAGTAAGGAGAAAAGATGAATGGCAGCTCATGCACTTGCAAAGGTTCAGGAATAATCCAACCTTCCAAAAACTAGGGGACAGCTAAGAATCTCAGCACTCATAAGTCTGGGGAAGCCTGAACTGAATAAAGGCCATCCTATGTCATGTCGTTTTCTTAAGTATGGATAGTCACCTAAGGAGGCAATGCCAATAAAATGAGTAAATTATGGATATTTATATCTGTAATAAACTCTCAAAAATAAATTTAAATGACACCTGTGTTATGGTGTGAATCTAGAATGTTCCCCACAGGCTTATATGCTTGAACATTTGGGCCCCAGCGGGTAGCAATTCTTGAGGGGCCCGTGGAAGCTTACGTATGTGAGGTCTAATTAGAAGACATAGGTCACTAGGTACAAGCCTTGAAAGTTATATAGCCCAGTCCTGGATCTGGCCTAGCTCTCTCTGCTTCCTGACGGTGGGGCTCAACATCCCACACACCTACTGCAACGGACAGTGTCCACCTGTTAGGCCTTGTCTGCTTTGATGAGCCAAATAGACCAGTGTTCATTTGTTTTGTTGGGTATTGGTCACAGTGATAAGAACAATAACTCATAACTAATAGCTGCAGGTGCTACACTTCCTCTTGTCCCGATGTCTAAATATATTCGACAAATACAAGTCAGATGACCCGATGTGCTTGCTCCTTATGAAGTGATTAAACAGAAAAGGCAAAAATAGGGCATGCTCTATGCAAACAAATATTAACTAAAGAAGAATCAAAGACCTAGACAGAAAAGACAACAGCATTCTTAGAAGAAGATGCAGGCTGAAATCCCTGTGACCTTAAACTACTGAAGGCTTCTTAGATGTGACAACACTAAAACCGCTACTTGAATCACACTAGAAGAATAGCATCTCAGTTTTAAAAATCTAAAAACAAAACAAAAAACCCCAAAAGATTAAATCTATGCAGTATACAGAACATAGGGTCTCGTGAGCAGGGTTCCACTGGAGACCAGGACGTACCACAGCAGACTGTTTCATGTATCAGACGCTGCATGGAAGAGCTACATGTTAAAATTGTGAAGCAAAGAGCTGAGAGAGACCCAGATGAGCCACGATTACTGAGATGTCTCGGTACGTACAGTTTGAGTGAGAAGAGTGCAAAGCAGATGAGCACCTTCCTGCCCTTCTGGTGCCTCTGTGGTACAGACTTGAGAGGCGTGTGGACCATCTCCATCTCTGTTGTGGGGATCAGGTTGAAGTTGATGCAGGCAAATGTTGAGCAGCTCTCACCTCATGGACCAAAGATACATCTGTTTACAGGTAACCACCCATTACCATTACAAGACTGTGTTGACACTGGACAGGAAAAGCAGCCAGCTATCCCAAAGGTGCACACATGAGTTTTCTAGTACATTCCTTTTGTTTAAAAATTAAGTGCATTTTACACACATTAGCATTTTCTAGCAGAGCTATGCTCAGTTCCTCTGTGAACTTGTTTTTTACAGGGCATTCAATTTCTCCTGATACTTTTTGCCACAAAGTGCTTGATAGCCAAGTTGCTAATGAGCATTACAACTCTCTTCATAGGTCACTCCTTTCTGGAACACAGGCAGGTGTATTTGACAGAGCAATTTGCTCAGCAGCATCTCTACACACGTGTAGGTTTGATGTGTTAGGAGAGGTCATGTTTCAGAAAAACCAAAGCCAGAAAGGAGAGAGATTGCTGAGCTTCTACAGAAGTCAGTGCTGTCAGCTTTTCCTCAGAGTTCTTACAGGCAGCTGTGAAGGGATAGGCCATCCTCCAGTTAGACATGAGCCTAGAGCTCCCGGGAGGATAGAGCATGATACCTTGTGGGGCCCCTTTTTGCTACCTCCCTAGGGTAAATGTCCAAGGTGTAGCTGCAGAAACACTCACTCTCAGATTCCACAGAGCATCCCCATGGGAGTCCTGCTATTGCTGATGCTGTGCACTGCTTACTACATGGGTTAGGCATGAACTACAGTGGGAGAGCGAGCATCAGTGAGTACACTGTGGGATTCTCACTGGGCATGCGTTCTCAATATGTTAACTGACCCGCTCCACATAAATCCAACGCTGGACTGCAAACTTGCCAATCTTGAATATTCCCAGAAAGTCAATGGACCACTGTGTACTACAAATGCCAGATTTAATTTGTGACAAATGTAAGGTTCCCAGATTTTATTTAATATCTGAATAGCAGACATGATAGCTAGCAGAACCCCTCCATTGCTACAAAATGTTCTAGAATACATCTCAGCGAACTTCTTCTGTAAAGGATCATGAAGTTGATATTTTAGTCTATCACATTCACTTCACTCTGCTATCTGCAGATTATACAGTTTATAAATGGCCAGGAGTAAGTAACCAGGTAACAATAAAGCTTTATTTAAAAATAACAGGCAGTTGGCCCCCAGGGTGGCGTGGTTTGCTATCCTCTGATAGGGGGATTTATGGTCAGAGCTGTTTCTTCTTGTTCCATTATAAATACACTGTGATGTGTTACACAAGAGGACCAAAAGTGTATCATGTCTTTAAAACTTTCAGCTTAGTGAGAGGGAAATGACTATGGCCTTGGATAAATAGCTGCGGCATTTGGTTTTAATGTGGTTACTAAGAGAAACCACAAAAAGAAGTTTTAGTTTAAGGTCAAGTGTATATAATGGTTGAATGATCAGTAATCTTGCTCTTCACATTTCCTTAATTAAACCTCAATGTGTCATAAAATATTCTTTAATTCTCTGTTACAAGGACCCACTTACCTGTCAGATAACAGTATTGGCTGCCTATCAGTTCTCATGTGAGGTCATGCCACATTGGCTATGGGCGCTACCTGAACCTGAGTTCTCAGCAGGGGAACAGAGAATTACAGGGAGACATATGCTCCTCCTGGCAGGATGTGGGAAGAAATCGAACCTTCCCTTAGTCTGTTCACATCCCTGTGTAACCTGTATTTTTCTAGCTAGGCTCTTGCCAAGGACCCAGAGTAGCCTATCACATGAGGCTCATATGAATTGTTTCAGGAGAAGATACAGAAAACAGACACAGGACAGGGGAGTGGATACAGCAGTACAGATGGTTAGTTATCACATGGAGTACCCAGGGTAAATGACTAAGGTGTACCAGCCATGTAGACTGCTGATGGGCCTGAGGATAGCCTGGGTTAGGAGGCTCATCTGCCAAAGGCTGAGGAAAGAGAGGGAGGGAGGGAGGGGGGGTGGGTATTGATTTACTTAGTCTTGCCAGCCAAGTAAGGCTGGAAAAGGAGACTTAAGTGAAGAGGGTAGACCTAGCACCAGGCTGGCTGAGGTGTCTGCCCTTAAAGGACAGTAAAGGAGTACCCCAGGCCTTGCATCAGATGGTAGGTTAGTTAAGGACAGTGAGGAGAGCCAGTCAGCCAATCAAGAAAGGCCTGCCCACACCTATCAGCAGCCCTTCTGTCACTCCAAGCTAACATACCTCCTCAACTGTACATGCAGGTTTTCATCTGTGTCACTATGTCGTAAAGAAATTAGTGAAAGCAAGCTCCTAAGTATGGAAGCTCAGATGGTTAGGTCAGCACCCTGAACTCTGGGAACATCTGTAACTACTGAAGAGTGTGATGCCTACTCCACGCAGGGTCAGCACCTCCTGTGTATGCTTAGTGAGTGTAGCCACCTCTGAACACACACTACAGCAGCCCTGCACCTGCAGGACCCTGGTCACTCGTGACCTTGTGCCTGGAGTCATCTGTGCTTTCCAGTGGTGACTTTAGGCATACACCGAGTTTCTAACTAAAGCCAAAACCCCACAGAAACCTCTGGTATAAAAAAAAAAAACACCGCAGAAGTATGCCATGAAAGAGTGTGTGTGAGCTACATGTATCCAGATCATCAGATCCCACACTGTACTCCCATTAAAATGAAGGCTCTATTACTTGTCCTGCAAACTTCTCACCAGGTAGTCAGCACCAGCCTTCTAAAATGCAGGCATGCGCCATCGTAAGCTGAATAAAGGAGAAATGCAAAGAAGCCAACATGGTCTTTACCAGACTCCTTTATACTCATGGTATGAAGCTTGTCTTGCAGGAGGAGTCTGCGAGCGTGGTCTCTGAGTCTGGCTGCAGAGTTATTTCTCTCTTTCAGAAATACATGCCTTTGCACGGAGAGCTGTGGCTCAGGAAATCCACTTGCCACCTGGACCAGGGAAGCCGATGAGGACATTACCTATGGGCCTCCCAGAACCTAGGAACTAAAGAGGGAGTGATAGGCGAGCCCAAGGAGCCAGGGGTGGATTAAGTGGGAGGCAGGGATGGAATTTGAGAGCTGGGTTAAGTAGCAGCAAAGAATGGAGGGCATTTGGAAGGTGGAAGACTTGGGGAACAAGGTACCAGATGAGAGTGCAGGTATGGGGGCCGGAAGTGGCGGATGGGGCGAAAGCCTGCATATAGATGAGGAAACAAGCACGAAGGGCAGGAGTGGTGGGTGCCCCTTTCTCTCTCATCTGCATATCTCTGTGGTCTACACAGCACAGTACACTTAGGAGTTGCATAAACTAAGTGCTGTAGTACGGAACAGATGTGGAGCAAGAACGGAAGCTCCATAGGATTCCACCATCTTGCC
The DNA here is from genome assembly GCF_903995435.1 of Acomys russatus. Lineage (NCBI taxonomy): Eukaryota > Metazoa > Chordata > Mammalia > Rodentia > Muridae > Acomys > Acomys russatus. Next base: position 8,678,133 of record NC_067163.1, read on the forward strand.
TAAGCTTTGGTCCTCTCAGCGCCCGCGTGCTGTTTCCTGAGGCTGGGCTGTGAGGGCTTTGGGTTTATTTGCTTTGTCTTCATAGCCTTAGCATGTCTGGGGTATCAGCGTTCACTTCCAATTCCTCACACGTCCCTGTAGAGAAAGATGGATTTACGGCTGTGGTGGAATTTCAGTAAGAGCTTCTTCACTTATGAATGCTGAATTTTCTGATGAGATTTCTCATCTCTAGCTTTATCCCCCTTCTCTTAACATTAATTGGAAGTGACTAAACAGAACTTCAAAATGAAAATTAATGAGCTTGTAAAATATGGTGTATTTGTCAAAACGCCAGACGGAGTCATATGCCGCACGTTTGGCATTTCTTCTCCATCGATTACGCTAACACGGTGTCTCTAAATACGGCACTACAAGACTTTCCTTTACCTTCCACACATAGAATAAAATGCTTTCTGTCTTGTTAGACATGAAAGTGAAATGTCAAAACAAGGCCATGGGTCTGGCTGTTTTCTTTCCTTTGAAATGCCAGGCTGCTTTGACAAGTCTCCACACATGCAGTGTGCTGCTGGGAAAGTCGTGATTTTAAGAACTTTGTTGTTGCTACATCCCTGCTTTGCTCTGTGCTCCTGCTTCTGTTAACAAAAATGCAGTGAGCCAGCATCCGTGCAAAGCAGGTGGCTACTCAGACTCATTCCATCCAGGGTACCCCCAATCCAGCTGTAACTCAGGGTTTGCTAAGATTCAGAAAAACTGTGTTTGTTACAGCCAAGGTGGCAATTAAAATCAGAAGTTGAAGGTAGCAGGCAGGCCTCAGAGAGTCCAGAAGCTTCTCTTGTGGAGAAATCAATAGCACAATTCACTCTACAGAAAAGACAGACAAGGCACAGAGTGAAACACAGACAACTCCCACGGGGACTAGTCCAGGCTGGGGCCAGAGTTTTTATGAGGTTGCCTTTTGTACCTGCTGAGTCTGGACACCTAACTCTGGAGGCTGTAGTCCCTAGACTTCAGAGTATAGTAGATACTGCATCATCCATGTCACTTAAAGCAGGCCTGAGTACCCATGGTTCCATGACCACACAATGCCAAAAGCCAGGAGCCAGGAGCCTCAGGTGGGCAGACACTGTTCAGATGTATGGGGTGTGAACACCAGACTGCTGTGTTTACCCTTTACTGAGCACCACGTGTGTGCTAACAATATTTTATGCCTATGGCAAACTCTCTGAGAAAACAACTTAAGAGAGAAAGGATTTATTTTTGGCAGTGTTTCTGAGATTTTAGTGGACGACACTTGGCTCTGTTGCTTCCCTGCCCATTTAAAGCCTTATGAGATATCATGGTTGGTGTAGGGAGAGCGATGTGTCTCACGGCTATAGGCAAGAGGGAAGGAGGAAGAGGAAGAGAGATCTGGCAGGAGGGAATATGTCTGTTTAAGGCATGCTTTCCGTGTCTCCTCATTTCCAACCAGTCCTCACTGTTCTGCTATGAAACCCCTCAACTGATTCGCCCATTAACGAAGCTAACATTTTCACAGTCTAATCACCTCCCAGTAGCACCACCAGCCGGGCAACTATCCTTTCAGTGGGGACACATCATATCCAGAGTGTAACAGCGTGTAAGGAGAAGAAGTGCTTCTCCTTAGTGAAAACAAGACACAACTTCTGAGTGGTCTGTTTCTGGGGGGGATTTGTACCGGAATTGCTCCTTCAGCAAGCAAGAGAAGGAAGAGCTAAGAGCTCCCTGTGAGTTGACTCAACACCTTGTACTGTGTGCACACTGTTATGTTCCATTTTCTAGCCAGCCAAGTCAAGATGGATGTTCCAGTTCATGAGAGGGCAGGGTTCTCCTCCGTTGTATCATGGGTCCCAGCTTGCCAGGAGTAGAACATGCTAGAACAGAGGAAATACATGCATAAATGTCCCCAAATGTTTTTGAACATGCCATAGTCATATGGGCTCTGTTCTTACACCAACAGTGGTTCTTCTTGTCTCCCCATGGCTAAGCATGGAAAGTTCCAGGAATTATGTTAGAAATGCTTTCCCCTAGTGGTGTTGGCCATGGGTAGAAACACACAGGACCACTGAGACTGTGTGTCTGAGTAACTCGTATATTTATTTCATCTGAGTTGTTTTCCTGAGTCTGCCAGGATCACCGTAGCAGAATGCCACATCCCAGGCATCTTAAACAGTACCACTGTGTCATTGTCATTTCCTACTCAGGAGGCCAGAAATGGAAGAGCACAGCTCAGCAGTATAGGCCCCACAGAGGCCTTCATCCCAGTCTTGCAATGTGTCCACAGCTTCTCATAGACAGTCATGCAGGCATGAGAGTCCTGCTAAGGAGCTTCATGTCAGCTTCATGATGCCTATAGGTCCATTTTTCCCCCAACAATTTTGTTCTAAGGAGCAGATGTTGGAGGGCCAAAATGTGACTCCCAAGAGGTCATATGCCAGTCAACTGGAGTGATCTACTTATGAGTTCCAAACTCTACTCCAGGAGCCAGACCCAGGGGTCAAGATCTTCACTTCTGTCACTAAAAGGAGAAAGGCCGCATGATGAGATGAGAAGGTGAGCTGTGCAGAGTAAGAATCCACTTCCTCCTAAGCACACACACCCTTCTGTGGCTTCATGTAATCGACGATATTACAGTGCGAATGCACAGCGCTTTGTGTTCATTTCCTTACTAATGGGAAAAGATGTTCAGAATTCTACGTTAGACTCAGATTCTTGTGGAGAATTTGTGCTCATAGAACATCCAGGCCTGGCTTCTCTGTGCAACTTCTCCTATGTGCTCCCCACTGGAGAACACTCAGGCCTTCAGGACAGCAGGCCTTCATTCTTAGCTTTTGGATACGAACCCCCTACTTCCCTCCCATGCTGTTAATGTCCAGCTACACATCTTCCAGAGAGTTCCAGAGTCTAACTTCTGGAAAGCCACCCTTTAGATGACATGAATATGGTTGAATGTCCACCTTTCAGGAGATCACAGCTGCTTGGTCTTAAGAGAGTTGCTAACACACACTCTACTTCAATCTCCTCATCTGAAGAGTATGGCTACCCCCCTTCTCTCCCTCTTCCCCTCCCCCTCTCTCCCTCTCCTCTTCCCCCTCTCCCTCTCCCTCTCTCCATTGGGTGCCATGAGCTACAGTAGGTGACTCAGGAAATAGCTGTGTGTCTGCATGGACAAGTCTTCAGTGCTCAGTTCTCAGCAACTGCTTTGGTTATGGTGGCTCAGACTCACATGGTGTCCGTTGTAGAAGCGCTTGCCCTTCTACTACCTTCTTCCATCTGCTCTGGAATTTGATAGAGATGATTGCTACTTCAGAGGAAGGAGTAGAAGCCATGCATTATGGTCTGGTCCTTTGCAAAGTTTGTTGTTACAGATCAGTCAATGCAACCACAAGGCATAGAGGCATTGCTGAGCTTTGATATCCTCTCATGACAGAGACTATGGGATCCACATACTTTAGTGTAACACTTTCTGAACCTTCAAGTATTAACACACACACACACACACACACACACACACACACATATACACATAGTCTCTTTCCACACAGAAGCAGCCACATAGCTGTTATTACAACACTTTTCTATATTGTTCTGAGTTGTCACATTACTGTTGCTGGCCTCTTACTGTGCCCAGATTATAGTCAGACATTCTCATGGGTGTGTGTACATGGGGGAAAACCATGTCCGTGGGATTTGGGACTTTGTGTGGTTTCGGGCAGCTCCAAGAGTCTTAGAAGGTGTCCTTAGTAGAACAGGGAGAAGGCCTTGTGTTTATGACACAGTTAGAAGGTTGCAGCTGTGTTCTTGGTTGGGAGGTAGGTGTAGGTCCAAGTTTTCCCAGAGGAGAGTGTCAGGTCTTCTGTGTCCCTCTACAAATACATTTTTAGATTTATTCCATCCACTCTAGAGAGTTTATTGTTCCCTTATTCGCTCTGCTGCTGCTGCAATCTAGAGACATCAGCTCAAAGCACAAACCATCTCTCTCCACTTGAAGATAAAAGTACCTCTCCCTTTCTTCATAACGGCTTTCGGTATGTCTTCTGTTTCTTTGGGCAATTGCACTCTGTTTTAAACATTTAAAAGTGATAAACCATCCCAATTAAAAGGCCATGTTTTACAGAACTAGTTTTAAAATACATGTTTTTTGTTAGCAATAAAATTGTAGCTGTAACAAAGCACATTATATAAACACACGTCTATGGCTTTTGCAGCCTTTCACATGCCTTCTCTGGTCTGTGTGTAGCTGTGTGAGAGGCAGGTGGTGGATTCTACATGCGTGCAGCTGTGTGGGTTTGGTTGTATCAGACTGGTGCTACTTCATATTAAAGTTATTTAATTTTTCTAAAGTTTTTAAAAGTGATCATTAAATGATGCTTTTAATACCTCAAAGGTTTGTGAATTAAATGAGCATTTTCCTTGTCATCGATGTCAATGATGGTCCAACAGAAAGGAATGGAATATGAAGAGATGCAATGACTTTGGGAAGAAAATTTCTGGCTTTCTCCAGGAGTCAAGAGTGCAGCCATGGAGACCAGCTCTAGACTCCACAGAGATGCAATGTATGAGATTCTATAAATTCAGAACTTGGTGAATGGCTTATTGATGTAGTGGCCTATGGACCCAGCCCTCTGAATGTGACTGGAGCACTTGGTTGTGACTTGTGGTACCTGCCAATATCCACTATATTTTGCTGGGCCTGGAGGAACCTATGGAGTCTTCCAACAGATATCCTAGATGTGCCTTTAATTATATCATAAAACATTATCAAGGCCACCTTGATTGGAGCTCATTTAAATATCAGATACCACCAGTGTTCACCCACACTTTCCAGATTTCACAGTGAGTTATCTAGCCTAGAGAGTGCTTACTCACTATGCTTACCCTAATAGCCATCTCTGTTGAGAGAAGGAAATGGAGATGCTGCCTCTGGGAGACAGTCTTGCTTGAAAGGCCTTTCATGTGCTCGCTCATTCACCCGACTCAGATGGTGTAAACAGAGAAGCTTACTTTCACGGGCACTCTGTAAGCATGATGGGTTCAAAGTAGTCTGTGCAATGCTGGCATAGGATTGCTCCTGAAAGAAGACTGTGCAGCAGGAAGATGATGCTGTGTGTGCGTGTCCAAATCAGGAAAACCTGAGAATGGTTATTTTAAGTGGGTAAAGCAAAACCGAGACCATCGTGGGGTGGGTCCCATCTATATAAAAACACATATTACATAGACAAAAAGAGCCTGTGTTTTAGTGTGCCCAAAACCTAATGGGCTGACTCTAGATGGAGAGATTTGAGGAAACTTTTATGTTTTATTTTTACATACTAACAAAATGGACTTTTCATCCCTGTGGCAAACACTTGAAAGAAACAAATTTAAAGGCGAACACATTGATTTGGCTCCAGTTTCAGGGGGTTTGCTCCCAGGCTGCTGGCCCTGTTGCTTTGAGATGAGATGAGGGAGAGAACCATGGAGTGTGTGGCAGACGAGGCTCAGGGCCACTGAGTTAAGAGTAGGGATGATGGCTTCGTAGTCCGGAGTAGTTATTTTTCTCCTGATTGAAAAATAATACAAGAAGCAACTGGAGGAGGAAGGGCTTGTTCCGTCTCCTGGTTTACACGAAGAGAGTCTGTGTTGGAAATGTTGCAGCAGGATTGGCTATGGCTGTGGTGCTAGGACCATGAAGCTGTTTGTTCACAGCGGGGCAGACAAGACGACCACAGAGAAGGGCTCTGTCCCTAGTTGTTCACTCTAGGATTCTAGCCCATGACAGAGTGCTTGTCACCTCCCAGGCAGGCTCCCACTCAGTTAACCCTCTCCAGGAACACCTACACACACCCACACTCAAAGGGACAGCTCACTAGTGCCCTAGGTGCTGCTTAAACCATCACATTCACAGTCAAGATTAACTGTCATGACGTCATATAACAACGCCACAGTATATAGCCCTGAGGCTATGGTAACCAGGTGGCCCTGTCAGTTTGTTACCACGTTCCACTGACTTTCTAGCCCTCCATGGCCCCTGAGTACCTTCTCCACAGGACTGGGGCCTACAGTCCTTGATGGAGCATTCCCCTGCAGGCAGTTTCATCTTCAGTGTTAACAAACCGCAAAACGAAGTATCTTTTCCTAGATTTTGAAGCCATATTAAGTTCAGAATACCAACTCTTCTTCCAGGGAAGAAGGACAGGGCTACAGTTTTACAGCTATGTAAGGTCTCATCAAAAGACCCACCAGAGTCAAAGAGATTCTAAGATATACTCCCCCCCCCACACCTCCCCCCAAAAAACCCTCAAAGAACAACAAGGCAACCACTCAAAACCATGAGAGTTGGGCCATGGAGTTCAGAGGCTGAGTAGCCAGGTCTCATTCACTCTGTTGTCGCCATCCTGCTCTGGCCAAGAGTTGACCCAAAATTACTAGCCCCACCCCCACCCGTCTTTTCTTTGAAATACACCTTGAAGTTCCCACAGCAATAGAAACCTAGAGAACTGACCTAGCTGCCAGGAGATGCTAGGAACTATAACAGCTCATCAGTGTCATACCAACAAATGTGATTGGTGGTAGAAGCCAGCAAACGGCCCTATTCCTGGTCCTTGTGAGAAGCAGCAACCTATCTCTAGGGGTGACTTTCCATTCTATCTCCATCATCCTCCACTCCTTATTTGGCAAACTTGCTGAGCAATGGCTTGGCATAAGGAGAGGGAGTGCAGCTAACAGCTGGAGCATGCAAGGCAGAGAATACAGTGCTTAGATGAAAGAAGCAAAATTATTCTTCCAATGCTTTCATGCTGCCTGTAGACTCTGGTCCAGGCGCATTAAAGAAAATGAGCCATGGAAAATAAACACAAAGTGCCCTCAGAGAGAGCTGATGCAGATGCTCACTTTTGGCCTTTGGGTAAGGCACCATAAGGTCAGAGTTGGTCCTTTGGACTCAGTGTTCAGATGTGGACGCCAGGGTTCTCAGGCGTATGGAAAGTATTCAGGCCTCAGAGAAGTAATGTTCATCAGTGGCTGTCTCTTCCGGAACCCAGATGTCATAACCAGGCTAGTCTATGTCAGATCTACCGGCACACATGCCATCATTCACCCACACGCCAGACTCAGTGTTTCCCAGAGGGGGTTCCTTAGCTTATTATTATTAGACCGATTTCTGTGGCCATGGTGAGCCCTGTACCACACAGTTACTGTCACTCCTCCTGTTATTGGTAGTAATGATGCCGCTGCAGTAGTGACAGTAAGTAACCCTGCCTCCAGGTGCCCTGACACTTATGTTCCCACAAAAAGCACTCTTTATGAGCTCTCGTACAATTTTCAAAATAGCTAAAAGAAAAACCCTACCCTTTGACTGAATGCAGCTTTCACAGCACAAGACATCAGCCCTTCTGATGACTTGCAAAAGCAATTCCAGAGGTGACAGGATGCCCCACATGCCCAGCCCCTGTCCTTCTGGAGCCTCTGTCCTACATGCACCCATCTACTACAGAATGCTGAAAACTATCCACACAGTACCTTGTACTGCAGACTCATCTTGCCATCACAGCAGGCGAACATAGGCTTCTGGAAGTTGCTTGGCCAAGTGCCGAGCATTAGAGAAGTTTGCCAGGGTTCAGGTTATGTGTTAGAGGAATAAAAGCACCCAGACCCTCTCTGTAGGGTCACTTTGCTTTTGCGCATTTAAGTAGAACTGAAATATACCTAATGGCTTTTGGGGGGCCCCAGACGCTCTCTGCTCATGGCCTTGTTTAAAAGGGATTTTAATATATTTTTTTATATTTTGCATCTATTGTAGAAAGAACAGGCTTCGTTATGGCTTTTTTAAATTTACATATCCATCTGATGTACTTTAACAAACTCACCCCCAACTCCCCATTTTTAAGCAATTTCCAGTGGAATTTATTTGTATGTGTATCTGTGTGTGTGTGTGTGTGTGTGTGTGTGTGTGTGTGTTTACTCTTCTGGATCTTGTAATCCTATCTGTATAGTTATAGAATACAGCCCCGTGCTTCTCCCTGGTGAACCGGGCCCCTCCTCACCCTGGACTCTTGCAGAGCCACTCTCTCAGGCTGTCTGAGTCAGGCAGGTCAGCATCCAGATGCCGTTTCAGGTGTGTAAGGTGGCAAGAAGGTGTCACCACAAGGCTGAAAACACCGTGGACAAAGCACTGTCAGAGTGGCGACCACTGCTGCCCCCCCCCCCCACCTCATCCTCGTCAAACACACTCACGGGGCATTGCTACCTGCACCTGACACCAAGCATTCAACGTTTGCTCTCCACTGAGCCACACACACAAGGTGACTCTCAAGGACAGTGTGGCCCCATTCTCTCAGCTGACATTTCATGGGTCAGCTTCTCCCCACACGGGACTTAAGAGTTCTAAGATGACCCAAATACATCTGACATTTCTACTGTAGGGCATGTTCACGGGATGTGTGTTTATCGTTCTTAGTGATTTATAAAAATGGAAATATATGCATTGCCTTTTTAAATTACTTTATCTCTATTTTTTCCTTTTATCATCTTCAGAATTAATTTGAACACCCAGCCCTGTAGGCAGCTGCCTGTTGTTGTAGCATACATAAACACTTCAACTTCTGCCGGGCCGTAATCATTCTAGGCGAGTGGCATCAAATGAATTATATTATTATTTGGCTGGCTATATTCTCGGCTCACTACATAGTCTAAGTAGAAACAGAAATCCATCTGGAAGCTGCCAGCAGCTGCTTATTCACTCCGCAGCCCTGCGAGCCAACATCCTGCTTCTCTTCATGCAGTAGTGTCTAAGCGCCTGGAGATGTCTCCGTCAGCGGCTGCATCCCCACCCCAAACTCTGACGCAAGACAGCATATTCTCTAGACCCTGTAAATATGATCATGAACTAACAAAATAACCAAAAGTGCAAGACTTCAGGCAGAAACTTTTGTCCTGACATGCGGGCCACAGCCAAGCACCCCTTTCCTTTGTCACAGACATCCCCTTCTCTGTGCGGTGGCCCTGTGCTGTTCCTCTCATCTAAGCAGACAAGAAGCAGGAGAGTGGGTCCTCAGATGACGTGTCAAGTGTCCTGGGAGAACGGAGTCTAGAAGTGGGCAGTCAGGAATTAGCGGGGAAATCTTATCTACAACCAGGTATATAGGTGTATATTGAGACTTCTCTGAAAAGTATACAGTGATACCTGCCCTGGCAGGGACAGCAGATGAGAAAGAGCTCTAAACAGATGACCTTTATCCTCTCAGTGTGCTCAGCTTTGGACCAGGACAGACAGAAGAGATCAAGTTCTGAATCCTCATGCCACCGGTATGGCTTGGCTCCAGCCTACCTACCTTCACGGAGTAACCTTGGGGCAGTCACTTCTCTGAGTCTGTTACTCACATCCTAACTGCAGAGGGCAGTTATGATCTCCTTGTGGTGTTCAGAACTAGGAGTGGGAGGAGCCTGCAACATCCCATCCATGCAGGGAGCTTCCCAGGCTCCCTAGCTCATTGTGTGCCACCCCCCCCCCCCCACCCAGAGCTGTTGACAGCTTTGCCTCCCTCACATTCCCACTGAGAGAGCATGGTGCCCCCCACCCCCCACCCTCCCTCCTGTCCCCCTCCTGAGAACGCTGATGTCACTTTCTTGGAAAGTGCTTCACAGGGGGCCCTGCTGAGCACTGAAGCATTCACATTGATTTTCCACAGATTTATGTTTTAATTAGGGAAGCGAAGACTTTAGCTTTGAGCACCAGCATACATGTCTTCCAGACATTTATTTTAGCTTAAGATGCATGGCCTCACAAATTCCCGAGCTTTTCTTAGTTTACTGCAATTTCAAAATATGTAACGGGTTTCTCTTGCCATGTCTCCTTTCCCTTGGTTTTCAAATATTTCTTTGCTGCTCTGGCGTTCTTGGTGGGCAGTGGGCAGTACATTCTCTCTCTCTCTCTCTCTCTCTCTCTCTCTCTCTCTCTCTCTCTCTCTCTCTCTCTCTCACACACACACACACACACACACACACACACACACACACACACACACACACACACACAACACGGCTCCTACAGGGCAAAGGGTACAATGCTGCCAAGTCCCCACGCTTTAAAGGGAGCCAATAATCTTGTTTCTGTTTAAATGTGAATTCTTCTCATTTTTAAATGTTGGCAAGTAATTAGAATACAGAAGTGAGGCAAACAAGCCCCATCTGCAGGTAGAGGTGGCTGCCAGCCAGCTCAGTTTCATCCTGGCTGCAGAAGGGGAGCTGGTGATCCAAGGAAAGACTCACATGCAGCCCTGAACCACCTCCTGCCAGAGCCATGCTGCAGGCTAGGTTGTCCTGCACCTTGACACACTCTACACCCCAGCAGTACCCCAGGACAGGGAACTGTCCCTCAGAGATCTCAGCATCTGTCCACCTGCATTGTCAGGTGAAGGATGCCTACAATGTCTGTCTGAGATGCCCTGCCGAGTGCAGTATGGCTGGCATTGCCTTCCCATTCACTCATGGGCCACAAGCTCTGCATGCTGCGACCCTCAGTGCTTTCTGGCCTTCTGTGATTCCTTACCTGGGTGAGGGAAGTTTATTCAGAAACCGGGAGAAGTTGGCAGGGAATGAAAGGAAAACTGCTGCTAAGGGAGATCTGCCCTGACACCCCTCCCCCTCCCAGGACTAGGCTTTGGACTGCAGGTACAGCAAACCTAGCTGCACCTTTTTCTGTAGTGTCTAGGGTCCTCCATCCCCACCACCCATCACCTGGCACCTCCTGTCAATGCTGCCATTTTCTAGCTCCTCACTGACCGCCATGCTCCTGCCTCAGCCATAAATGAACATGGTTCATCCTTCCCTGAGGCTCAGACCCTCTTTTTGGGTCAGGCTTGGTTAGGGTACAGAGTCATCAGTAGTCACAGTACCTGCTGCTGGTGCTGCTGCTGCTGCTGCTGCTGCTGCTACTAATCTATTTCCTCACTAGAACTGTCCTCACAAGACCATGGAAGAGAGCTGTTCTCAGAGCTGAGTGAGAACCAGTCTAGTCACCAAGCAAAGTCTCTAGACAGAAGACCAGGGTGATTGCGACTCAGTGGATACATCTTGCGGGACCCAGGTATCGGGAAATAGCAGGGCACATGAGAAACTCATCGTTAGTTGAGCCTAACATTGATCTCCTGTGTCTCTGACAGGAGAGCAACAAGGGCCTGTGGAGCTCATTTGAATGCATCTGCTTCCTTGTTGAGACAGCCCAAAGCTCCTACAGTTGAGTAGGCATCCTATGAGAGGTTTGGCCACAGCTTTGGGATACGAGTGACTTTAGCTTCTAGAAGTTTGCTCACCCATATAAAATAATTCTCGCTAAACTAAAAGCTGCTGCCTGAATGTCCTCCAGCTATTAACGGCATTGACCTGTCTCCAAACTCAAGTATCCAAGCGTGCCAAGCAGAGCAAAATCAGTCTCAGGTCCCAGCAGACAAAGCCGTGCAGGCAGCTCTGCTGGATCTCCCCTGGAGCTGAAGGCGGGCGAGGGAGGAACCCATAAAAAGGCACAGGAGGACGGAGAGCAGTTCCACGTCGCTGAGCTGCAAGCCCAGAGGGGCAGAGGGGCTCAGATATAAATGCTCATGTCACTTTCTTCTCAGTGCCCTGAACAAATGTTTGCCCAGCAGGAAAAATAGGAGGTGGCAGGGCACAGAGCTGCTGCGTAGGTTCCTACATCAGGCTCAGCCAGCTCTGTTCCTGTTACATCCTGCCTAGCCCACTGTCCAACACAGTTTATGCAGCCACAATGCAGGACCATAAGTGAGGCCCACCCTAGCATTCTGATGTCTACCACTGTGTGTCCGGACCATCAGACTATGCTCTTGGAAGCCGTAAAGACCACAGAGATTCAACTTTTCCTATTTTCTTTTTATGCTTTCCCATTTATTTTGAAATGAATCCTAATAGTCTGAGTTAGCTGCATTTGTACCTTTAATTACTCACAAAACAGACATTAGTCACCTACTAGTACCAGATCCAGGGCCAAGGGTTGGGGACAAAGTTGAATAAGATCTATTTCCTGACTGCAGGGAATTCCCAGGCTAGCCATGTTCATGCCTAGTGAGAAGATTTTATAGTTCTGCAGGGGTGTGCTGGTCAGTGACAAAGGGATATGGGATCCAGTCTGAGCCAAGAACTTGGGGGTAGAGGCTTCAAAGATTGACCAGCACTGACTGGAGGTAAGGGAAGATTTCAGGGCTGAGGATACAACTGGACCAGGAAGGGAAAGAAGAGGAGAGGCACGGACTGGACAGAGAGTAGCATCCAGAAGCACAGATTGAAGGGTGGCATCCATCTTTGCGATATATTGTTCCTAATGTTCTTCAAAGTGTTTGCTAAAGAGAAGAAGAAGAAGAAGAAGAAGAAGAAGAAGAAGAAGAAGAAGAAGAAGAAGAAGAAGAAGAAGAAGAAGAAGAGGAGGAGGAGGAGGAGGAGGAGGAGGAGGGAGGAGGAGGAGGACGGGAAGAGGAGGAGGAGAAAGGGAAGGAGGGGAGGAGGAGGAGTGGGAAGAGGAAGAAGAGGAAAGAAAAGAAGGAGGAGGAGGAGGAAAAAGCAGCAGCAGCAGCAGGAGAAGCAGCCACGCCACCGCCACCGCCACCACTGGAGCATGCATTATTGAGATAGGAAATGTTCTGGAGTAAGGTATGTTAACACACACTTATTCCTCCCTCCCTGTATAGGGTTACTCGACCACACACCTGGTATTAGTAGGCATATTAACTGCACACTACATTTTGAGCATGCGTCTAAGGAATGAAGTTTGTATTCTAAACCAAGATGAGAGAGCCTGGCCTTGTAGGAAGTGTATGAGCTGTTTAGGCAGCATAATAGAGAATAGAAGGGTGAGTGAGCATAGCAGTTTCCTGTGGGGGTTGGGGTCCGTGGCCTCCTGTTTTGGCTTCTCTTCTGGACTTCAAAAGCCTTTAAGAATCCATTGAAAGCATCTGTCTGTCTGATGAACTTCACAGACATACAAACTCAAAACTTAACACATACTTGGTGACGTAATAAGCCCAGCCTTGCTTGAGATGCAGCCTAAATCCTGGAAGTAGACGTACTCCCTGCTGGAGATCGTGCGGGACAGAGGAACTCTGCTCGCCCCCTCAGGAGCCACCCTTGCTGTCCTAACCATCATGAAAGACAATACATATAACTAAGAAGAAGATTTGGGAAGGCAATTTGTGCTGCTGTGCTGGAAACTGCTCTGTCTCTGTCTTGTACCAAAGAGAATGAGAATGCAGGTCTCATTTAGCGCCGCTTTAAAGAAGGTTTGCTCTGATATGTACATCCCTTACTGTGATTCAGAAAACCGCACAGTTGTACAAGTAGTCACGCTGTATTTCTATTTAAATGTCACATTTTGATCAGAAATAGCAAGCTACTTACTTAGCCTATGTCCGTCCAGTTGTGAGTCACATACAGACTGGTAAGAAGAGAAAGAGGAAGCACTAACGCCAGAGGCACAGCGGGTAAGGGGGTGGTGTCTGTGGCTCACCAGAGAGCAGCTTGGCCTTTGAAGACCAGAGTGGGGCTCTCGATGGTGGGTAGGAGGTTGTTTTAATGTTAATTTGACTTCCCTTTTCATTTCAACACATAGGGACTATGCCATCCTCAGCATCTATGGTTGTTGTGAGCACTTGTTTTATTTATTTGTTTATTGAAGCTTTACAAGTTCTGGGTATGGAGTTCTGTAGACCACCTGGATGGGAATCCTGCACAAACTCCTGGGCTTCTCCACTCATATTTGTGAGTCCCCTGTGAGAACAGACATGGAGAGAAGTCTGTCCCCTCTATGGCAGCGTTTATGAGGCAACGCCCTGATTTCAGGCCTCAGTTGTGAAGCCTGAGCCTGTCTAAGAAGGGTATTGGTTGAAAAGAGTTAGATGTATACCACTCGGAGTGTTAACATAGTAGTGAGTGGGTTCATTCTGTGTCCTAATGCTGTTCAGCATGCCGTGGCTCTGTCACGCTACCTAGCAGATCTGATCACTCAAGTCTCCAGACAGCGAGTGGTTCTCCACACATCCCTCAAGTCCCTGGCATGATTTACAGCCTCCAGAAACATCTCTATCCAGGACTCACCCTCTACCCAAGGCTGACTCACCCTTTATGGCCAAGTGATCTCTTCGATTGTAATGTCTACCTGTGGTCCTGCCTCTCCCTGGAATGTCTGACCTAAGCTCACTGTCTCAGCAAGCTTTGAAGGCAGCTACTGTGGTGGCCACAGTGACTGGCTGAAGGGGTGAAGGTGAAAGCCTGCCTGAAAGGCGAGTCCAGGGGTCCAGAGATGAACTCTTTGGAGGGGGAGAGGAACTCTTCATCCCCAAATGTTACAGCTCAATAGAAACAGCCACTCTTAGATGATCTTGGGTGAAATAGATGGTATATATTTATTCCATGCGAACAGGGTCTTTATAACCTTTGGGCAGTGGGAAGGGGCTTTAGGGGTGAGTTATCTCCCATTGGTTGGGGCTGGCATGCTGGTGATGCTCGATTCAGCTCTAGGTACCTGCTATGTGACTGACTTCCAGTGACTACCTGGTTGGCAGTCAGGTTTTACTTATTCCAAGGCAGGGAGAGAAAACAGGGAGGGAGCTGTCCCACTCCTGGCTGTCTCAGGATGAGATTTTATATCTCAAGTTTGATATTTCTGGGGCTTGAATAAACTCCACGTTGGCCAGTTTCATCGTGCCAGTTTCTCTGCTGGCATGCTACACGTCCCCCCCCCCTTTTACACACTTCCCAAATGTCTACCCACCATCACCTCAGTGGTATCACCCGAGCTCTGTGCCTACACACAGCACCAAGCACAGTGCTTGGGTATGGCACGAGAACCTGTGTTCAGAGACTTTGCCACTCAAAATTCACACACAGCAGGGACTCCAGAAGGTTCCATGGGCAGCGTTATAGTCTTCACACCCAGGAGAGATGACATTCCAGAAGCCATGGGTCAGCTTTTGTGGTTGGTGAGTCATAAAAAGGTACTACCACCCCAAGTACCTCAGACCAAAGAGCTTGGCCAACAGGCACTGATTTCCTCACAGTTAATCAGTCCAGAAGTCCAAAGTGTAGGAGTGGCTGGGCACTTTCTCTGAGCCTGTGGATGGTGGTGCCTTCTTCCTCTGTCCTCACATGGTTGTTTTATGGGAGTCTGGACCTGATCCCCTCTTCTTATGAGGATTCTAGTTTTTCTAGATCCTGTCTTGTCTGTCATCTCATGTCTACAAATACAGCCTTCTTTCATTTCAATGGCAAGCAGTTGCACAGATTTCTAGACATACACCAGGTGGGAAGACAGAGGAGAATGTTAATTCAGAACATGGCTGTTCTGGCAAGATCTTCTAGGTCTATGTGACCTGGCTAGAATATAACCATGCCTTTAATCCAGGAGACAAAGATCTGAGTTCAAGGCCACCTTGTATAGAGCAAGTATCCGTTAAAGAAAAGCTTAGATCCAGGTGTGATGGTACATGTCTTTAATCCCAAACAAAGGTAAAGTTAGTTTGTAGAAGGAGGCACCCATGTTTGAAACTGATGTCTAATTGAGTGGCAGAAAAGGTGATGAACCAGAGAAGATTTGACAGAATAGGCTATGCAGCTTTTCAGAGAGAGGAATCAATTTTACCAGACAGTAATAGAGAGGTGGATTTCAGAGAGAGAGAGAGAGAGAGAGAGAGAGAGAGAGAGAGAGAGAGAGAGAGAGAGAGAGAGAGAGAGAGAGAGAGCGAGCGCTCAGGTGAGGACAGAACAGGCCAGAAAATGAGAAGAATCAAGAACATTATAGCAGGTTGCTGAGTTAGTTGAGGCTGAGCAGAGCAATTCTGGGCCAAGAGAGAGGCCAGATTAAATAAGTCAGCTGGGAGAAGAGTTTGAGACAGAGCAACTGAGTTGAATGAGCCAGCCCAGAGCTCAGAAGGAACTAGAAAAGGTGAGCTTATTAAGCAGTGTGTCTCGGAGGCTAAAACATTTTAGGCCTAGGTTAGATTGTACAGAGGCAAGAAGCTTCCAGAACTAGGCCTAGGTTAGCAGAGGAGGCAGTAAGATTGAGCCAGGAGAATAAAAGCTTCTTTTACAGGAAGATGACCACCACATGCAGTGTTTACATTTGCTGCTTTGCTCTGGGAAGGGAGTCTCGCTCCTCTCTCTCTCTCTCTCTCTCTCTCTCTCTCTCTCTCTCTCTCTCTCTCTCTCTCTCTTGTGTGTGTGTGGGGGGGGGGAGGCTATGTGCACGCCATGGAGACTCTTATCAGAGAAGGAGGCAGCTTTCCTAGTATCTATATAGTATCTGTCTAGTCTCTTCATCCTTGGGAGAAAAAAATATAAGCAGAACAAAAAGGCTGAGCGTCAAAAAGCAGAAACAGTGGTGAAGTAGGCCACAGGGGATGACTTGAGTCTAGAAGCTGTTTCACTCAACACTCATGGTCTCTCCATCTCAGCAGTGTCCTTCTCCAGTATGGTCTAGCCTGATCTAGATGTTTCTGGGGAGATTAACACAGACCTAAGCAGCTCATCCTCCCTCATACATTTCCACACTGAAACAAGCCTCAGTCTTCCTCTAATGATACTTCCCAGTGCCCTCAGTCTTGTCCTTCAAAATGGCAGAATACTAGTTCAGCCCACTTCCCAGACAGTAGAGGAGACACGTAGCTGACCGCAGGCCCTGCTTGTGCTCGGCAGATCCTTAAAGTCGACATTGAAGTATCACGTCAGGTACCTTTGGCATCTGGAGCCGGGCAAGTTCTCCAGCTTTTCCTCTCTCTGTCCCAGAGGACCTCCATGCCACCTGTCACTCATAATACTTAGGAAGCCTGGGATGGAAAATGAGAAGAAGAGTGAGGCTTCTTTCTTCCCCCGTCTCGGATTAGCTGTATCTCCCATGTGAAGCCGCAGATTCATTGCTGTTTCCTCAGCTTAACGTAGAACAGGAAGGATAACGGTTAGGAGGGAGAAGAATTATCTTCTGCTGTCCTCCCTTGCTGCGTGTGAGCAAGCGAGGGGCTGGAAGGGGGGGGGGCATCTGCTCTAGGGCTTCTCCAGTCTCTTTCACTGTTGTGAGATCAGTTTGCCATTTGTCAAGACCCTCTGCCCCTCGGTTTCCACCTTTGATACAAGCGTGGACGAACGAGGACCACAGCGCATGGTTGCTGTGGGAACCACATGTCTACATGCATAGGTTGGCGCTTTGCATGGACAGCAGGCCCTGCGAGACAGGCAAAAATCAAGGTGGCGCTCGTAAAGGTCTGGCTGGCTCCAGTTTGGTTCCCTCACACTCCCTACATCTGTCTTGTCTCCCCTAATGCAATGGGCTCCTTGAGGGAGAACTGAAACACACTCTTTTTCTTTTCTCCATTTTCTGTCCCGAGTCTCAGAACGGCCCAGCACCAAGCAGGCCATCCTTAAGAGTTGAAAGGAACCAAAATAGTAGCTCTCCTGCTCACAGCTTTAGGATTATACCATATCCACAAACAAATACTTTTTTCTAATGTAGACTTGATGCTGGCTAGGTTCTGTATCCAATGTGGACTGTGTTTATACTAGCCGGGAGCTCGGCAGCTGGCACAAGGCAGAGTGAAGAGGAGGTGCAGGCCCACACTGGCCCTGTGAGCTCACGGCCTGGCCATCAACAGCTAACATCTTTATTAGGTCTTGGTATCTCTAACTGTAATCTTTTTCAGCAGAGTTCTGTTTTCTTTCTTCTGTGGCTAATTGGAAAAGGAGGGATTTAAGGATCTTTCTTATGTCCTCAAGTTAAATGGTAATGAGACCGAATGCTGATGTTTGATAAATAAATCATGGGTAGCAGAATATCCAGGGATTCGGACTGACAGAATAGGATTGGGGAAGAGCATTTAGATCCTGTCTCTGCCGTGAAAAACAAGGAGTGAATGAATAGTCATAGACTTTCCTGTTCTGAGCATGTTGCAAGACGGCCTGGCCCTCCGGAGAAGGGGTTTCATGTCCCGTTTCAGGTTAGGAAGTGGAGCTCTGAAATTGGTGTCGCATGGCCAAGCATCTGCCGGAGCAAGCTTTCTCTTTAAAATGCCTCTTGGCTTTGAAATCTGGAGCCAGAAACAAACAAAAGATTTCTTATAAAAATAGACATTTCACTGTCAGCCCCCTTGCTTTGCTGGTGACTTGGCCCACAGGTGGATAGCGGAGGTGACCTCACCTGCTGGCATGGGCCTCTTAATAGGCTGCATCCCTATAATCAATCATTTTGACAATTTTTTAAAAATGTCATAATGGGTATCCTGTGAGGCTCATTGGCTGCAGATTTTCTAAACTTTTCCCATGGGTACCAATTCTATAACTTCTGCTCAAAAATGTATCATGAATGGGTATGTACAGCTAGGTGAGAACGGTTAAAGTCGATGTTTAAGAAAATGACCACTTCCCCTTGGTGGGGAGGCCTGGTGGCACTCAGAGAAAGAATAGGAAGGCTACCAAGATGAGACTTGATAGGCTGTGACCATATGGTGAAGGAGGAGGTCCCCCTCTGTCACAGACCTAGGGGAGGGGAATAGGGTGAAAGAAGGAGGGAGGGAGGAACAGGGGGAGACAAGCAAGGGGATAAAAATTTAGATGTAATCTGAATAAATTAACAAAAAAGAAAGAAAGGAAATGTCCCCCTCCCTCCTTCTCTACCCTTTCTCCTTTCTTTCCAGAGAACAAGGCTGGTAATGAAGGTCACAGCATCATATATCGTGTCGATATATGTCATGTTAATACTACATGGGCTGCGTCTGTATCCTGTTTGTGCCCACATCCGTGTGTCTGTCCCGCCCACGTGTCTGTCTAAAGCTCAGTGTCTTCATCGCGCTGAACTCTATTCAGGTCCTGTGTGCTGAGAGCTAGAGCCTAAAATTCACAGAAGCTACTTGACTTTAAACAGTCCGTCTTCCTGCCTTCTCCTTAGAGGGACAGCCAGTATGTAACACAGGAAACCAGGGGAAACAATGGTTCCTCAGGCTGTCTTGGGATGTGCCAGCCTGTGAGTGGTGTGTTTACTCTTTACAGGAGGCTGGGGTTCCCCAAGGAGAAAAGACAACCAATATTGGAGAGTCTGTCCACGGCAAGACCAAAAGGAAATGCGCTGTTGTTTGGAAACCACTGGTGCCCTTCTGTGTAGGGCCAAGGGCACAATTCCCAATATGAGAGGAGACCATAGATGTGTAGGTGTCTGGTAGTGAGGTCTAGAACTCCAGGCTATGGCTTCTAGTCTTCACTGTACATCAAAATTCCCCCAGAACTGGTCAAAGCAGACTCGCAGGCTCACCAAGATCTGTTTGTGGGTTCCACTGCCCCATGGAGTAGCTCATCAACTTGAGGTTGATGCTGAAGACTCGGGAGAAACACTCTGAGACCAGTGCCTTCAGGATCAGTCAGCTCAGTCCAGGAATATGTCTGTGTGTCGGTGCACTCGGAAAGATGTGGGAGAGAGTGGTAGCTAGGTGCTCTTACTCTCCTGGTGTTCGTGCTACACCAGCAGTCCTGCTCTCCAGCAGGAGGCGACAGACACTGAGCAGGCACATGACAGAAGGGCTTCTAGGCCTGGCTTGGCCGGCATGTTAACTCCTGGGTGCATCACATACATTATGCCATGCCTCGGAGCAAACCTGGCTATGAAGGAGGAGAAGTTAACCCATTGTCCAGTTGAGTGGCTGCCGATAGTCAGTGAGTGATGGGCCCCAGGTCTCTTAAACCTCAAACTGTCCTCGAGTAGGATGAATGGTGTGGTCTAGAGGAAGCCTGAGGAGCACAGATGTAAAACTCTTAACACATCTCTTACTTTTATTGCTGGATTCTTCTTTACAGAGCTTCAGTGCAGGCAATGCCTTTTCACAAGTGGACATGAGAACTGCAGCCACACTGGGATCTATTTCCATGCAAAGGTCTCTTAGCCTGTGTTTTGTTCTTCAGTGTGAATGGTAGTTCAATCTAAATGTGTATACAGCATGCTCTACATGTGTTGCCATTTCATAGAGAGAACTATAAGATCACTTATTAACATAAATGTATGTTTTATGTGCATAGCTACAGTACAGCTCATAGCTCAGGTGTCCTTTAAGACCAAACTTGTGTTTGTCCTACACTGCAGATCTGTGACCAAACCTAGGAGTAATTCCCATGGCCCTGGCCCTGGCCCTGTTCACATGAAGTGAGCTATATTAGGATGCACATTAAGAAGCATGAGTCTGGGCTCTGCAGATGTTCGGGGCTACTTCCGCCTAATTGAGTGTCTGTGCGGCATGAGTTCATACTGAGGAGAAGCCTCACCTTAGGGATCCATCTTGCAGTCTGTGTAAGGTCTGCGTATACTACAGAGGGAGTTAGGACCATGGGAGCATGGGAAGGTAGGAAGCTTGGCTGCCTCCCACCTTTGAGGAACATTACGCATGCCTGCTCAGTACCATTACCTGTAGTGAAAATGGAGCCTCTGCAGCATGGGGGCTTGCCACACAGCACGTGTGGGTGAGGCCATCATGGAGCCTTGTTTGCCATATCTGGGAGTAGATATGTGTTGCCTGTGAACGTGCCTGCCGACCAAGGCTACAGTGGAAGATTGTTCATTCCCTTGGCCAAAATGCATTGTTTTTGTCAACAGTTGGGAGTTATTTAACCAACAAAAAGACTATACCCCTTTTCTTTTCTTCACCCAAATTTGTCTTCTGTCCCTGTCCCTGTCTTAATCTCATAGTCTTTCTACACCCATTAGTGTCTGCTTATCAGGAGCATAGTTGTCCTGGATTTACGCTGTCTGTTCTTTATTATTGTGTCCTGTTGCACAGCAGGCGGAGCACCTAACAAGGTCCTTTCCCACATAGGGGCTTTCCCTACTTCTCGCCTACATGGCCATATGCCCAGCAGAGCTTGGAGAGTGTTTTCAGGATGGTAAAGCGGAGCATAAGTAGGATAAGTCTCTAAGGCCATCTGTGGGGGAAGCCAGTACAAGTAGAAGGGTAGCCAAGTCTGCATTGCAAACTGAGGAGTCGCCAAGTACCACTTAGACATGAGATGGAGGTGGGAGAGGCAGACATGTGGATGGCTTGCTCTCCGTGGGTGACCCGAAACTCTTCTTGGCCAGGGCATACCCTCCAAACTCCCCACAGCACATGCTCACTATGGCTGGTGTCCTCCTCAGACGGGCTTGTTCAGAGTCTCAAACACTGTGGCCGCTTCCTCTGGAAGACCGACTCTTCCGTGGACCAGTGCTGACTCTACCCGCTTCCTCCGGTGGCCAGGGACCACTCAGACAGCAGCGGCATCTCTCCCTGCTCATTCCCACATTCAGGTTCAGGCCCGCTGAGAATGATCCTCTACTGTATTAGCTGCTGCATCTCCTGGTTGAACCAGTCTCTGCTGTGGCTACACATATGGCTCATAAACATGCCTCCCGTCAGAGGTCAGGGATTGGTGCTTCTAGTAGACCTCTGAGGGTTTCCCATTCTGCCATTATTCATCTTCTCAAAGTCAATTAGCGTCACCTTCTATTAGGAGAACACTAATATGAAGGTTATACCAGATTGTTACAATCACTAGAAAATGCTTGGTTACTTAATTGGCTATTTTGTGTTAGTCTGGGTAATCGAGTAGTTCTGCACTGGACTCTAGCAATGCGTGCATCTTTTTGTCTTATGTTTTTTGTTTGTTTGTTTGTTTGTTTGTTTGTTTGTTTTGAGACAGGGTCTCTCTGTGTAGCCTTGTATGTCCTGGACTTACTTTGTAGACCAGGCTGGCCTTGAACTCACAGAGAGCCATGTGCTTCTGCCTCCCGAATGGAACCTCAGCCCACTAGGACTTTCGCTACCGATAGTTGTTTCTGGAACACCCTTTGTCCTTGGAAACAATCTCGAGTCCCCTCTCCAGGTAATCAAAATTGAGCCCTGACCTTCTAACCAAGGGCAACTACTTTCCAGATAAGATGGCTACCAGCCACCAAAGGTTCTGGATACTAGTAAACCCTTCAGGTTTACCCTAGCTTGGTGACAGATCCAGACCTGTCATCTGTCTGTGGTCCCGAGAAAGCTGTTTCCTGGGCAGAGGGACCCAGCCAAGGTGTTTGTTTTTACCCCTTGGCCTGTACTTATGAGCTGCAGATCCATGAAAAAAGCAGTGTGGGCCCATGGAGAGGGCTGCTCCACGAAGCCTATGTGACATTCACACACAGAGCTTGTCATCGCTGTAGGGCTGACCCCACCTCCCCGCCACCCTGCAGCTCAGAGCTGGGCCTCCCACTCTGCTAAAAGTTCAAAGCTGTGGGGAGACTGGGGTACTCTGTGGGACCTACCAAAGTACTCCTTCCCTATGGCTGGCAGTGGGCTTCCCTTTGAGTTAGAAATGGAAAAATAATCAATTTCTTTCCCTAAAAGGTTTAGTGGCTAGTTTCTATGACTATAAAACCATGAAATGTAGAGAATAGGGTAGCAGAAATGTTCTTAGTGCCTACCTTGCCTGGAATGGCAGGTGCTGCCCTGCTGGGTGACTTACCTCCTGCTGCCCAAGGCACTTGTCTCTACCGTGGAGCCTTATTCACAGGTGACAGACTCTGTGGCAGGAGCTTCCCGAGAGCTTCCTTTTCACTGCCTCTTCTTTGGCACATCCATCCCATGCGTCAGTCACTCGCCTTTGAAAGACGAAGAGAAGCAAAGGGAAGGGTGTGCCACTGGGAAGGACTTCCTCTGCTGAGGTCTCCGCCCCGCTGGGATTCTGCAACATCTTCAGTTCACTTGTTCACCCAACTGACCAGGGATTCCCGGAGTGCTGTCCTCAGTTCTCCTTAGTCACGGTGGCCATTTTACCGTGTATAGTCTTCCCAGATCCTTGAACTACAAAGATGGGGAAACTCAGCCTGGGCCTCGCATGACTTTGCTTTCTGAATAAGGAGGGGTGCCACAAACCACACCTGCAGGGAGTCACCACCTGGGGTAACTCACACATAAGAGCCCTGACTTCCAGGGTGTGTTTACTTTTCCGTGGCCCCAGCATTCTCATCCAGACTACAAAAAGTTTTCAATAACTCCACATCTTTTTTTCAGTCTTCCTTGTGTCCCCAACCTTGCCAAGCAGATCGTCCCCAATAATAGCTTAAAAAAATACTTGCAAATACATTTGTGCAGGGTGTTTCACAGGAGACCTGGACTGCATGCAGGACTGAGGGCAGTCTCTTGGCACTTACCACCACAAAGCACAAAGACCAGACACATGCATGCATGCATGCTTGCTGCAGCTTTGGTGCTTGGACTCAGCCTTACCTTGCTACAGATTAGCTGCACCTGGCCAGAGGTAGCAGCAGCTCTCTCAGAAATATCCTGTCTGCATCCTGAGTTAAATTAAGCTGTTGCTTTAGAAATTCACAAGTTAGTGCAAAAAAAAACCAGAAAACCTCAACATGTGTCAATGAGAGGTGATCTATACAGAGGATATGCTATCCACAGTGCTTTCTGTACCCCGTGGTGGAGACAAGACCTTCTGTCTGTCACCCAACTACAAAGTGTCTCAGATCAAGGAGCTGTGTGAGGGACCTGTGCTTCACTGTTCTGAGTCACTTCTTGAAATAAAAGGCACCCACACACTTGAATTCAGTGAGGCCTCAGGCACCACTCAGCTACTTCAAAAGGTTTTGTTATTATTCACCTGTGTCGCTGTGAAAAAAAAAAAAAAAAAAAACCTGACAAAGGTGGCGTAAGGGGGAGAGCTGTGTTCCGGCCCCGGCTTTATGGAGCTGCATTGCTAGGAGCCCGATGTGAGGCTGAAATTATAGTGATGGAAGCACGTGGAGAGGAGGCTGCTCACCTCCTCGAAGGCAGAAAGCAGAGAGACAGACAGGGACCATAGGCAAGCTACACCCTTCAAAAATATCAAGTGACCTAACTCCTCCAACCAGGATATGCACCCTAATAAGTTCATTCAGCCGAGAACTCACTGAATGATTCATCTGTTGGTGGAGTCAGCACTCTCATATGAAGCCAGCTGGGGAGTAGGACATTGACACATGAGCCTTTTACTGGGGGGTATGGGGTGGGGTAGGTTACCTTGTATCCAAACCACATCATGATCAATAAAATGGTAATAATTGGCTGTTAAAAGAAACAAGGCATAGCTTCTTGCAGGGCACTGGGTTACTAAACTCAAGTTAAATTACAGGAGCTCCAAAATAAAATTCAGAAAGATGCTGTGAGACCGTTTGTGCTATCCTGAACACGTCACAATATCTTGAGCATGATTACAAAAGACAAGAATAGGAGCTGTTATACTGACCAGATAAAATAATACTAAACAATTGCTCATTAGAAGTAGACTTAAATGTAGATTGCAGGTACAGTAGTTGCTAGCACTACACACCTGCTGCAGAGCCTCCACAGAAACTTCACGAAGACCAGCAAGGTAGGGGAGCAGGGCCAGAACAAGCCACCACAGGAAAGTGTGCAAACCATCAGTGCACTCTGGTTACCACTGTGCTTTAACATGAGGCTCTGTTGTTTGCCCATCAGACTGGCAAACAGTCTGAGCAGCCAAGGTTAGCAAAGTTCAGGAAGTGAGCTGCTTCGTGGTAAAGGTTTATACATAAAATCTGTCTGTGGGTCAGCTTGGCAATTAAAAATGAGCATAAACTGGTTTTTAGAAGTGTAAAGTGGGACCGCCTGATAGACGTGTGCCTTGTGTGGTCCTGCCATAAGCATAACATGTGAGAATGCACTGCCGTCCTGTGCACTAAGAAATTGATGGGATAGCCGAGGCTTTTCTGGCAAGAATTCTGGAAAAACAGCCCCTACTGTACCTACCTCACAGAAACAGAGAACTGACCAAGGGAGAGTCACCAACAATGTCACACAGGGAGGGGTGTGGACAATCTGAGAAGGCTCTGGCTTTCTTAATTTTGAGGACTCACTCAGGAAGCCTAAGGCCAGATCTGGATCTATTGGCCCAACTGTTTGCTTCCTGGACACTCACAGAACAGGTCTCCCCTCAAGGTCACTCAAATACCACCCATGTTTGCAGTGTAGGGTCCTATTAACTCCATGAGGACAAGAAACATGGAGCAAATTCCCGGTCAGAGGACCACCAGTAGCTGCAAGCAGACATCTTCTGGCCGGGCAAACTAATAAATCTATTGATTGTTCACGGGGCGCGCGCGGAGCTGTCGCTGCAAATGCCCTTGACAGCAGGTTCTGCTGACTAGAAGGTCATTTCGCTTCCTTCTGTCCTCCTGGAGTACAATATGTTCACGAGGACAATCCCATACACCTGCTAGTGACACAGTGACTGCATCTGCCACTAATGTGAAACGGAGCTGGGAGTGTGAAGAGGTTTTCATTACTTGTGGTCCATTCAGATTTTAGAGAAGAATAGTTTCTTATTTGAGCATCAATTAAGGACAGATCAGACAAACAAGGAACTCTAGAAGAGAAATCACTGCATCAGCACTCCTTGTCTGTGTAACAGGGCCCTTTGCTGTTGCGACCACAGGAGCTGTCTCTGTTAAGAACTATGCTGGCCTCCGACAGGACTTTCTAAGGCTGCTCTTCTATGTGATGGGGAAAGAGCCTTGTGAATGAATTGTGCCTGCACCATGGGCAGAACCCCGCCTTTGAGACCCTGTTGCCTCCCAGCTACCCACCGGCACCTAACTGTGTACACACCGATTCCTCTGAGCCAGTGAGATATAACCAGGGGCATCAGTCACCCTTACATTATGATGTTTAGAAACTCAGCCAATTTGCAGGCATGTATTCTTGGAAATTAAAGATATTGGTCCCAGAAATTTTGCAAGGGAGAGTTGGAAGAAAGTAGGAAAAAAAGCGGAGAAGAGAAAAAGAGTAAACAATGACTTTTCATAAGCTCCAGCTTATGATGCTGCAAAGAGTATTAGGAAGTGACACAAAGAATTTACCTCTTTAAATTCTAGAAAAATCCATAGACCTGACTTAATAGGGCCTTCCACATTGCAAGGCACAGCAGGGACCATAGAGGAGCAGTGTGAGGTAGAAATACTCAGCCTTAGTGCTTCACTGGAGGTCTGGAGTGCAGCCTCACCACATCCATTAACCTTGCAGTATCACTGGGTTTGTGTAAAAGCATACCTATGCCAAATAGGCCAAAGATGAAAGTTTCCATTTAAAATGAGAATGGAGCAAATATGAAGGGAGTGGGTACAGCTGAACATAGGCAGTGGCCACGGCATCAAGTGAACTTGAATGAATCGTACAGTGTCCATTAGAAAATTGCTGGGATGCCTCAGTTGAGGGAACAGAGTTTCAACCCTGGACATCAAGAAAGTTCCAGAGATAGACAGTGGTGACAGATGTCCTTGTGCCACTGGACTTTGTGCTTAGAGACAGCTATGATGGCAAGTGTTGCATTCTGTGTGGGGTTTTTATTTATTTATTTATTTATTTGGTTTTTCAAGACAGGGTTTCTTTGTGTAGCCTTGACTGTCCTGGACTCACTTTGTAGACCAGGCTGGCCTTGAACTCACAGCGATCCACCTGCCTTTGCCTCCTGAGTGCTGGGATTAAAGGCGTGCACCACCACCACCCGGCCTCTGTGTGGGGTTTTTATAAGTGTGGTTTTTTAATAAATGCCTTGAAATTATAATTACATAGTTTCCTCATTCCCTCCCTCCAACTTTTCATATGCCCCTTGCTCTCTCTCAAATTTGTAGCCCCTTTTTCTTTAATTGCTGGTAAATACAACCTGCCTTGTCCATATAATGTTACCTATATGTATATGATCTTAGGGCCGACCATTCGGTGTTGGATAACTAGCTCAGGTCTCTTCCCTAGGGAAGGTGATTTCTCCTATTCTCAGCATTCCCCGGTTGCCTGTAGTTCTTTGTCTCGAGTTGAGGCCCTGGGACCTTTCCCTCTTCCATGTTAGCTTGTCCACTGGTGTTGTTGCACAAAATATGAGGATGTGAGGAATAAACAGAGCCAAGTCTTGGCCCCGTGGAAGTGATTCATGATGACGGAGTCAAGATGGGGAGAGGAATGAGGAGTGGTACCCCATGGCATTGGGCAGCTGTGTGGAGCCCAGCTCTCACTGCAGTGGGAAGGGAAGCGGAGTAGAGTGGTGGGGGAAGCACTCTGTGTCCTTGTACTTAGAATGTCAGCAACATCACAGTGAGATTCAGGACCAAATCAAAGCTCTGATGCTCTGATGCACTCACAAGATGAGTCTAGAGTGCACCAGGCTTGGATTGTGAGGAGATAGGGGACCCACACAGGACATACATGCAGTTCATGGAGTATGTTAGTGTGCTTGCTTGCCAAGAGGGAACTCGCTCCATGCACTGAGAGTAGAGCCAGAAGCAGGGAAAGGGGTCTGGAGAGCAGTGTTGACCTAAAGAGAAGCAGAAAAGTGGGTATAAGTCCTCTTGTGATGCAAGCTAAAGGCATGTGAATACATCTGGCTTCTTCATGACCCAGGTACTAGAACATATGTATAGGGACAGGAAGTCATTAGACAAGAAAGAAGATGACCCACTCAGCAGGAGAAGAATTCAGAGAGGTGGCTTCTCCTTAACAGGAAGGGACAAAGGATGGGACCAGTGACTGTCAGTGCAAAGTCTTTGGAACTCAGAAGGACCAAAGAAAAAGGTAAATACTTAGAATGAGCCAAGGAGGGACACTTAGCAGGGACACATAGGACAGAAGAGCTAGCTGTTGGGAGAGAAGCTGTGAACACAAGTCCGGATGGTACCAATCTGCACATCTTGTGATTTCCATCCCCTTGGCTCAGCATCCTGAGTAGGAAGTGCTGAACGACTAGCGTTTCCTGACCTCAGAGTTTGCAGAATGAAGGGAACAGAAAGACAAGAACTGCTTATCCATCAAATATTCTTTATCTTTGTCCTTCCTTCGGTGACATTTGAGCAATATGAGGCTCTGTGGTCACAGCAAGATCCGATGCAAGAGCTCTCTGGGAGCACGGGCACAGAGCCACCTGCAGTGGACTCCTGTTATGTAACTGCTAAGGGATCAGCTTTCTCAGTTCCCCAGAGATGGGGCCAGGAGCACAACGAGCTGGGCTCAGGCACCCCGTGAAAAGGGCACTGGGGAAATGCTCACAAATGCACAGCAACAACTGTAGAGTTCTAGCATGCACCATGGTGGAGTCAAGATGGTTTTTGTCTGAAAGTTCCAAAGCAGGAGTCAGCAGGCCAACACTTCACCTCATAAACTGAGCCTACAACCCTCTTGTGGAGTATCTGGCTTACGGGGGAGTGGGGGTGGGAGGGGAGGTCATAAACGGATTGGCCTGCTGTGTGGCCTATCAAGATACAAGACAACTTAATCTGGAATGATCTTGGCCCAAAGTGACAATGTCAGTGGGAGCATTTTTACCTCCTGGGGCCTCTGCCATGGACAGACATAGCAGACATGTATGTGGCCTACAGTTTGTGGGCAGGTATTTCCCTCTACATGTCTTTAAAACTTAATTTATTAAAATAACACTGTTTGCCCCTGCTGTCTATCTCCTTTCTTCAGAGTTAATGAATCTGTTTTCATGGAGGCTCAAGGTGACACAGCCGGCCAAGTATCAGGGTTGGGCTTAGGTGTACCCCTCCCCTTTCCTTCTCCTTCCAGACCTCAGCATCCTGCACTGCACTGAAATTAGAGCAGTGGCTTCTCTGAGCTGTGTGCCCAGGTGGCAAAGGCAGGCTGCTGTCCCAGTGGGAGCACTTCACTTACAGGAAGACTGTAGTTCCAGTGCCTTCGTTTATGGCAGAACTGCTCAAGGATTACAGTGGGCAGGGCCATTCTTATTTGGCCGAGGCTCTGCCTCAGAACATCGTCAGTAGACTTAAGCAAATCACCTTCACAAAACCATAACATAATTCTATTAGCCAAAGACAAAGCCCATGATGAGTACTGCACGTGAGAGAGGAAGTGATTTGTGGACAATAGTTAGGACTCATAAAATGAGTAGGTGTGTGGCCCAGGAACCAGAAGGAAGTAACCATGGGTGGGGGTAGGGCAGCTGGAGGGGATGCAGATGACCAGTTGCTGTGAGCTGGGGTTAATTGAAGCAGGTACCTCAAGAAATGAGTTACGCTATGAAGAGAAGAAGGACACCTTATGAGTAGGATTCATTTCCCTGAGGCAGGGAGTTGCCAGGCCTTTGTTTCGAGGGCTAACACTCTGAGGCTCGGGGTTGGACATCAGGATGTGGTAAAGATCTCTGAGTAGGGACGGAGGTATTCATGGCTGCAGAATGCACTCTGGAGATGGGCAGGCCAGCCCCAGAAGGTTTCATCACCCGCTGGCTGTGCTGCATGACTCACCTTGGTAATACGGTTTGTGCGTGAATAGGGACAAGATGGGGTGTTAAAGACAGTGAAACATGGGAGCAAATGGGGAAAACAAACGTGACCCTTTCTTTTCTGAGCTTGAGATTCCCCCTGTGAGGATATGATTGAACAAAAGCAAATGCCTGCAGTTGCCACTAATAGACTGATTTTGTTTGTTTGTTTGATTTTTTTTTTACATATTTTCTTTGATTACAATTGTAAGATTGTGACCTTACCTGTTGAGGAAAGTAGAGACCTATGAGAGCAGAAAGGTGGTGCCAAGAATGGCCGCACACAGGCCACTCTGAACAGCACCACCACGCTCGTACCATCTGTTGCACGGTGGCCTGGCAAAAGCAAAACTCATGAATTCATGGATGGCTCTGGGGATATATTTTCTGTTTCTGATATAACTCTGGTATTTTTTAAAATAAATTTCATTGTCTATGTTAGAGGGCCGCAAAGTGATCAAATGAGATAGAGATACGTAGTAAAAAAGGCCACCATGGAGAAGTCAGCTAGCTTATCATCTCGTCACAGTTACTTTGTGTGAGAAAAGTAGCTGAGGTCCATTTAGTTAACAGCCCCTTTCACAGGGCACCATTCTTTCCTGTGGTCCCTCATGCTACACCCCAGCTCTCCAGCTTGTCAACCCTGCAAGGCTCTGCTTTGACCCCTCTGCCCCACTCCCGCACCCGACACGAGGTCAATGCTTCGTTCTCTGTGCCTTTGATCTCCTTTTCCCTTGAATTCTCCTGTATTGTTCAGGTCACACCGGCTGGCCTTCTATGCCTGGCTCCTTTCACTCGGTCCATCTGCGTGGTTGCAAATGGCAGGACTCTTCCCCTCTCCGAAGACTAGGTGGCGTCCCCCTGTGTAGTATGTCTCCCTGTGTAGCCACAGAGATGTTACAGTAGTGACCGTGAGCGCACAGGCGCCTTCAGAGGTGGTGACCCTTGGATCAACACTCAGAAGTAGGTTCTGTTTTTTTATTTCCTTAGGGGTGTTGATGCTGGCTTCATAATGGCTGTACCGATTGTCACTGCCAGTGGCGCATGGACCTCCTTTCTGAACATTCTTACATGCATCAGCACTGAGTACCCAAATAGTCCACTGTCCAGGGAACTATTTACCTCCAAGGGAGGAGGATAATCTCTTTCCCGGGATTAGAGGGGATTCCAGTTTCTTAAACCAGAGGGATTAGAGAGCATCCCTGACTCCACGCTTGAGTCCTCTGTTCTCCTCTGTGGAGGTGAAAGAGTAACAACTGTCAATTAGGTTGGGGCACAAGTGTACAATGGGTATCCCTTCTCTTGGATCCTCATCAAAGACTCCTTTTCTCCCAGAAGCCTTTAGCACTCCAGAGATTCCAGGATCCAGTCAGCCTCCTGTTACCACAGAGTCTAAGCCTCCCGCCACAGTCTCCAGTGTCACAGGGCCCCTTTACTTGTTGAGCCCATGAGCCACCTTTCAGGACGGAGCTGAGCGAAAGCAAATAGACTTTGTCCGCAGTTGTTTCAAATAGACTGGTTATTTTCATTTTAGCTGTGAATTTTAATTGTGACCTTACATGCTGCC
This sequence comes from Acomys russatus, assembly GCF_903995435.1. NCBI lineage: Eukaryota > Metazoa > Chordata > Mammalia > Rodentia > Muridae > Acomys > Acomys russatus. The sequence continues at coordinate 8,709,010 of NC_067163.1, forward strand.
GGAACCAACTGGGCGTCAAACTGTCCTGCTAATGAACTGGACTTGTTCTTTGTCTCTAGAGAGTCACGAGCCCTTGGTCAGCACTTCTCCACTTAAGCAAACGCACCGACTTGAGCTAGATAATTGTGCGGCACAGGCTGCACTCCCAGTGCTCTTTCTTGTGGATAATTGCAGTTTGGTGCTACTAGGCATCTGTGGTATGACTTTGACAAAGTGCGTATCTGTATGTGTATGCACTTGTCATGTGTGTTCTTGTTAGATGGGATTTCCCTCCTCCCAACTCTTCTCCCCAAACACAGAAAGATTGGCTTTGTTATATGCATAAAGCAAAGGCTCTGGGAAGGTCTCGGTGTTGGCCAGCTTGTGCACACTGGAAATGTTGACTCAGATGCCTCCGTTGCCCCTGTCTTCTTCCTGTCTTCAGATGCTTCTGTCCAGTGCTTATCTGCAGGGCGATTCTGCAGTCCTGAGCAAGCAGCATAAAGGCAAGAAGTAAGCACCTCTCTTCTTGCAGTGACGTGTAGCCAAGGCATTATTAGTGGTTCTGTAGATGTTGCATAGTGGCAGAGCACTTTGCTGGTGTGGGAGGTCCGCTGGCCCTGATCCTCAGCATGCAGAAACAAACAAACAGACGAAAACCCACTACACCTCCTAAGTGGAAAGGACTGATAGTGGACATTTGTGTTTCACCAGCAACGGCACCCCCGTGGCTCATCTCTACGATTACTCACCTAGAATCCTTTCATGTTTTGCTTAGTTTTATTCGGTGAATTTCCTCAAACTGTTGTCCTTCCTGGAGCTTTCTTGTGGGACTCTATAGCAGTTAATTTTTATTGATCTGTCCTAAATTATCTGCCCTGAAAATACCTTTTTAGTTTTAGTGAGATGTAAAAACAGGTGTTCAAGATATTTTAATAGTTTTTTTCCTTACAACTCCATAGTTTTATATGGTACTTTGCCAAAGCATATTTGCTACACCAATATTTCTCTGACCTCTCTTTACTGAACTTCAGTGTATGAAAGGCTCTCTGAGAAGTGGTGACAGTGGCTCAGCCAGTATGCTGCTTGCCACACAAGGGCAGGGGCCCGAGTTCCATCTCCAGCACCCATATGACAAAGCTAGGTCTTGTGTTGCACTTGTACTCCCAGGGCCAGACTGCATGTTTTCTGGCTTTCAGTGCCTTGTCAGCTGCTGGTGCTTTGTCTAGACCTTTCTCCAAACAGGGATGCGTCCCTCTACTTCCAGATCAAGTATTCCTTCTCTGTGGGAGGCTCCTGTCCTCTATGAACAGGAGCCTCACCATCTTTAAGCTCTCAGCCTCTGTGTGTGGGTTCCAAGAATCACAGCATGACACCCATTTCCTGTCTACTTTCATTGTGCACTGAGGTCCTTCTGGAATCTTCCTCACTCCTACAACCCCTTAGCCCAGTTCAGTCCTTCACTGTGCACTCCTTGTCCATACATATTTTAGTGGATTGAGTAAATAAGAAATAAAGCACAGGATAGGAAATGAACAGAAGCATAGATGGGCGGATACGCATAAGAACAGATGAAGAAGTGAGTGACTGCTGTGATAAGTACATCTTACCAGAGAAAAGAAACTGGAGTTGAGATGCTGAAGAGGCAAAAAAACAGATTTTCACAGATGACTCAAATGAAGGACAAGCAGGTTTTATCCCACTTCTCAAAAACTATTGACTATTTCGCATTAAATCAGACGAGTTGTTCTGGAAACCTTAAAAATACTTTGCCACACACACACATACAAAAATATTGCCTTCAAATCAGGAAGGACAAAGTAGTTGGAATCATTTTTCATGGATAAAAGAGACCGAAAGGAACCAAACACCCAGTGATTCACCATTGGAGTAAGAAATGCTATTGAGTCAGAAGGGTACCACAAGTCCCAGATCTGTAGTTCCCCTGAATACAGTGACAGGATGGTGGGGAAAGATTGTGAAATCGTCATGAAACTATAGAAAGTGGACAGTGTTAAACCACTTGTGTGCATATGGGCAGATGTGTGTTGGTCCTCAGAAATGTTACAGTGTGAAAAATATTTGTAGATACATTTGGCAGATGTATGGCAGTCCTCACAAAGGATTCAATGTGAGAACCAGTTGTAGACATATGGCATCAACTGTGTGCATATGCTCACTGAATGATAGGCCCCTGCAGACATACAGTGTCAACTATGTGCTAATTGGATGATAGGCCCCTGTGTGTCCCATTTTCCACAAAAAGAAACTTGAAGTCATTACAATCCATTCCCCAAAGACACGTAATCAGAAGGATCCGACGATTCCAAACTGGTGAATTTGGTGTGGTGTATCTGAAAACAGCAATTGTCTTATTCTTCCATGTAAGGAGATATTTGTTTGGGATTCTAGAGTCAGGAGTGGTCAGTCAAGCAGACGTAAAATGGTCAGAGATGGAGTAAAATGTCTAATGAGAGAAATGGTAGATCGTGGCTTTTGTCAAGGATTGAAAAGTCATTTCTCCCAAGCATTCAACTAAAGGCTAGAATTTTTTCAGTGGTCAATCCAGTGAGTGGACACCAAAGCTAGAGGGTTCAGGTCCATTGAGATACACTTCAAGGTAAGCCTGCAGTTTAGATGGTAAGGTCAGGGTCAGCCAAGTGCAATGGAGCCTGCCAAGGTTGGTGACAAGAAGTCTGAGGAATGCTTGATGCGGGTCAGGAGAGTGTCAGCATGGAGGCAAGAAGGTGACTGCTAAACTGTGCCCTGTCAACTGTCTTCTCAGGACTCTCATTGCCCACTCAAGTCTCAGCAGCTTTTGTCCTCAGCAGACCTTGACTTAAAAGTGTCACATAGCCTGTTCAGTGAGGTCTAAGTGTCATGATAACTGTATTCTGTTTCTGGCTGTGGAATGAATGAGTGTGTGTGTGTGTGTGTGTGTGTGTGTGTGTGTGTGTGCGCGTGTGCGTGTGCGTGTGCGTGTGTGTGTCTATGAGTATTTGAGTGGTTTTTTTTTTTTATGGTTATATTTTGGTTGTTTGTTTTTGGTTGTTTGTTTTGCTTCCCTGCCCCCGCCCCCGGTAGGGTAAGGAAGGCACATGGTACACCCATGCATCTCCTAGCCCTTCGTCTTGTATGTTCAGCAATCAAGAGACTGCCCAGCCCCATTGTTTGGATTTTCATGGAGACCTCAAAAACGTGATCAATTGACTCCTGAAAGTCAGTTGAACCAATAACCCCCTGGCCTCTCTGTAGGGCAGTGGGGTGCCTGGCTGTTCCCTTGGAGCTCATCTCTCCCATTCCTTGTCTCCCCATCAGTGGTGGCGTAGGAGGACCCACCCACCACATGCAGCCAAAGAGACTTTATGACAGCACAGGATGCTCCTTTTACTCCTGTAACTGTTTCCACTTAGAAAGTTATGAGAGATCTGTCCAGAAGCAGAGATGAAGATGGGATATATTTTCTGTTATGCTGCAGGATCATTGGTGTTTTCATTAAATATACATGAACAAAATCTTTCTGGCAACCTCCTTCCTTGCTTTTCTAGGTCCTCTTGCGTATCTTTCTTTATTGATTCATGTCATCATTCAGAAATTTCTGAGAAAATCATAGTGCATACTAAGTGGTCCTCATTTAGCACTGGGTCAGAGCCAAAACTCTCTCATTCCCACTGGTCTTTACTGTGATGTTTTTTCTACCAAAACACCCTTCACTCAACTAGACCTCGTCTGCCATTTCTCAAAAGCACCCCACTCCCAGCTGTTTCAGCTTTGCCATCTTACTAACTCTCCTTCCTGATTCCATCTTGATTGGTACTCCATGATCAACCATGTCCACACCTGTCAGTGCCATCCCCAGCTTGCTCAGCCCCATGCGGCCTTTCCATCATCTAGACGTCCATGGCTTGGCATGGATCTTTTCTAGCTTGCCTTTGGACATTTGAGCATCTATTTCAAGGCTGCACTGAATATCAGCTTCCAACAGAGAAGGGCCCTTTTCTTTAGGTTGTAGATGAAAGTTGTGCTGTGGACTTTTCAATTCACAACAGATAAACCACAAGTCACTCCAAGAACTGCTAAGCCGAAGGTGACGGAATAATTTGTTAAAACATGCACCTCAGATATTCGAATTTCCTGGTTCAGAAGCAAGAATTCTAGTCAGGTCCCTAGAAGCTACCTTTGTTATCTTTGGTCCTGTGCGCAAACAGCTGCTGTCATTTCCAAGCAGAGCCTACCACTCACTCTTCATTACCCCACGCTCCTTTTAACCGGAAAGTGTGCACACATGTCGTGTTTACACACATCACAGTCTTCTGTACTTTGAGTCAAGTTTCGACTGCGACCCATCAATTATCATCAAGTTCTCAGGGCTCCAGAATAATAACATTGCCACAGGTCACACATCATTAGTAACTAGGCCAACAAAATACATCAATGCCTTTAGAGTAGGTAGGCCAAAAAAATTTGGAAATATAGGACCAGTCTAATGCTATTAACTTGGTCTTAACTATAATCCCACAATATTCCATGGTGGTGACAGGGTGTGTGTGTGTGTGTGTGTGTGTGTGTGTGTGTGTGTGTGTGTGTAGGACCAGTTATTTTGTTTAAAGTTGAGAAATTGTGACAATTATATTTCTGTATACAAAAAAATAAAAAACCAAATGAGAAACTTTTAGTGTTCAAGAAGCAAGCATGTATGTTTAGTACAAAAAGGAACTAATTATCCCCATAGACACTGACTTCCCTGTGTCAGCACAGTTGCTGGGTCAAAGATACTCCCCAGCCAAATGGTCCTCAGGGCATCCTGCACGTTGTCTGGGGCTGTTACCCCACTTTCCAGGCAGTTCTGCTCAGCCTCCATGGAGCCTCGTATTATCAGCCATGGGTGGGACAGACACTAAGGCTGCAGGACAAGGATTTCCTCCTGCCGAGTCTAACAACCCAGTCTCTGTCATCCCGAAGACACAGCACTGACGTCTGCCACTGCCGAGGCTCTAATCTCCTCACTACTTGAAGGCATGCTTTGTGAGTGTGACACCTGAGACCGGCACAGTAGCACCAAGAAACCTCACACGGCCCATTGAGAATGAGTGGCACAGTGTTCTTGGGGAATACTGAGAAAGCAAGCACCTCACTCATACTTTGGTAACCAGTGTCATTGTGCATATTCAGTTCCTAGAGACAAAAGACTGAGCAAAGGAGTGAGGTAAAGGAAGTGGAATGTGGTGGTTATTAATAGCACACCTGGGTCCATGCCAAGATGGCTCTGCCACCTCCACCAGCAGTGGCATGTGTCCTTCCTGCCCAGCATACCTGTACACAGTGTGCCCAGTAAGCAATCAGGGAGCACAGGGGAGCTGAGGAGTGACCAGCAGGGATGCAGGGAGGTGTGGCCTCTCGTCACAGGGACTCCACACCGGGGGCATGGTGGTTCCCACTGTGATCTCAAACTACTGAGGGTTGGAGTCCTGTTGTCTTTAAGTTAAGTGCCTACTTGGCTGGAGTTTAATGGTGTAGGGTTTGGACTGTGTGCATTCAGAGCAGGACTGAGAAAGCTGAGTGTGGCAGGTTCCTGCTGCCCGGGGGCATGCAGAGGAGAAGTGATGATGGGGCTTTTCCACCTACCAACTGTTCACCTGCCAACTGTTTTCCAGATTATGGGCAAGGTATCCAGGCTGTATTCAGTCTCCACTCTTATCATGATGATTGTGAGGGGAATTTGAAGAAGGTTTTGATTCCTTCTCAAGTCTCTGATGGGATTGAAGACCAGATAGTTTAGTCTTACAGTTAAGCTTAGTTGATTAGGATTTAAGATGTTTTTAGGTCTAGATAGATGTTTTAAGTTAATAGAGATGAGATATGATAAATATTGATTTTCATTCAGAATTTTAGACACACCATGAAAGGAAAGATGTTTTCTTCAAGGTTGCCAAATCACTATGAATGTAACATTTATATAATTCCTGATTCTTTTGTGGTTCTTCCTGCTGTATATTTATTTTGTTTATGTATAATAATATTAATGCATATGTTAAAAATGAATATAATTTTTTAAATGTACAAAAAAAGAAGGTTTTGAGAAGTGAGCTCATGGAGGGTGCCAGATCTCAGATGAAGCTCCTCTGTGAAATGTGCTCCCCTACCTGAACTGATGGTTTGCTACTAGTAACTATAGATCTTGGGTTCCAGGAGGCCTGGGGTTCCGGGAGGCCATGGGTTCCAGGAGGCCCACTGGTGTCTGTGTGAGGACATGTAAGGTTGATGGCCACAGAATTACAACTCTCTGGAGGAAGTAAGGCCCACCGTAAGAGAGAAGAAAATATGGTACTCAGAGTCTCAGGAATCTATGAGATCATGAACATGTCCCAGAAGATAAAGTGTCTCCTCTAAACAAGCCCCTCCTTAGAGATGTGACATCGAATTTTTACATGGAAAGAAACATTCACGAAAGTTTAGGGAGCATCTGTGTGCCTCACTCAGTCTGCAGTGGCACATGCACGGTGTTTTGTGCTGAATATCTGGAACAGGTTGCATACATTAAATAAATTCTAATTTATTCTTCTTAGCTCTCCCAAGAGCACAGGCTAAGGATAAGTCATAGGTAATTTGTGGGGTGTGGTCCAGCTCCCTCCCCTTATGAGAACTCCCTGATGTCCATGTATGGGATGCCATCTGCATGCCGTTCTGGGCTTGTCTCATTAGTAAGTCTGCTGCAGGAGCTGATAAGGCCACCTTGCTTTTTCAGCAGCCCTCACCAGTTCTCACAGGCCTTAGCTACAGCATTCTCTCTGCAGAACTCCAACTTTCCCGATTGAAACATTTCTTTTAGCTTTCTTAGTCTCCGTCAAGAAAAAAGAAAGTCCTATTTGTTTTCTATTCCTCTTTGTGTGAATATTACCCATGTACCTGGATATTTCAACACCTGCAGTCTTGGTTCCTTGATTTAAAATATCTTCCACACAGTGGAGCCCATCTTCAACACCCTCTCCTCCTCTGGCAATGCTTCTAGAGATCTTATTCCCAGGTAGAGAGTAAGAAGTTGAAAGAACCAGAGGTATATAGGTCAAATCACCGCAGACATGCAGTCGGTTTCTCGTTATCTTCAGGGGGCAAAGCCAAGCAGGGAGAGTCTCTGGGACAAAGGGGTTCCGGAAGTACATGGAATAGGACACAGGCCTCCATGCGCACTCCCATCTCTCTCTTGCTTCCCCCTCCTAAGTTTAGTGAGGAGCTCCCTCAGGACATACACATTCATAACACAGTCATACACATGGCTTTAATCACCAAGGTAACCAAGCGAGCAGAAGCCCATGGTGGGGACTCCATGTACATGTTAGAGTTTGTCCGGGAGTAGTTTATTTTTGTCATAAATGAATGTGAGCAGGGCTTATAAGCACAGGTTAGCCTTTGTTCTACCCTTCCATGCTGCCAGTCTCCCTTAGTTCCTAGACACAGCTTGTCTGAATAAGGGAGGCCTGGAAATTCAGGGCGATCTTACCACTCTCTCCAAGCCCCACCCCATTTCCCACTCAAGAAGGAATGAGGAAGCTCTGTCTTCCACCATTTCTGGCTTGCTGGTGTCTGGCCTGAGTTGGCCATGCTGCCCGAGCTGGGTAGGTGCCAGTGCTTGCAATACCGATGACGTCATGTTATATCCTCGAAGTGCTGCCCTGAGCTGTTCAGAAAGCTCAGCCCCGAGAGAGACTGCTCATGATTCTGGGTAGCTGAGATTAGCAAGGCCTGCTCTCCCCTTGTCCCTTGTCAGGTGCTCAGGACAATTCAGTTCATAGTAGCTATGGATCCTGCCAGCAAGCATCCACGAAATGCTCAGAAGGTTGGAGTGGTGCAGGCAACAGGAGTAGCTAGCGACTGAGGAAGTCATGTAGACTAACCTCTCTCAAAGTGACTCCCATGTCCACATACTCAGTCCTCGGGGAGCAATGTTAGCAAAGCACAAATACAGTGGGTCAAAAAGAATACAAATGACCAAGCAGCACAGAACGCCTTCCCACGACCAACTCACTCACACAGCCTGAATGAATTTAGCAGAAACAGCAGCTGAATGATCCCAAGCTCATCCCGAGAGGACAGTTGTACAGAAGATTGGGAAAACACTGACAGATGTAATATGATAAGTGTGTACTATCAAACAGAGAGTGAAAGACAGAGTATATTTACGGATAGAAATGTGCCTTGTCAGAGGTGAGTTCATGACTTCTCTTTGCTATGGCTATGGTGAAGGTAGTTGATGGTCCCTGTTTGCTAAGCATTTAGTGAGAAGTTAGTTGGAAGATTCTGGTTTGTAGGGCCCCAATAGTTGGTTGTATAGATGCTTCAGGTTAGTAAAATCCTGATCATTAATTAGTTGGAGGTTTCTGACAGTCATTAGTTACTTGGAGGTTTCTGTCTGATAGATACGTGACCATTTATTACCTGGAGTTTTCTGGTTGGTAGAGATCCAATCACTGATTAGGTTTCTGGTTGGCAAGTAGAGCCACAATCTTTGGTTAGGTTCTGGTTGGTAGAGCCACAATCATTGGTTGGGTTCTGGCTGGTAGAGATCCAGACATTGGTAGGGCTCTGGTCAGTAGAGCCACAATAATTGGTTATGTTCTGGTTAGTAGAGATCCAGTCATTGGTTGGGTTCTGGCTGGTAGAGCTACAATCTGTAGTAGGTTCTGATTGGTAAAGATCCAGTCATTGGTAGGTCTCTGGTTGGTAGAGCCACAATCGTTGGTTGGGTTCCGGTTGGTAGAGCCACAGTCGTTGTTTGGGTTCTGGTTGGTAGAGCCATAATCATTGGTTGGGTTCTGGTTGGTAGAGCCACAATCTTTGGTTGGGTTCTGGTTGGTAGAGCCACAATCTTTGGTTGGGTTCTGGTTGGTAGAGCCACAATCGTTGGTTGGGTTCTGGTTGGTAGAGCCATAATAGTTGGTTGGGTTCTGGTTGGTAGAGCCACAGTCTTTGGTTGGGTTCTGGTTGGTAGAGCCACAATCTTTGGTTGGGTTCTGGTTGGTAGAGCTCTGATCTGGAGTTTGTGACACAGAAACACTTGGTTTCTGTTCACCATCTCCACTGGGTTAGGATTAGTTTCAGGCATTTGGGTCATCCCAATCTAACTGTTGTTCCCCGGCCCCCTCTGTTACATTTTCTATGAGACATGGTCTCTTTCACTTGCCAGAACTCATGACCTCAAGGCCACCTTATTTACGATTGTGGTTCATGGCCAGACCCAGTCCTGGAGAGACTGGAGAGGCAAGAAATGAAGAACCTAGGAAGAGAGTCCAGGTTTATTTCTTGATGTGTAAACTGAAGTTAAACCTCGATGTGAAACACTAATCTTTCAAAAATCAAATCTCAGGTGTAACACTTACTGAAGACTCATTCCTAAAGGTGAGCTTCTGCAGCCTTAAGGTGAAGACGGAAAACATGGCTCACAATGCACAGGGAGCCAAATGTGTGCACAGACACACCTGTGCTACAATAGAGGGGGAAGGTGGCAGGCGCCCCATCACCTCTCCTCCCATAAGCCTCCGCCAGGATGCAGGTCAGGCGCCTTTGTCTGCATCGGGTCATGTTTAGAGCTTGCTCTCCCGTACCTTCCCAGCAAGGCAGAGGAGTCGTCTGTGTCCATTTAGAAAGGACGCAGGCATCGTGTGTCTGGTCAGCCTGGGGCAGTGTGGCCAATGACTGTCTGACTGTGGGGTGAGGGGGCACAAGGAAAACGCTTGAGAGTGGTTGTACTCAGCATTCCTCTTCATTTGGAGACGGCTAGCAGAAACGTTTTTACTACAGAGTGAAAACAGACAAGTGAGACTCAGTGCTTACACAAAAGTGTAATTCATTTTTAATGAGAACAGTTATGTTACGGTAGGTAAAATAAACCACGAAGTGGAATTTTGCCTTTTGGGTAATGTTACGGCTCATTAATGAGCTTCAGTGTTCACGTTCAAAATGACGTTCTTGGCAAAAATATTTTAATCCCTGTATGTTATCAATGATCTGTGGTTCCTTTGGTTGGATTTTAATTTAGATTCTAAATAAGCTTTTGAAATCATCCTTGCTGAAAATAAGAAGGAAATAATAATGCTGACTAAATGTTAAAAGGTTCATTGCTTCCGCTAGAGGAGCCACCTATACACATTAATGCCATTCTTCCTCACATGCAAAGAGAGCATCATTTTCCACCCAAGGTCACTCAGGCAGCTACCTCAGACTGAGGACTGAGGACAGCGAACTGCATTTTGATGGGTGGAGCCTAGATTTAGATTTTCAGAAAACCTGGATCCACATGCTCCCCAGCAACAACACCCCTAGCAAAGCCGTTTCCTCTGGACATATATACTAAAGGATCTGCAAGCAATAGAACAATGATAGTGCTTAGTAATAGACTCTTTTATGTAGGCTTTTATTTTATATATATATATATATATATAGTTATATATGTGGTTTTTAAATATATGTATATATTTATGGTTTTTTAGTGATTTAAATGAAAAGCCATGTGTATACTTTCATCCTAGCCTGGAATAGCAAACATAAGAAATAATGAGTGAATTGTCAGAGTCCAGCTTTCTAATTCTCACTCCACTGTTTCCTGGTCCTTTGGACTTTGGCAAGGCATCATTGTTTCTGCTGTCTGGGGCTGCTCATTTGGAAAGAGGCCAGCACGCATTCCCTTTCACAGGGAGGACAAAGGAAGTGTTTAGGCATAGGGAGCGCTGTGAGCTGTAAGATGTTAAACCAAAGTAGCTACCATCATTACCTTGTTACAGTTTACAGTTCTTGAGAAGAAATGTATCAACTATTCAAATGTAAATCACTAAAGTGAAATGTGTACAAGTTACGAGCCTTTCATAACAATTATCCTGACTTATCACTAGACTCATTGTGTTCACACAGTGATTAATTGTTAAAACCTTTTTTAAAAGACCAAAACTCACTAAATTTAAATTTTTTAGTAGTAAGTTATAGGTTTATTTCTCTGGATTTTCCAGGATCATTGATGTATGGCTGACAGAAACAGCTCTCAGCATCCAGCTGTGTGGGTTCCATTGCTGGACAGTAGGTTCTACCCATGGGTCAACACTCCCCCACCAATAGTGGGGCACCAAGAAAAGAAATAGGGAGTCTAGGGGCTGTTTCTACTAATGAACCATGGAAGTTGTCTCAAAGGGCAGAGGTATGGAGCCTTCATCCTCTGAGTTGTCGGTGACCTACTGCCTATTTGTGGTCACCTGACTCATTGGCATGTTTAAGATGAGGCCTTGGTATCATTCATATATATATATTTTTACATATAATTTATATATATTTTATATATGTATACATATGTGTACACACACACACACACACACACACACACACACGAGATACATATAACTCAGAAGGCCAGGCGAACGTCTGCTTCCCTGTATACTGCACTCTATAGAATGTTGGTCACCTTCCTCAATTGTTCTTTATGCATGCGGTGTCTCCATCTACAAAATATGGCTGCCGTTACATCCATCCTATGGGTTCTTTGATGCTGTCAGCAACCCCGATCTCACAGTTTTCCAACAGGCTGGGCAGTGCACAAAAGTCAGAACTTGAGCCTGGTGTTCAGTCAGGACTTGAACATGTAGCCGTCGCCACACACATCCTCGTTACAGGCACAGATGTCTGTCCTCCACCCATCCCCCCTCAGTGAAGACATTTGTAAAGACCAGCTGTGAAATGAAGACTGTAGCACTCAACGCTCTTCATGGATTCGTTTTGCTTTTTTTTTTTTTTTTTTTTTTTTTACAAAAGCAGCTGCCAAATTTAGTCTGAGAAATGGCCTCTGTGTTTAAGAGCTGCTCCAAGCTCCAGATAAACACGCAGACGGGCTGCACACACTGAATCCAAGGGGTTAGAGTCCAAGGATTTGCCCTGCTAAGGAGATGGGTCTTGTCTAAACATTTGTCTTTATTTGCCTCATAAAGATCTGTGGGGCATATTCTTTTAAAATCACTGTCTGGGGGACAAAAAAAAAAAAAAATGGGAGGAGAATGAAAGATGTTGAAGTTATTAAACCCTATCTTCCTTTTATATGTCTAAATCAGGACTATTTATTAATGGTTTAAAAAAAAAAAAACCTTACATTTTAAAGAATCATACTGAAGCAATTGCACCACGTAGCACGTTTCTCTGTGTGTCATCTTGGCAATGTTATGATCTGGGGGAACAAAAGGATGGGGCAGCCATGGCCCACCCACCGCCTGGTGCCTGCAGACATTTGGAAGCCCCACTGTGAGCTGAGATCTGGTTCGGAGGAAGTGGGCTAGCCTAACCCAATGCTGGGACCTTGGTATCTGGATCCCGATCCTGAGGAGCCACTTGACTGTGCCAAGGATAGGAAGTGAGTTCACGAATGCAGGGATGCCCAGATTCAAACATTAAGGATGCGTGTCCTTCTGTACAGACAGCATCCTATGGCCTAGTCAGGTCTCAGTCCACAGACTTCCAACAGCCCTTGTTGGGACTGTCAGAAGCAGGCAACAGCGGACTGTGCAGCCAATTCCAGTCTTCTGTGCTCTCATTCCAGAAGACCTGGTTGGTTTAGGTTCTAAACTCTCAACAAAGCTGGCCTTGCAATTAAGCCCCCAGCCACACCGTGTGTGTTTAAAGCCTTGGGAGGGTTCTGCTGGGAAGCAGGGTCACCCTCGGGCTGCGCATGGCTCTGGGTGGAGAGTAGAGTCCTGCGCTGGCTCCCCGGGGTCTTACGGCACTGACAGCTGGCCAGGGCCTGGTACCACAGCATGTTTCAAAGAATGTTTTGCAGAAGGACTCTGTGTTAGGAAGAAGTAGTTGACACTGTCAGCCAGTCACATTTGATAGCCTGGAAGCCTGCCCTGGGCGTCACCCAGCTAGCCCACACACTTAGAACAGAGTTGTAATCAAGAAAGCAGAGCTCCTGACCCCTGGACAATGCAAGCAGCAGACTTGGCAATTTGGAATTTTTTCTGTGTCTTCAAACACACATCCAACAACAGCCCAAACATGGTGAGATGCTTAGAATGGTATTAGATGCTGAAATAAAGGAGGGCCAAGACTGAGTTCTTGTGCTAGGAGATGAAGTCGCTAAGACAGTACGTAGAGCAAGCCCGTGAGTTCAGTGTTTCTCACGGGGAGAGTGTAAGCTGGGACTGCCTTGGGGCACCTAGGAACCCCAGAGCTATCAGCAACAGGGCATGATACCACTCTGAGATCAACACGCTCAAATCTATATGCAAAATATTACCAGAGAGAAAAAGTGAAATGGGAGCCTTGTCAAGCCCCTCTGGTTTTTGTTTGTTTGTTTGTTTTTTGTTTTTGTTTTCCCACATCAATTCTTGCAGGAAATCAAAGGAACAGGGCTCAACTAGGTCTATGTTCAAGGCATTTGGGACAAGCTTGGGAGAGTTAGATGGGCTGCTTTCTTAGAAGGAACTCTGCACAGCTCAGCTGTGTCCTCTTCTTACTCAGGGTGACTCTTTTTAAACATGGAGCAGGGGGACAGGCTCCAAGGAAATCTGCTCTGTGTTCCCCAGCAGCCACAGTACACTGAGAGGACCCTTGCAGTAGGACCGGGTAATGGAGACACGAGAGAAACACCCAAGTTAGGGTCATGGGAAGAACCCACACAGTCAGTCGGCCTGTGATCTCTCCACCTGCTGAGCCATCTCTCTGCTGTGGTGGGGGCTTCTCTGCGCCAGCCACACAGTCTTGAAAAGCTACCCACGAGTGTGAGGCATCTGAGCAAACAAAGACTTTCTGTAAACATGATGTGTGCCCTACACACTACCTACCCTCTCTCTCCCCTCTCCCGTCTCCCCTCCCCCCCCTTCCTTCTTCCTTCTTCTCCCCTCTCCTCATCAGCCTGGACAGGCAGATCCTCAACAGCATGTACTCATACCTCAGGGGTGTGAACACCCAGAACTTCTCATCTTCACATATACACAACATACCCTCTTTCCCCACAACTGCAGCTTTGTCGACATTGGAGGAGGCATAATCTATGACCACTGTGGGATGCTTGGGTCTTTGGCTCCGGAACCCTGTGCTGGTCCTTCCTTCTGCTCATATCAATTACAGAAGCATTGCTGGGCCAGGCTACTCAGGTTTAAACCCCAGGTTTCCCACAGCAGCCCCATGGCTTAAGCTACTTCTGTGCACTGTGACAAAATACAGATGACTTTTCCCCCTGTAGCACACGCGGCTCAGGCAAATCAGCAAGGAGCCAAGTGTTGGATAACCTCTAAAGCCATCATCATTAACACCGATCGTTTCTAAAAATGATAAGCAGGATCCGAGCTGCCCCAGAGTGTTAGACTCGACCCCACATGAAACTGTGTCTCTAGACTCGACCCCACATGAAACTGTGTCCCTAAGATTCTGAGCAGATGAAATAGACTCATGGGAATAGATCTCCTCTGCTGGGGCCTGACAGAACAAAGTATGGGGGCCCCACCTCAGGAGGATCCCCTCTCATTGTGGTTCCTGCCAGTATGAGGAAATAGTACGTCACCCCATCAACTTAATCCAATTAACTCGCACCTGGTTTGTGCACTAAAACGAAATATTGTCACCAAAATTAGGGAATTAGTGGGTTATATCCACTTTGACACTCTGCAGCCCCTGGTTAAGACTTCTGCCACCCTGTGCCCATGCAGAATAGGGAGCTGGGGTTCCCTAGAGGCGAGGAAGGCACAGAGCTGCTGATCCCTGTGTCTTGTGGAACGTGTACTTACCGTCACATTTTAGCCCGGCCTTTCACTCCTCTCCTTACCCTCTATGTTCCTTCCCCTTCCTGGACACAAACAGCTGCATCCTGATGTCTTTCTCCTTTCACCAAGCCCACTGTCCAAATCAGAGGGTGTCGAGTGAGTTACTAAAGTGTTTTCCAAAGAATAAAATTGAATCTAACTTGACAATAACAAAACCCATAAAGCCGCGGCTTATTAAGAGAACCCTGGGCACATGTGCCTGTGGTGACTCATGTAGGTTTTGACTAGGAAATAGTTGTGTCTAAAATATTCACAGAAAACTAACACTGAAGAAGGAAAAGATAAGTATTTTTCCCAGGGTGCTGTTTGACCCCCTCGCCATATGAACTGCTTCAGAAAATTACTCCTGCTTTTGGGACTGTGATGATGATGATGGAATTCTTAGGGTAGGGAAGCACACTGCCTTCTGTAAGATACAGTGCTGGTAGCCATGGGAACCATGTTCACAGGCCGAATCCAGTCAAATTTGAATGGTGTCTAAGACCAATATCCTAATATTAATAGCCTCCATGGTACATTTTATTAGAAATAACATCATTTCCACAATTGTTGAACATCAACATGAAAGTCGGAACATTTTGTTAAACTATGGTTGTCCACTTAAAAATAGCTTTTGGTTATAAAGAAATATCTCCTTCAGTTTAGACTTAATAAGTCCAAAAGAGAGAAAAGGGAAATTACAGGCCAAGCTAATCTTAAATATGAGTGACTCTGTCTTCTGTACTGATTTAATAAACCTCAGTGGGGCACTCTTAGCTATTGAAATTTTAAATAAATACGTGAAAAAAGTGAAATCCACATGGCCTGCGGGGCCAGGGGATGTGGAAGGTGTTTGGTTTTCACCTCCCCCATGTGGAGCATCATCCGGATGCCTGTGTGCAGTGATGGAGAAGTTAGATATGTAGCAGAGACTCGAGAGGAAACAGCTGCAATGGCGTCCAAGCTCGCTGACTGGGTTTCTTTTACCTGAGACTTGTCCCTGTGTGTGTGCCAGCACTGCCTGTGCCCTCCCATCTCATCTACCTCCTTTCCTGAACTGGCTGTCACATTTGCCACACGCTCAAAGCCTCATGGCTGTTACGTCACTGGGCTGACTCAAACACAGAGGTCCATCCTGGTCCACCATCCACTTTCTTTTCTAGTCCACCTAGGACTGTTGGCCTCCTGGATGGAAACAGTGAGTAGCGAGCGGCCCAGAACATGTCACTGTCTGTGTTGTTCCATGTGGCCAGCAGGCTCGTGACAATGGTTGTGTGCTGCTCGGCTGTGGGGATATAGCTCCCTCAGTGGTTAGTTTTCACTATCAATTTGATACCATCTAGAATCATATGGGAATCAAAACGAATCCTTGTCTAGATTAGATTTGCCTGTGGTCATGTCCGCTCTTTCTCGGTTGGTTTAACTGGGGTTCAAGTCCACCCTTGCATGTGGGTGGGTGGCACCATTTCACCCACATTCAGGTCTGGGCCCTGCATAGAATGGAAAGGGGAGTGTGAACTGAGCAAAAGAGTGCTTACGTTAACCCGTTAACCCGCTGTTCTCCGATGGTGACTGTGGGTGTAGTGGCTGGCTGCTTCAAGTTCCCGAGCCTCCTCTTCAAAGCAATGGACTGTAACCCTGAGCTGTGAGCTGAGGGAACCCCCGTGCCGCCCTAATTTAATCACAGCAACGAGAAATGAAACAAACACACCCATGGAGGGAAAAGAGTTATCATACGTGGTTTATCCTGATTGTCAGTGGGACTGGATGGGGAAGCTTCTGGATTAGTGGAAGTGCACTTCTAGGCTGTCGGTAATGATGGATCACCACCGACCTCATCAATGGTTCAACCTGTTGATGGATTCCTTGTTTGTTTGTTTTGTATTTTGAGACAGGGTTTCTTTGTGTAGTCTTGGCTGTCTTGGACTCACTTTGTAGACCAGGCTGGCCTCAAACTCACAGAGATTGCCTGCCTCTGCCTCCCCAGAGTGCTGGGATTACAGGCATGTGGCACCATGCTTGGCTCTGCTGATGGATTCTTTTTTTTTTTTTTTTTTTTTTAGGATTTTTTTATTTATGTATGCAGGGGTTCTGTCTGCATGTACTCCTGCAGGCCAGAAGAGAGCGCCAGATCACATTGTAGATGCCTGTGAGCCATCATGTAGTTGCTGGGAATTGAACTCAGAACCTTTGGAAGAGCAGTCAGTGCTCTTAACCTCTGAGCCACCTCTCCAGCCCCTGTTGATGGATTCTTAAGTTGAATCAACTGTAAGGAGGTGGCAGAATGATGGGAGATGAGGTTTGGATGATGAAAGTGATGCAGGAGGGCTTGTCCTTAGGGGTAGACTTCGCCATGGCCCCTTCCCACTGTACTTCTACTCCCTAGCCTTAAGATGAGATAGTCTGTCCACCCACCTTCTCTGCTGTGAGAAATGGAGCCTCTGAAACCCTGAGCTGAGAGAAATCTTTCCTCTGTCAGGTATTTAGTCACAGAGACGACAGGAGAAACAAATGCATGATGGCTGCACATGTGGAGGTTCAGCTTGTGGACACATGTGGCCATTGTGTGTGGCCTGTGAGGGAAGGAACACATTGTAGTGGGAGTGCACCCACCCCATGGCCATGAACAAGAAGTAAAAGAAAGGACTGAGCTCTAAGCTCCTTCAAGGGCACAACCACTGTCCTTAAGGTCTCCACTAGGCTATTGCCCCTTTCAGGACCCACCATCTCCCAATATCAACAAGTTGGGGACCAGGCCTACAATACTGCAGCCTTTGAAAGACATTCTAGGTCCACATTGTCTCAGACTCATGGTGACTGTTCACGTATCAGTGACTGACAGTGAGAACACTGCTGTGGCTGACGAGCTAGGGTCTGTGGATAAGATACTAGCAATTGGTCAGTTTAAACCAGAAAGCCACTCTTTTATCTCTTTGCAGCTAAGTTCATTAGAATTCCTATTACAGTTTTATAGCATAGATCTTTGATAACCACTCATGTAATTACTTGTTCTAAACTGCTGCTTCTGTGCCCAGTTTGGAGGGCAACCTTCTGGAAGATCTCCTAAGAAAATGAATATAACATAAAAGCACCTGAGACCGCATTAAACTCTCCCAGCATTGTGATTTTTCCAGATGGGTGGCCAAGACTCACTCAGGAAGATAAAATAAGTTCAGGAGTTAGATTCTCAGAATGCAGAAGCCGCTGAGAGGAAAAGTGTGCATTAGGGATGTAATCCTAGAATAACCGTGAGCTCAAGGAAGAGCAGCTTTGAGGAAGGGATGTTTGAATGAAGAGATGCATTAATAAAAATGATGTGCTGTGTTTATTCTGTGTTAATCTCCTCATTAAGATGCATTTTGGGTTTTCATAAATTCTAGACGAATTAATTATGTATGCACTATTTATCATTGTATTTAAATTTTGCATAAAATTACATTAGCTAAGTAGACGCTTATTAAATAATAGAAATGTCTTCAAGCCTCCACTTTTGTCAAATGTTCACTAGTTCAAAGACTTGTTAGTGTAAGCCCCCACTTAGAGAAAAATACTTTATTCAGGGCCACTCTTTTGTTTCCCAAATATGTAACATGAGCAACAGTGGGACCTAATCTTATGGAAGCTGCCGTGTGTTTGCCGGTCACAGTAGCTCCTAAATTGAGGGGCCATGTAGAGCAGACAGGTCCTTGTCCCAGGCAAATAGAAGGCTTAACAGCGTGCAGCTCCACCTGGCCTGGCTGCTGATCCTGAGTGTGTGCCAGGACTGCAGATCTCTCAGCTTCACTGCATGCATCTTCAGACATGTCAGGTCCTCTCGCCCTCTCTTGGAAGTGATGGCTGTGAAACTGGTTTGCTTATTTGTTTGTGGTTCTTCTAACTATAATTTAAAATTGACTCCCTTTATCATTCACTTAACACTCAGGGATTTTACTTTTCAAGACAACCAATAATTATCATTTTAATGTCACATATATATGAGCAACTCTAGTGTGCAGTTTTTAAAAAAAATTTATATCATTGAAATTATTCCTAAATATTACAGAAGAGCTTAGAAAACATGAAAAGACATTAAAATCAAATAGGGCCATTCAATGACACAGTTAGCATTAGAATGCTGGCTTCTTTGGTCTACCCTCCCTCCAACACATATCACTCCATATTTCCACTATCACTTAATACGGCTGTCTTTTTGTGTTTCTACAACATGTGAACAGCATGTCTAAAGTGCTCAGGATCAGGTTACTTGGAAGTGGCACCAACAAAAAGCAAAAACAGCTTGATTTTGTTTACTTCGTTTTAGCTCCTGAATAAAGCAAGCAGAGCTGTAACGTGGGCTCTGGCAGTTCCTGACATTTCTGTGACAGTCCCAATATTTACTATCATCCCCCATTCAGAATTAGTTAATGGATAGAGGAACCTGCATTTGCTGTGGTCTCCAAAATGACTTGAAGTACCCACTGTCTCGATTAGCAAGGCTGGCACGCACTAACATGCAGAATGCTAAACTTTTTAAAACTATTAACAATGTTACCAAATACATTGTTAGAGGAAAGGAAATATTTAGCTTTCTAGAAATTAACATCCTAAATATTTCTGTAGTTGATGCTTTTCTTTGTTGGGTGTATTTCATCTGGGAGTGTTTATGTGGTGATTCATTAGATGGGGAGAGGGAGAAGGAGAGGAGGGGAGGGAGAGGGGTGAGGGAGAAGGGTGGAAGCAGAGGGCTCTCTAAGGAACAGCCTGGAAACACTCCACCCATCCTGCATCACCTCTCCTTAGTGTGGTCCTCATTTTCTAGCCTAATGAGCTATAATATTGGAGACACCATTATCATTGGTACACCTGCTTCAAATTGCCTCTGTGTTCTCATGGACAATGAGAGGGGATTGTCTTGATTGTTAGTTGATGTGGGAGGACTCAGGGTACTGTGGGTAGCACCACTCTCTAGTCAGGGGGTCCTGAACTGTATAGGACAAGAGAGGAGAGATGAAAACAGCTGCCAGCAAGGATCCATCCATTCATTAATGTCTGCTCTTGACTGGGATATGACTAGCCGCTTGTGTTTCTACCTTGATTTCCCTTCAATGATTGACTATAACCTAGAAACATAAACCAAGTAAACCCTCCCTTCGTTTGTGTTGTTTTTAGTCAGGGTGTTTGTCATAACAACACAAATGAAACCAGTAAAGCTGGCCTTGTAGGGTACCTGAGGCACATGAAAGCCATGTGAGCCTTTGGCTCGTAGGATGGATGGTGGAGGAAGGCACCACAGCACACGTGCACAGAGCTCCGCGATCAGTGCTCTCAAACTTTCAGGAACCTTGCCACAGGTTCTTGAGGAAGCTCCTTTGACTATCTTCTGACCACCTCTGAAAGACAGATGTTCCAGTTAGGGGTAGCAATGGACATCCAGGGAGCCACCATCTGTCAGGCATAAGCCTCCCAAGGCTCTGCAGATGGTGGATGGCAAACATGGAAAGGCACAAAGAGACCTGCAAAGAACCAGCCTGGCAGCAGCTATCCAGGCCAAAAGGTACTGTGTCTCCAGAGGTGAGACTACAAAGACACCGCCAGAGGCATGTTGGCATGTTACTTTCTCCATCAACCAAGGGCACCTTGGGACTTCATCACAACCGGGCTTCGTGAGGCGACTTGACAACTTCCTTTTGTCCATCTTGTTTTCCTTCCACCCTTGCCCTGCACCCACAGGCCCTCTGTAATTTTCAGATACTATTCTAAATAATAGAGATGGCAGGCATCATAGAATATGGAAGTGCTAGCAAGTGGAGCTGTGTGAGGATATCAATTGTCATGGCACTGAGTGGCCCAGGATGTTTTGTCTGATGTTTATCTCTTGCTCAAAGGCCGGAGATACAAAAAAGTGCTGTTTAGGCAAAAGCCACTGAGCAAGCCAGAGAATTCGGAAGCCTCAAAGGGTAAAGTTTCTTTTAAAAGAGACACTGTAGCAAGTTTTGCTTAGTACAACATTTTCTGTGCCAGCATGGTTTTCTTAAGTTAGTGCATTGCCTCACATATGATTTCTGGCTCTCCCCCTCCCCCTCCCCAGCGGAATACCGTCTTACTTTGAAATATAAAATTAAAGGCCTAGTGTTTGTGGATTCCAGAGCCTTTGGTGTGAGGTCTCTAAGTGGTGACTCATGTCCTGAGCTGTACAAATAAGAAAAGATTACACAGAGCCTCCCACAGCATATTACCACCTGAGCCTTGGCTGAGATACCAATGTCTCCATTTTGCGGGACTGGTCAGTGGCCGTTTTCCTCTGCCAAAGACATCTTCATACTCTACAGGAGGGCCAGCACCCAGTGGACGTGTCCTACGTGGTACTGTACACACATTGTCATATCCAGTGACATTCCGGTCTTTAGGGGGGGGGTGGTCACAGTGGTAAGCTCCATGTCATCCTCAAAGGACTTAAGCTCAGAGCATAGCAGTTCCAGCGGTTCCAGAGACTCTTGGGCTGTCATTTCGGTCCCTCTGACCCTCCAGCTATGCCTCTAATCATTGTATCCTCCCCTGTGGTCTTTATCTGGGTAGCATGTAGCAAGATGACTGAATTATGACCCTTAGGTTGAATATCCATTCACACATTCGCAAAGCAGCTGAGGCAGCTGCCTTTTCTCACTCTGTTGTTGGAGCTGAGCTTACACTTCCCTGTCTTCCTCCTGTGGATCTTCCTCACTCTGCTTTCCTTTAGATAGCTGAGGTTTCTTCTCAAGACCCTTCCAAGTTTCTGCCCCCCTGTATCATGCTTAGTGTGTTGTCAGGGATATAGGAACAATACCAAATGCAAAAGGCCTTCTGTCCTACTCTACCACCATAGGTCACACCCAGGAAGAACATGGAAGCATGGCAGTAACCTAGTGGCTCTGACGGTGGCCCATAGACATGGAACCCCGGGTCTTTCTTTCCTTGGCATCCAGGTGTGACTGAGAGATTGGAATCAGAACACAGCTTCTCACACCCTATTGCTGGTGCTGAGTGGAAGACAATTTCTAGGAAGGCCTATCAGATGCTTCTAGGTAAAGGGGATGAGTGTTCCAGGGGGGCTGAATACAAGCAGAAGACCCACAGATGTGTCGTGGAAACAGCTGGCTGAACTGGATACATGCAGAAGACCCACAGATGTGTCATGGAAACAGATGGCTGGGCTAAGTACAAGCAAAAGACCCACAGATGTGTCATGGAAACAGATGGCTGGGCTAAATACATGCAGAAGACCAACAGATGTGTCATAAGAGCAGATGGCTGGGCTGAATACATGCAGAAGACCCACAGATGTATCATGGAAACAGCTGGCTGGGCTGAATACATGCAGAAAACCCACAGATGTGTCATTGAAACAGCTGGCTAGGATGAATACAAGCAGAAGACCCACAGATGTGTTATGGAAACAGCTGGCTAATCTGAATACATGTAGAAGACCTGCAGATGTATCATAGGAACAGCTGGTTGGTCTGGGACCCTGCACATGGACCAGTCAGGCTAAGCCTGAAAAGCCACCCTGCCCAGTGAACCATCAAGTAGCAAAAACTGCAGCTGTCACTCCTTTTAGGGAATGCTTGCAACATTGTGAATGGTGAGTAGTACTGGGTACTCAGGAAAGTAAAAGATAGATGATACACTGAGATCACAGGCCACAGAAGCATAGTTCAGTAGGAAAAATGACATGGGTGGTGAAGTGTGCATCTGGAAAATAGATGTGCAGAAATGGTGCATGGACTGCTGAGGTGTCTTCATTCCAGTGCTGGGCTGAACCCTGCCACACAGTCTAGGAGAAAGCCACAGAGCATCTAAAGCAGTGGTTCTCAACCTTCCTAATGCTTTCACCCTGTAATAAATTTCCTAGTGTCATGGTGACCCTCTCCCCAACCACAACATTATTTTGGTTGCTACTTCATAACTGTACTTAATTTTGCCACAGTTATGAATCATAACATAAGTATCTGATATGTAGGATATCTGATATGTGACCCCTCTGATAGGGTCATTTGACACCTCCCCACCCCCAGAGGGTCAAAGAGACCCATGGATTGAGAACGGATGTTCTAGGGTCTCTTATTAATAACAGTGGTGTTTCTTATGTGGTCTTCCAAGAGTTATTCCTTCAAATGACACTGACCTAAGTCAGGTGCCTAGTGTTCCAACACTTGCAAGTGTCCTAGGTATTGTTTTTATCTGTATTATTAGTATTATCAGTAGGCCCAGCTAGCAATCAATCAAGACACAGACACTTGTTATATTTTAAAATAGCCTTAGTTAACCTAGGGCAGGGCAGATATAAATCCTCTTAAACTACCTCCCATAGTGGGGCAGGCATGGGATCCCTGCCCCATGCCATCTGTTTCTAATAACTTCTATCAAATTACCTCCCATCCATAATCCCAAATACTTGCTAATGTTCTTCATCTGGGTCAGATTCTCCATCCATGCCAGTCATGTGCTTCTCCTCCATCTAACCCATGGCAGCCTTCTTCTCTTCCCTTCAGGTCTCTCTCCTTCCTCCTCATGGGGGTCTATTTTCTTCCCAGAATTCCTCTCTCTCCTCTAAGCCCCACCTATCTGCCCAGGTGGGATGGCTTTTTATTAAGCAAAAGGTAGGTCACAGAGACAGCAAGCAGTAATTAGCATCAAAATACATCAGACCATCCCCCAACACCTAGGCTTCATTAGTACCCTCATCTTCCCTTGGTGTCCTCTGCCCCACTGTGGTCAGAGTGAGACCCATCCTGCCCCACATGCCCCACACCCAGGCTCGCCCTCCACACAGACAGACCAACTCACTGTCTCCATGGTGCTCCACCTCTGCCTGCTCCCAGTACACATGCTCCGGCATGCACAGGCACACACTGAGTTAATGGAGACAGGACTAGGGCTTTTTCTTGGATGGCTTGAGAGGCTGGATCACTTCAGAGAGTGGAAAACTCTTCGTTTACACAGAGGAATTGTAAGTGAAGGACTTACTGCGGTGCTAATTACTTTAAGAGTGTTGTGTATTCAGACACAGATAAACAAAGCTATTAGATGTCCTCTTAGTGGTACATTAAGTGCTGTTAAACTCTTTTCTTTTTGATCCATCACACACAAATAAGAAGGCTTGGTGTTTATAGAATTGGAGTCATTGATGGGAGGACCCAGGAGGCAATGGCTTGCCTTCTGGTGAAATCTGACCTCAGATTTAGTGGAGCAAGGCCAGGGACTCGCTGGCATGATGGCCACCTGAGGCTTAGCTGAGATTGTTGAACAGACATCCCCTAGGCCTTCTCCAACACTGCCCAAGGGTAGGTAGCGTGTAGTCCCAGACGACCTCCCACACACTGCCCTTAGCTTCAAGGGCAGCCTCCACTGTGCTGTAGCTCACCTGGATGAATGAATGGCCACCGAATAACCCATCAGGTTAGCCGCAAATGCAGTGGGACATGAATAAGAATAGATGCTGACTTGGTGGAAGACAGAGGAGCTAATGAGACAAGATTCATACCTTGGCAAAGTCAAGACAGGCAATAAAAGGTGGCTGCACAGCAGTGCGGTCTTAATGCCTGGATTATTGCTGCCTGCGGTGAAGACTTCGAGAAACGATTGTGTATAAGTGCTGGGGCTCTATAGATGCTGGATTAATAACACTATGAATCCCTTAAATCCTACAGTAAGGAGAAAAACCAACATTTCGGCATTGGCTTAAAACTTCCCCTTTCATGTTACTACAACCTCAGCCAGAAGAAATCATCAGGGACGCCGAGACTCGGTGTCTGCTCAGGCTCCTTGGAGGAGGTGTTCCAGCCTCGCTGATGTGTGGACCCTCTACCATCTGAGGCACATGCTGGAGTCTTCTACCTGTTCACAGGGTTAGGGAGGTCCTAACCCTCCTATCCAGGGGCCCTGTCTTACTTTCCTTTGGTGAACTGTATAGAAGGTTCTCTCTGCACTTGCTGTATCAAGCTACATATGAGATACTCCATCTCATGTGCCCACCCCCTTTCTATGAGACTCTCTGGGGGCCCCTGGAGCAGTCTGTGCCAGCTCAGCCCAACACAGCCTTGCGCAGTAGAGCATCCTGGGAGCACAGCAGTGAGAGGATGGTTATGATTAGCAAACATGTCTTCAACAAACCCTGTCTCCTGCAGTATGCTCAGGCCTCCTCGGTGCCTGAGTGTCTTTATCTGTCCAAATAACTGCTGTGACACTAAAGCAGAGAAGGTGGCCAGCTGGGTGCTTGACTCAGTATTGGCTCTCTGTGCTGTTCCTTTTTCCCCATCATGCCTGTCACGACTCAGCCTGGCCATGTGAAGAATGGAGTTAAGTCTGCCCACAGATGAGGCATGAGGCACACCGACATACTCTGAGACTCATGTCTGCCCTTAAATGGTCTTTGCATCTGGCCAGGCTCCGTTCCTCTCACCCTCTCATCTGGGAACGTTTACAGTGTGGCCATTGTGGGCAGACGAGATCACACAGCTTGTATCCGGTTCATCATAGGCCAATGCTTCCTCATCATGGGGGAGGTGGGGTGGGGGGCCCTTACTTCCATTACTTCCTCCACCTGCCACCAACCCAGCCCAGACATGTCTCCTTCAGCTCCCCTATCTAGTCCTAAAAAAAGTCCAGTTCAGAAAAGCTGAACTGCAATTCCCAGCCTTTGTTTTCTTCAACGCAAAGCCCAGCATATGGCATGATCCCTGAGATGTAGCTGACTAGCCATGGCTAAAAGTCCAGCCTTATTCGGGATGGTCTGGGGAATGCCCATGTCTTGCAAGGAACACAAGCACTGGATTTAACTACAGCTGCTGTGCAGGCTCTTTGGACCTTCTCTTTGCGTTATTAGCCAAGTGTTCAGAAAACCGAGGGAGCCCGGAAGTGCAGAATGGTCGTATACAGAGACCTGGAGTCTGGACAGTGGGTCCACTTCCAGCTCTCCCATGTTCTATCATTCCCACCATGGTTCTTATGTGCCTTGTGTGGAGACCACAATTATCTCTAGAAGTTTTGAGGAGTGAATAAGCTCAGGGCTTTGCTCAGAACAAGAGTCAACCCTTCCCATGGTCAGTCTAAACCTGTGACCTAAAATATAGACTGATAATCTGCCCTTGATTTAACCCTGACCCTCTAAACTTCCTCTCAACAACACTTCACCAGGCTCCCTCACATCCATCATCTTGGCTTTCCTCCTTTAAATGCCACTTCCTCCATAGCCTTCATTTCCAGAGTCAGCCACTTCCCGACAAGTCCTTCCTTCAGACACATAACCCACTTACATCTCAAGACCCTGCCCACTTTTCACCTCCCCAAGACATACTCCCCAGGGTATCCACTCTCACTCCAATGTCCTCACATATACTCTTTGTGGCAAGGTTCTTTGTTGAACTGTGGCTTTTCAGAGGTCAGATCATGCCCTTCCTCTATCATAAGGCCTTCAAGGGTTGATGAGGTCATGGTGTGATAAAGAGCCAGTAAGAAGACAGGTCAGAGGGACAGTGAGGAAAAGCCAAGAGGAGCTGGCCTTTTAGTATCAGTTGAGTGACTGCCTCTAATGGTGACACTGGGGTCCTCAGGATCAGGGCAGCAACCAGGGGCTTCTTCCAAGATAAAACTTAAGAGGAACTTTATTTTCTCCTTTCTTCATTCTCTACACACATGTAGAGAGGCCCCAACTCAGCAGAGGTTATTGCTGCCTTTATAATGAACTTCAGAGAGCTCTTGCCAGCTTTGCGCCTCCATATTTGACTTAGCCTCACAGTGAGTTTGAATACTACATTCCTACTGTCATTTCACAGATGGAGAACTCGCGGTTCGGTGGGCTAAAGAATTTACTCAGTATGTAAATAACTTTGTCCACGACATGAATGACTTTGCACCCATCTCTGAAAACTTCGGATGTCTACTGTGGTCCAAGCCATCATTCTACACCTGCCTTACAGTGGCATCCTATGTCTGGGGTAGCCCGGCTAGAATTCTGACACAGCTCCTGAGCTACTCTGAGTCCTCAGAGTGGGGTCTTTAACTAGCTCTTACAGCCTGTAAATACCTTAGATGGATGGCAATCCCTCAATTAGGAACCAGGGTGGTGATTAATGACCAGAAGCCACTGTCTTAGAAACCAGGGGGGTGGTAGATACATCACTGGAAGCATAGATCTCTGGCTGTGCCGTGAGCTGTAGATCTGTCATGGACCATTTCAGTCAGGTATAGGTCTTTGGGAACGAAAGTTCTCGAAGCATCGGTGGGCAAAGATAGGCGAGTGACAAACAGAGACAAACCAGGGGTAATGTTTGTATCTGAGTGTCACTCGCCTATCTTTGCCCACCAATGCTTCAAAAACTCTCCTTCCCAAGGACCTATACTCGACTGAGACGGTCCGTGATATAGACCTTCATTTGTCAGGACTGTGATGGAACTTAGGTACCAATGTGAACTACCACACGGAACACACACAGTTCTAGAAAGTGAGGCACTGTGAGTGCCATATAAGGCGTTCTAATTATATAAATGGTACCAGCACCCATTTGACAGGGAGGTAACCTGTGCCATTCTTGAGGTACCCACAGGGGGCTGAAAAGAGGACATTCTGGACAGAGATCTGGAGTTAGCTAGTGGCCTAGGGGACAAAATGTGGTTTTTAGTCATGTAAAATAGAACTTGGAGCATTGGGGTGGGCACAGGGCTTTTCCAAGCCATCAGGGCATAGAGACAGAGGAGAGGCTGTGCAAGGTCAGCCATGGAGAGGACACTTCTTCCCCAGAGTGTGAGGAGCAATTCTCTGTGTGTTTCCCAAATCCATCTTGAGAGCAGTGCAGACCATAATGAAATTTACTTTTCTAACTGGGTTACTGGTGGGGTCAATCCAATTCCTCTACACACAAGTGACAAAATTGAGCATGTGCCAGTGTGTTCATGGGGTT
Source organism: Acomys russatus (assembly GCF_903995435.1). Taxonomy (NCBI): domain Eukaryota; kingdom Metazoa; phylum Chordata; class Mammalia; order Rodentia; family Muridae; genus Acomys; species Acomys russatus. The sequence continues at coordinate 8,736,668 of NC_067163.1, forward strand.
GCTTTGAAGATCGTTATGAATTCTAAATGAAACACTCGGGAATTAAGTGGATCACTCTTGACTGAAGTCATTTGCAAGCTGAATTTAGTGACAACTTACAAAATGTCTCTCCAGTCCCTTCAAAGAGGTGAACATAATTTGATCTATGCCAGAGACAGTATCCCCCCAGACTAGTACTCCATCCAGGCTGAGAAGAAGTGGAGAAGCTTCTACAGAGTTCCAGAAGTTCTGTACACCTCCTTTCCATGTAATCAGAGAATTTGTGAGGGTCCCAGGGGGCACAGCCGTGAAAATGAGCTGTCATCAGCTATTCTCATTAGAATATGCAATTGCATATTAGCAAAATGTGTTTGGAATAATAACCAGCAGGCATTTCAACATGCTCCAAAACTGTAAGGCATCAGGCAAGAATTATGTCTTTTAAAAAAATGGGAGAAAACCTCTCATTAGACATCTTGCTTTGATTTCAGTCTCCATAGAAACTGGATATGCAGATACAAGGAGATATTTTTGTCTTTGGAATTTTTTGCATGTCTTGGAATTTGGACATGTGCACAGACAAAAAGCCAGATGTGAAGTATAGCATATGAGGTAGCAATTAGAGAAACCAGTGCCAGGCAAGGAAATGCTCAGTCTTGAATGGCAGATTCAGAACCTAACTCAGGATGAAAACCTGCAAAGTTCATGAGACTAGACGGCGGGTCTTTACAAAGAAGCCATAGTGCCTACCATCATCCATCCATCCACGTGACTGAGTCCATGCCATGGTCCCAGTTGGGCCCTCACCCGATTGGAATGAGCTTTGATTTCTTCCAAAATGCAATCATTTTTCTTCTTTGACCCTACTGGGACCTGCTGTCCTTGCATAAGTTCGTGGAGCCAAGGTTTGCCTTGCTTTAAGAAAAATTCCTTAATCTAGACGATGTGGGGTTGCACAGTTAGAAAGAAGGTTCTTCAAGCTGGGCCTGGGTGTGGACCAGAAGCCCCAACAGTATAATAAAGCCTTGGAGTGGAGCTTTACCTTGTGGAAGGTGTGTCAGGATCCATTAGCATGCCTGTCTACTCGAAGGAAAGCCAAGAGTTAGTCTACATCAAATGCCTATGTATTGCTGAGATCCATTTCAGGGTTCAAAAAGGAAATGGATGGAACATTCCAAGTACCTCAGGGGTGGTGCTAACCTCACATGGTCCCCTGCATGCTTAGCCTGATAGCTGGGTAATTCTGTCTTTTTCAAGGCCAGCTATGAACAGCTTCCTTAAGTCAAGGACTGGATGGTCCTATAAGTTCCACAATCCTCCATGTCCCAGACCCCAGGCCACTCTTGTCTGTAAGGCCTAAGACCTAGGAAATGGATCTAAGAAGGTGTGCACATTTTGGCAGAGTGACCCCAGTGGACTTATATAGCTAATTTAGGAATAAGAGGAGGAACCAGATGTTAGCCTCAGCCTCCTCGTGCACCTAGCTGTTCTGTCCTTTCTATGACCAGGTTTCACAGAGGCAGAATGAATGCCATCCTTGTATCTTGTCTTGGATCCCCCAGATCCACCCTCCTGGGACACCAGCACAGAAGCACACAGACGATCTACCTTGGGTTGTGACTCCTGGCCTCAGCTCCGTCATCTTATATCTTCCCATCCCCACCCTCCCTACCTCTTCCACCCTATTTCCTACCGGCTGCTGGCAGGCTCCACCCCTACCATATGACCAGAGTCTTTCATATCTCCTCCACATAGCCTGCTTCTCCTTCCTCAGTGTGCCTGCAGGGCCTCCCCGGCTAAGGGGAAGTGATCAAATCAGAAACTAGAGTTTATGTCAGAAGTAGTCCTGCTCTTCCCCTTGACCTTGGAGAATGCACTGTCTGTCGGCCACGTCTGAAGAGAGTGTCTAGCTTCTCTGCATGCATTGTCCTTGGTTGGTGCATCAATTTGTGCAGCCCCCGCCCCTAGGTTCAGATCCACCATCCTTGAAGGTCTCCCTGTGGGGCTCCTGAACCCTCTGGATCCTTCCATCCCCTCAACTCCTCCATATAACTCTCAGTGCTCTGCCCAGAGTCTGCCTCTGAGTCCCAGCATCTGTCCAGATCCCCTCAGCGGGAGAGGATGGTTCTTAAGCAATGATCATAGCCCACAACGAGTTCCTTGGTTGGCGTTCATGAACACCATTGCAGAAAGAGAATGCAGAAGCAAGGTAGATGTCTTTATTATCGCTTATGAAATATCCCTTGTGTCTCTGTGGACACTGTGTGCACGAGGAAGGGTTTAATGAGAGATGTGCTGCACTTATGATTGTGTACGGTCTCTAGAAACACAAGTTTGTGTCCCAATTAGTGGCTTGAACATCCTTTCTACAAACAGGATAAGCTGATGGCACTGCATTAGAACTTCAGTTCTGATGAGACAGGTGATCCTTGCAAGCATGTCTTAAACCCACTTCACTTTGAAAAAAACCAATATTTGATATTTGCTTTTTAAAAAAATCTTCTTTCAATCTACTTCTCTTCATTTCTCTCTTACCATGTTTATCTTTTCTCTAATGCAATGTGCAACTTTATCAGCTAAAGCCAAACATCTCCTGCTTGCTGGTCCTCCCCGGCTTCATCTGGGTGCCCTCTGTCTTCGCAGCATGTGCTCATAGAAGCCGCAGAACTGGCGGCTGGAAAGGCACTAATTCTGCTATTCGCTGTTTTCTTCATTAATTCTGTTCTCAAAGGCATGAGTATTTCAATAGCTCAGAAACCTGCTTTGCGCTGTGGTGCAGGAAAACTATGAAAGCAGAATTCCTGCATGCTGTATTTGCTCTCAGGACCTCATATGACCTTCTCTGCTGCCTTCCCACCGGTGCGTTTGGAAACATGTAACTGTTGAGTTTTTAGTGACTCTGCCAGTTATGTTTATTGCTCCGAAGACATGTGCATTTCCATACAGTAAGGGACCAAACCTTTGCTGGTTTTGTGGCTTCAGGCAGTGTTATGCCTTCCCTTTTATCGCGTTTGACAAGATGCGGTGACTGATACTTCATTGTTTCTGACTTTCAAAATTGGCAGCTTCCTGTAGCTCAACCTAATATACATTTACACAATGGCTAATGGCTGGGATTCAGGGAGTTAAAATTTCCTGCAAACTGGTGTGTAATATTAGTGCATTTTATCCATCTCCAAGGCCCCCTGCTCTTTTTTTTTTTTTTAACAGAGTAGGCTTATTTGGTGTGTAGTCTACAGGCAGAGTGCAGGGTTGCAGTGTGTTCCCACAGGAGGCAGCATTCTTACTTAGCCTTGAGGATGTGTCTGTGATAATTTTGGCCTAGCAGGAGGACATAGATCATGTGTTTAGAGGAAAAAGATCCAGCCAGGAAGAGAGAAGGGAGCTCTGGGTGGCCCAGAACTGGATGAAAGGCAACATCACAGGCTCTACATAGCTGTTGGGCCTGGTGACCTTCCCACTGCCACTTCCAGGAGGAAGATGCACCTGTCCTAGAGAGAATCTGAAAGTTCAGAACTGCGCCCTCAGGTACCATCTTCCTGAGCATCATAGGTTTAAGCACCAGGACGTGCACTAAGCAGATGCATGAGGAACTGTCTTGAAGTCCTGGCATTGAGGTTATGCTGAGTACTGCAGCAGAGAAGTGTGTGAAAACCCGCTATCCTATGTTGCTTGTTTGTCATCGTCAGGAAAACCCTAACTGGGCTTGAAGTTGTTGCTTCCTCAAATTAGCTGCCACACCAAGCACGTGTCATTTGCAGAACTGATTAATTGCACGTGCAGGTGAAATGCGAACAGAGGCGGCACTCGGGAAACCATGTCAATTCCACAGGAGCGCCTCTATGGGCATTTGATAATTATATCGCTTTCTTTTTTTCTAATTTTTTATTAATTTATTCTTGTTACATCTCAATGGTTATCCTATCCCTTGTATCCTCCCATTCTTCCCTCCCTCCCATTTTCCCCTTATTCCCCTCCCCTATGACTGTTCCTGAGGGGGATTTCCTCCCCCTGTATATGCTCATAGGGTATCAAGTCTCTTCTTGGTAACCTGCTATATATTGCTTTCTTAATGGGAAACAAACTGAGCTGACAGAGGTGTGTCTGTCCCTTAAGATCTCTTTGTAAATAGAGAAGTCAGAGATGGCTTCTGCCTTGCACTGTAGGTGGGGATGCCTCTGTGTGCAGGGACCCTGGAGAGACGAACGATGACACAGCAAGAACAGCTTACACACGCTGCCAGGGACAAATTCCTCATCTCTGGTCCCGTTCATGTTACCTTTGAACGAAGAGTGCTGTCAGCGTAGCAAAGCAGTCTACTGGTTGTCACAGTCGTGACTAGCTGTTCATCTGTCCTTTAGCCATCCTCCCATACCCCCAGAGGGTTCCTCTTGAATATGGTGACTGTTACTATTTTGAGTAGATGAGAAGAAACCAGACTATTGACTCCAAAGCTTGCATTGTATTTGTGGAGCAGACGTACAGTCAGACACTTGCGAAGCCTTCTAATACCTTATTGTACCCAGTGCTCAAGGTGACCCCTTGAAGAGCACGCTGCTATAGTTCATTGGCAAAGCCAATGGAGACCAGAAGAGATAAGAAATATATGTCCTGTCTCAGGCTTCTGAGATAAGTGTAGGATGGGACTGAGTACCTTCCTGTCCCACCTGGCCACAGCTGCTCTCTTGCTAACAACACAGGCTACAGCCACTGTCCTACATGGCACCTGCTCATGATTTTAGTGACAGAACTTTGACCTCAACCCTTTGAATATGTTGACTCGGTAGACAATTTGTTTGTGTGTGTGTGTGTGTGTTTTCATTGTACTGGATTAAGGCAATAACTCCAGAACTTTGAAATGCAAATATCTCATAGTCCCTGCAAAGCTCTTTGGTGGGTTTGGGGTCCAGAGTGATTTTTACTCTGTAGGTAGAGGTTGTGGCATCACATCATCTGCTCGGCTGTGTAGCCTGTGCGGCTTTATTTGCCATCTCCACATGAAGTCTTTGGAGCCCTCAGTCAGCCATACACAGAGAGTTAAAATGTGGAGAAACCACAGCTGGGTTTTCTGTCTCATACACCCCAGGAGGCCACGTGCTGATTCCCAGTAGTGGCTGCCATGCAGCCTAAGGATGAGGGGTACTAGAGGGGCTTACAGAGGGGAGTTAGTGCTGTTTCCCCAAGTCCAGCAGCACAGAGACAGATGTGGGGGTAATCCAATTGATTCCTCCAGTGCTCCTCACACAGCCTGTAGGCTCAGCGCTGCAGCACACGTTGCCTGGCAACAGGTGCTCAGAGGATGAAGGAACAGGCACAGAACCACAGCCAGCATGGTTCGATGGCCACTTCCTAGAGAGACATTATCTCAGTAGAACATACCAGACTCCCTGTCCTTGGAGCTACCGGCTACCATGGATGCCACGCACAGAATCCGTTTCATCTGCAGAGACAACGCTCCCTCCATCAAATGACTCACACAAACACTGCTCCTCATCCCATTGCAGGAAACCTGAAGCAGCAGTCAGCTGAGTATCTAGCAAGGCTCTGGATGGATGAGGGATCTAATGAAAGGATGTCTATTGATGGTAGCACACATTGTGGAACTGCTATTCCGTGTACATTCTAGCACGTGCAAACAAGCAATGGAGAGAATCTGGGCCACCAGAGAGTACAAGTATACTCCTTTGCATCCCATGGTTCTGCCTACTCCTGGATATCCTAGATGCACTGGTCCAGCATCCAGACATGGTGGACAATTTTAGCACATGGCGCTTCTGATGGTTCTCATATATTTCTGCCCCATAGGACCAGTAATGTGTTTTAGACTTCACTGAGGGTACGGGTTGTAGAATGAATGGGTCAGACAAGGCAATTGGATCCAATAAACAGGAATAATGTCCTCATACCACACATCACCCACTAAGGGATTCTAGAACCATTTGAACACTGGGATCAGCAGCATTAGCCATACAGTGGGCGACTGGCCGTCAGCATGTTTTTCAGGAGAGTTCTGTGCAGTGTGAGCCTGGAACATGGGGAGAGAGAAAGAAGAAACAAGGCCCTGTGAGCAGTGGTTCTAATAGCACTGTTTGGACTTCTCTTCTCATGGCTTGGGAGTTTCTGTTTTGTTACCTAGGTGCTATAAAAAGCTGCCAAGACCCTCAGAGACATGAAGGCTCTTTTAATATTATTCTAAGGGAATAAAACATTAAGGCTTCGTTATTATAGGAGAAATAGCCAAAGTTCAGGAGAGAAACACAAAGGAAGAATAAGCCATCACAGATGCTTTGGTGCCTACAAGCCACCTTTGTGGGCAAGCAGTGAATCCCTGGCCTCATGGAATTGAACTGCTAGAGACCATGGGACCAAACAGTAGTGAGTATGTGTCAAACCTGGGGTGACTTCAGAGAGAAAAAAACATCCCTACATCTCCTCCATCCTTGCTGTAAATACTACATGCCTTATCCCCTGCCCTTCCCAGCCAGCACGAGAAGTGCAGAACTTAGAGAAATATGGGGGGGGGGGGAGAATTCTAGTCACAGATCGAGAGCTGACCTCTTTGAACAAGCATCCCTGAAGACAGTGAACCTCTCTTCAAAACCAATCACTGCCCTTCTGCTTGTTGCTGAAATCAATTAGCCATGTGTGCAGTAGTGCACAGCTTTTACCCAGCATGCATCCTGTGAGCCGTATGGAAAAACAGTCAGAGGGTCAAAACCAGATAGTGAAAGAATGCAATGCAATATTTACTAATTTGTAGGAAGCATTTTGCTCTTCCTTCCCCCCAAAATTTTTTGTTTTAAAAATAGGTTTTTCTATGTTGACTTGAATAGTTTAAAATGACAGCTGGTGCCAACCATACTAGCTGCTCAAGCAGTAAGAGAGAGTGTGCTTGACCTTGGCCTCCATGTTCTGACAGCCAAGAACACACTTTTCTTCTGCATTGGAAGTCTGCCCATCAGAGCTGAGGGTGGCAAGACAGCGTGAAGATGCAGTCGTTCCATGTACTCTTTAAAGCTCTCAAAGTCTGTTTTGTTTTTATGCCCAGGATCTGCCTAAATCTTAATTCTAACTCTACCTGGAAGATGTGAGCCTATGGTGACTTGAATAAAACAGCCCCCATAGACTCATATGTTTGCTTAGACATCAGGGAGTGGCCCTGCTTGAGAAGGATTAGGAGGCGTGGCCTTGTTGGAGGAAGTGTGTCACTGGGAGTGGCATTTGAGATTTCAAAAGCCCAAGTCAGGCCCACTGTCTCTCTCCTCTTGCTGCCTGAGGATCCAAATGTAGAATTCTTGGCTACTTCTTTTGTACTATGTCTGCCTGTGTGCCACCATGGTCCCCTCCATGATAATAATGAACTAAATCTCTAAATGGGTAAGCAAACTCCAATTTCTTTCTTTCTTTCTTTCTTTCTTTCTTTCTTTCTTTCTTTCTTTCTTCTTCTTTTTCTTTTTTTTTTTTTTTTTGTATTTGTTTAATTTATTATAATTTATTCAGATTACATCCCAGTTGCTATCCCCTCACTTGTATCTTCCCATTCCCACCCTCCCTCCCTCTTCCACCCTATTCTCTTCCCCTAGACCTCTGACAGAAGGGGACCGATTTCTTTTATAAGAGTTGTCATGGTCATGGTGTCTCTTCACAGCATTAGAACAGTGACCAAGATAGAGAGAAAGGTACTTAACTAAAATTCAAAGTGGTAGAATTTTAAAGTATCAGCTGTCTTATCTACTTGGTTTGTGTCTTTCCATTACACAGGGCACATTCTGAGAGGAAAATCCTCAGTGTCTCAGAATAATAATGACGTGAGACACCTGTGTCACAGCCACTCTTTATATGCCAGACACGGTGTAGATCAAAGCTAACATTGGGGCAGGGGGTTATGTTTGATATATTGATTATTTTTTTTTCTTAAACTACAAGCTAAACTTGTCTTTTATGGTATTTTAAACTAGAGCTAATTAGGCAATTCTCTTTGGACTTTTTAAAAAACGTAGCTGAAAGGCTAAATACTCTGAAGTTTTAGAAGATTAGGGAACTGGCTAGAGAATAATCTCTGCTAGGTCTGAATAAGACAATCAAAGGGAAACAAAAGATCTCAAGGGCCGCCAGCCAGGCCAGTCTGACCAGGTAGAGAAGCCTGTGCGTCTGGCTTTGCACCTTAGGTTTCTTATCTTTCCCAGTTCTGTGTCATGTGCTCAACTTTCCCTGCTATATTTTCCAAGTCTGCCATAGAAAATGGCCATAGACTAGGTAGTTTATTAGCAGAAATCTAATCCTTCAGAGTTACAGAAACCAAGTAGCCAAAATATAACCGTTGGCAGGTTGCACCTGAAGGACACAGAGACTTGCACTCTGCCCAACTCTGTGCTTCTAGCAACCTTCTACATTCCTCAGCTGAGGGCATGTCTCTCTCCTCTACCACTGCCTTCTCATAGCCTCTCTTGTGTGTCCCTCCTTATAAAAAATGCCACCCTTGTCCTGTGTGTCTTACCGTATCTTGGATTCTGCAAAAACCAGGATCATATCATAGATGCCAGAGATGAAAGCTTCAATACATCGTTTGGGGCAGAGTTGAACCCGTGACATGTGCAACCACTCACCCTGTGAAAGAGACGGACTGGGCAGGTTAAGTCTAGGAGATGAAGCCCATGTAGTCCCAAACCCCCATGATGCCTTGGTATATGCTCAGGGCTTGAGAGAGTAACTCATCTGAGTTCCTGCCCCAGGAACTGGAGCAGTTGGCATCACTGAGAACAGCTGTGGTTTCAGGAAGCACTCAGTGACCATGGACTCTGTGTACAGTGTCTGGAGAGAGCCCTGGCCAAGAATGCAGAATGGATTGTTTTAGCTACTGCAGGCTTTAGGGCCCGTCCACCTTCTTAGGATTCACACTTAGTCTACCTAGATGTGTTCTTTAGAGGAGACCTTGGGGAGAGGATAATGGAAATTAGCTGGATATTAATGCCTACCTACTGTTGAGGGTTTCACCTGCTACCAAATTGTTGTCTGCTGCAAGTTCTCCAGCAGTGTGCATACACCATGCAGTAAGGTCATATTCCTATTTTACTTCAAGATTACCCCCAAGGCCAGAAGTACCTACTCTGCGTTTCCCAGTGAGTCTGCTCAATTGGTTACTGGGTTCCCTGTAGGCAGCTCCAACAACAAGTCTTACTCAAGTGTTTCAGGATTAACAGGAACTAGCTTTGAAATTTCCACTTTGGACCTCCTCAATAGCAGCTGGCCCAGCGATATTCCTCCAAGAACTACACAAATAAGGGATCCTGTAAGATTCAACCCCAGCTAATCGTGTCTGCGTGATGGATGTGTGGTTCCTGCCATTGTGCTGTGTTGTTTTTTTTTTTAAATGTGATCTCCATCAAATGAGGTTCTCGGCAGTAGGCAGTAGACGGTCTGTTGAGTGTCGCCCTCCACTTCCAGTGTCGCCCCCCAGCTCCTTGATGAGAGATGGCCTCATCTACTCCTGTGACCAATGTCCCCTCCAGGGAGAGCTGGAATTCGATCTACCCGGTTGGCACTGTGACATAATGGTTGATAAATATTTTTAATATCGCCCTTTCCAAATGTAGCATTCTGTCACATCATCGCTTCCTAATGCTTCTATAGGCAAACTCAAGTGACTAAACTAGTGAACTTGCAACAGCGAAAACTCATACCAGCCTTAAACACCCAGTCTTCAGCTAACTCTCTAAGTTACCAGGTAATATAAGCTGTTAAAAAAAAAAAAAAAAGTAACCAGGATGGCCAAGGCTACACAGAGAAACCCTGTCTCGAAAAACCAAAAAAAAAAAAAAAGTAAGAGTGGAAGTGATGGGATAGCTCTTCAGTCACTTTCTACGTCTTCCTTTTGGGGCTACAGTTCCGATGAAGGCATCACCTCCCAGCCATTCCTTCCCTCTCATTGTCTCCACCATCCTATTGGCATGCTGACCTAGGCATTTGTCACCACCCTAATGTCACCAACTCATTGTCAAGGCTCATGTCCACCTACCTTGTTCCTCTCTTTTGGAGCATCCAGTCCCCCTTCTCGTAGCACCTGTCCATATCAGGTGAGACTCACGCCTCCCTGTCCAATTGGTCCATCCCTCAAGATTCTGGCACAGACTCCAGCAAGGAATGGCACTTCAACACCAAGAAGTAATCTGTACACATGGGTAAGATATGACAGGTACCCCATCGTAGAAGGACAGTGTGCCAGCTAGAGTAGTAGATTTCTTATCCATGAACTCCAATTCTACCTCTAGGACCCTATGCTATACTCTCCAACTTGCCATTTCTTTCTCCACCTTCTAAGCTGTTGTGGTGGTCACATCAGACCCCATACATCCTACCATCTGTGAATGCCTCTATCTCTCCCACTTCTATATCCAATGAAGCATCATTAATCTACATAGTAAGTGGTGCTTAGCAGCCCACTCCATGCTAGGCACCATATATGGTCTAGCAGTGAAGATAAGTCCCTGCCCTGGTAGCTGTCTTTATATGACTGTGTAAGCTTCCTAAATGCTCTCAGTGACCCTGCATCTTACTTAATTTTCTATTGCTGTGATAAGTTGCCATGGCCAATGCAACTTAGAAAATGTTTATTGGAGCTCACAGTCCCAGAGCATTACAGTCCATGATCATTATGGTGGGGAGCATGGCATTAGGCAGGCACAGCGCTGGATCTTGCATCAGATTCCATAGGCACGAGACACAGAGGAGAGGCAGAGAACTAGCTAGTAATGGCGAAGGTTTTGAAACCTTACAGCTCACCCCCTCCCCCATGACATACTTCCTCCAAAAAGGCCACACCTCCCAATTCACCAACTCGGGGTCAAGTATTCAAATATATGAGCCTATGGGCAGGGGCACTCTAATTCAAACCATTACACCCCAAATCTGCAAAGAAGCACAGGCAGGTTGGGAACACTTGCAGGGAATGGCCAGGCATCTGTTAAGAAGGTACCATTGAAGTAAGGTCACTGGAAGATGACACTAGCATGTGGAGATCTTAGCTAGAGTGTCCCAAGGAGAAGGGCTGCAGCAGAGGCACAAGGTGGAGAAGGGAAATGAGGAGCCAGCCTCGGGTTGCCCTGGATGCTGGATGCTAGCCTTGGAAGTTGTTTTGCCTTTTTAGAATATATTTGTTTTATTTTAACAATAAAAATATGGTGTGGCAAGCCAGGTGAGGTGGCACACGCCTGTAATCCCAGCATTCGGGAGGCAGAGACAGGCAGATCTCTGTGAGTCCCGAGGCCAGCCTGGTCTACAAAGTGAGTCTATGCCAGCCAAAGCTGTACAGAGGAACCCTGTCTTGGAAAACAAACAAACAAACAAACAAAAAGATATCATATTCACATGTCATTTATTTTAGAATTAAAGAAAGAATATTGAGAGGGGACCAAGTGGGAAATGACAGCACCTTGGGCCCAGGACACCAACAGTAGAGGGGCAGTGAGTAGGACACGCTGGGTTCATGAAGCAAAGCACGTAAAGAGGAATTCAGTTTCACGGGACGTCAGAATTTAGGCTCCACACATATTTACTCCAAATGAAGCACGGGGACACAGTCAGAGGCCAGCCGTGAGGACTATGCAGAGAACAGACTGAACTTGTTAAGCCAACATTGGAATAGATACTTCCAAAGGACACCAAGGATAGAAGACAGTGAGGGTCCACAGGAAGAAAAGGGGAACCATAGTTAAAGATGCCCTGAACTGACTAGCCCAACAATTCCTTCCCCGAGTGCTTAATCTAAACTAAATGAAGACATGTCCATACAAAATTCTTTCTTTCCAACATAATATTTTTATTAAATATTTGGGAATTTTATATAGTGCACCCACATAGACCCTCCAACCCTTGTACCTTCAACCTCCCCCCAAAATACACCAAGTCCAATTTGTTTAGTCCATATACTTTTTGGAGCATGGCCAAACTCCCAGTGCCCAGCTCCATAAAGAAAGCTGAGTTCTTTCCCAACCCCTGCCACAAGTCATCAGTTGTGAAGAGCTACACTCAGCATCTTTATCATAGTTATTAAGGACTCTCTACAATGGCTTCCATTCTAGACTGGTTTTTTGCAGGGTGGGGGTATTGTCACAGACATCTTTAGTGTCACTCATTCTCAATAATGATTCTGCAGACATCGATACCACTGCAGAGGAAGATTCCTTGTGTGGCTGCTTACAGTAACTGGATCCCTACCGCTGAAGACCATACACAGCCCTTTGGTAGATGAAAAAGTAAGCAGCTATGCTGCTCCCATCCAGTACAGTAAGAAGAACAAGCTACTGATGCGTGTTGCATGGACACACACACACACACACATGCACATGTACACATGCTCACACACTCATATACACATGCTCACACACACTCACGCTCACACACACACATGCACACACATACACACATGCATGCATGTGCACACACACATACATACTCACATACACACAGTCACATACACCCACACACATGCACGCACACACACACACACACACACACACACACACACACACACACACACTATAGGAGGCTGGAAAGCCTGTACCACTGGAGGCTTTCAAGGGACAGGAAAACTATGTGTTCTGCATTTTCAGCCTAAATTCTTGAAAAAGCAAAGCAAAAGCAGTTCACCTCCCTGGAAACTAACTACAAAAAAAAAAAAAAAAAAAAAAGTATATAAGGGGACTTCTGGAATGTGCTGGATCTTGGCAGTGGTATGGTTACCCAACTGATTGCAGTGGCCAAAACCCATGGGTCCTTGCAGCTGAAGAGCTTCGTATTTCAGTTATCCCTGGACAGCCTTCCTTTAGCCTATCTGGCCATCCCTTCACTGTTTCTTCACATAGGAGGAGATGCAGAGACAGCCTCATTGTGAGGCGAGCAACTTGGAGAGTGATCCCCCCTCTAAGCTAACAGCAGAGAGAGGGGAAAAAAACAGCCTTGGTGACAGCGATTTCCTCCGGACGTTTTCTCAGACTGTCCCCCAGGTCCAAGTGCTTCTGCCCTTCCTAGACCGCAATTTCCTCATTTCATAAATGGGGTCATGTCGACATCTGAGAGTTACCATGAGCTTATGATATAATGGACTTGATTCGCAGAAGTCTTTCAACAGATGATAGCTGCTTTCATTTCAGAAATGAATCTTGACAAAATCTTCCTTCTCAAAGGAATGTCATGCTCCAACCCCATGAGCCACTGGACTGTGTCTGGGAGGTGGAGCAGCAGGTTTCTCTGGATGTCTCTTTGTGTCTTTCTGGGCATAGACATATACCGTCTTAGTCTCAGGTGCTCAGTCCATGACCTGGAACCAAAGACAACATGCATGCTGAGGTGATTGTATGAGTCACACACAAAGTTCATATGAAGCCCATGTGATCATGCAGAACAAGAAGTTTAGTTGGTGTGGGGCATCATGTTCCTCATTGTGATGCCAGGCCATGTCATCGTGTGTTCAATCTGTAGTGCCTCGGTGGTTTTATACTCTAACAGAAACAAGTTAAGAGAAAAGGGCTTATTTTGGCTCATGGCTTCAGAGGATTTCGTTCCACTCTCTCTGGGCACCAGGCACTTGATAAAGGCATCATGGCATCCAGAGTGTGTAGCAAGAGACAGCTACTCCTATCAGGAACACAAAGGGGAGGGAGGAATGCGAGATTTTAGCCAACTGTCCTCTTTCCCACCTTTATTCTGTCCGGGACCTCGATACATGATCTATCTTTCTCCTTCACTTAGTCTTCTCTGCAAACCCTAACAAACAAGCCCAGATGTATGCTTACCTGTCTCTCAGGTGATTGTAAATCCAGTGAACTGACAATGGAAATCAGCCACTGTAAGTCCTCATCAACTTGACCCAAACCAGAGCCTTACCCCCATCTCTAATGCAAAAATGGATTCAGCATGTCTCCATGAGTCCACACCATCTCAAGAATTCCATCATTATTCAGAAAGCATAAGTCCAAAGACCCCTCTGAGACTCAAGACAACGCTTAGCCATGAGCTACTATAAACATTATGAAAACACAAAATCAAGTTACATAATCCCAATATACAACTGGCCTGAGTAAATATCCCCATTCCAAAAGGGAAGCATAGGGTCATCAAAAGGAAGAGTGGGGCTCTGAGAAGGCCAGAATCCAACAGAGCAAGCATAGCATCTGTAACTCCATGTCCACCGTTGAGGGCGGGTGGTAGCATCATTGATGTTCTAGCATATTTGAGTGTTCTTTCTTTTATGGCCTTACCATTCTCAGCCCACATGTCCTTTCTTAGACTGACTTCACTCTGTATCCTGAGCTGTCTCCCGAAGACACTCTGCATCCTTGGGTCTTCACACTTCCTCACAGTGTCATATATTGTCCTCTTAGAGATCTATGAAAAAAAAATCTCTAGCCTGCTGCACATTGCATATCTTCATAGGCTTTAATCACAGTGGAAGCCTCCAACAAACAGTTCATCAGTCTTGTATTCTTTGTGCTTTCAAAACCAGCACTAGGTGTGTAGCACCAGGTTCCGTTGGCCTGTTCAAGCAATAGCCAGGACACCTTGGGCCTTGGATTCCTCAAACTTTGTGGCTGAACCCTTGAAAATACTTCTCTAGGCTGCCCTTTTCCAGCAGTATCTAAGCAGTGCTCTGTGTCAAAAAATAGAAAAAAAAAAAAAGTTCATTGAGTCTGCAGTTTTACACTTTGGAGCCATGGTGGGTAGGGGTCTTTCTATTCCCTCAAATTCTCTTATGTCGCCTTTTCCATTATTACAGTGCAACGTGTTTATCTTGTAATTAGTGGTCCTCATCTTTTTAACAGCTACGGCATCGTACGTGCATCTTTAGATAAGAGTTCCTTTTCTGACCATAGCGCATTTGTCACATCTTTCTGTTCCGTGTTTGTCATCAGTCCTCACTAGACCTCACCTAAAAGCATCCAGAAATATCTTCAACAGTATCACTGCTATGCGATCTTGATTCTTCCTCCACTGCTCTTGAATTCAGCTTTACTCTAATTTTCAAGGCATGGGGAAATTGTCACAATGGAGCATGGCAAGTTCCTGGTTCCCAGAAGAGGGTGAGGAATGCCAGACTCAGGAGCCCAGCCTTTACTGCTGCTTCTGAGTCGGCGTTCTGAGCTGCTGAGCTCCTACCAAAGTGGCTCATCAGGGTCTAGCCTCTTGCATCGTAAGGCTTATTTAGCCCAAACTCTTCCAGATTTCTAACAAACCAGTCCAAAAATTGTCCAGGAATCCCATGATTATATTCAGTCACAGTAATGGCCTCCCTGCTCTTAAACTAGTTTTTCATTGCTTTTTATTTCTATGGCAAAAATGCCTGATGGAAACATGTTAAGATAGGAAAGATTTGTTTGGGCTCATGGTTTCAGATCTCGTAGCTGCTGGATACCATGTGCTTGGACAGGATGTCTCATGGCAGCAGAAGTGTGTGACGGGCTCCAGTGGTCCACGTCACACAGACAAGGAAGACGAGAAAGAGTATGGCTACCTTTCCACTAGTGTTTACCTTCTTAATTCCATCATGGTTCCCCAGGTTGTGGTATGGTAGCACCCACACTCTAGGTGGGCCTTCCCTTCTGTTAATACTTTCCAGAAATGCCTTCTTAGACCCAGCCGGAGATGTATCCCCACATTCCCTAAATGATTCTAAGTGCGGACAAGTTGAGAATGAAGATTAACCGTTGAGATTCTCAGAAGCAGGGTTGCTAGGGTTCATTCAGTGAATACACATAGGACATAGTACAAGTTTCACAAAGCATGTGTATTATATGGCTCCACTATATTTGCTCCCCACCTCTCCCCCACCATGACTGTTATTGTACATAGTCTCTTCCCATAACACAGTCTTTCAAATGCTTTCATGTCATGTGTGTGTGTGTGTGTGTGTGTGTGTGTGTGTGTGTGTGTATTATTCGTCTTTCTGAGACTGGACTGTTTCACGTTACTATGTTGCGGCTTTCATTGTCTAGTATACCATATTATGTCATTCTTGTTCGTGGCCCTCATTTCCTTTATCTGTTTGTCTATTGATATGTGCCTAAGCTGATTCTGTAGGTTGACTATTATAACCAATGCTGCATTAAACATAGATGTGCAAGTATCTTTGTGGTATGCTGACTTAGAACCCTTCAAGGTTAGTTCTATTCTTTTTTTTTTTTTTTTTTTCATTTTATGACACACTTAATACTGATTTCCATAGTGTCTAGGCCAGTTTAATTCCACCAGTGTTGCATAAGGATTCTCCTTTTTCCATATTAGCATTTACTGTTATTTTTATTCTGGAGTAATAGTCTAAAGAGTAAGGAGGAATCTCAAAATAGTTTTAAGTTGCATCTCTTTGATGACTGAGGATGTTGAACATTTTTTTCCTATGTGTTGGCCATTGGTACTTCCATTGAAAACGGTCTGTTTGTTTCATTGGCCCAGCTATTGATTGGCTTGTTTGCTGGCTTTTGTTTTGGATTTTTTTTCTTTAAATATTCTAGATGTTAATCCTATTCATCAGGCCATCTCTGAATCTTTTGATTTTCAGAGCATTTTAATCCCATTCATCAATTCTCAGAGTCTGCTATAATCACTCATTTAATTCTTTGTCTGGATTTTCATCTAAATCTCTCTCATTGGAATCTAATGGGAATCTAAGGAGCAATCTATGGAACCTGCCAGTTTGGAAGCTAGTGAGTCCCACTCCAGACTCACTCTGTATCACGCTGGTCAGATTTCTACCCCTCAGGACACTGTATGGCGCAGACTCAGCTTTCCCCAACCTGGTAGAGAGATCTGGCACATCACCACTGAGATAATAATCCCCTGATACTTGCCCTGAGGATCCAGAAAGGACTGTGCAGGAAAGGACTTTTGCCTCTAGGGCA